>NW_028277098.1:3030303-3333333 GCF_059951505.1 Python bivittatus
ATAGATACAGCAAGACATTTGGACAGAGATAGGCACAGACAGATCCAGGCAGGTATAGACATAAAGAAAGGGATAGATATACAAAGTGGAAAAGAGAAGGCAGTGTTTTTCCTCCTTTACAAGTGACTGGCGAACATAGTTCTGTTGACATGAATAGGGGAAAAAAAACCCTCCCTAGCTGAAAAATAGCTGGAAAGGTGTGGAAAACACTCCCAGAGGTCTTTAAAGACAATCTCAGTCATTTTTTAGCAAAGGATCTCCCCATTCAAATCAAAGGAACTGATCCACTGAAAGGGGTGAAAGCTTTCTCCCTGACATAGAATCTGTAGTCTCTGATGAAAATGAGATGCCATTTCCCTCCTGCTGTTTCTTCTACGGTGCTTTTGTTCTTCATAATGAATGAATAATGATTAGAATTACTGCTTCATTCACTTGTATAAAGGAAAAATGACATGAAAGGTGCCTGCAGGCATCTTTTTTTGGCTGAATAGGTGGTGCATCTTAAGATCTGATGAATATGGAAGTTCATCCTGTATGATTATAACTTAAAATATGATATCATTTTTTAAATTTTAATTACATAGTACAATTAGCTAATTTTGTTACTGTATAATAGATCCTTCCTAATACATTAAATGTAATAATAAATGATAGTATAGAACAATACAGTGCTCAGTGATTCTTTTTAAATTGATAAATATCTGACAATAATTTACTGTGCATGCATTAGAAGTATATAAATTGATAGCACCTTGTGTGTACTCCATAAAGTTTATGAAACTTTTAAAGAAATCATCTTCAACTATCCCACAACTTTGTCCTTTTTTTCCTGTCAGTATCTCCATTAGAGCTGTTTGCTAACATTGAGCCCAGACTGACATGGAAAGATTATTTCCAGTCTTCCGTATGTGACTAGGAAAAAAATATTTTTAATTCTTTATGCTGCAATTTTTCATTTGCTCTCTTGAATGCTGATAATAAATCTAACCTAGGGCATAGCATAACATTTTGGTTAGTTATTTGCCCTATTCCAATACAATTTTTTTTGCCACAATGTTTGCATTTTCACACAAGACCATACCAAATATGTTCCAATTTTGTTACATTTTCATAGAACTTTGGTCTTGCTCCTGGTTTTATTAAACTCATCCTCTTAAGTGTTGGATTTACCATCTGTGAAGTTTCTCTCATTTAGCTGATACTGATTTTAAAAGGTTTTTTAGCCATGAAGAAGTTGAAAAATTACTGTGGAATTCAGTATTTAAGTCAGTTTTCTAACCTATTTTTAAATAATCTAGAATGCCCATTGATACTTCATGGAAAATCTCATAAGTATTAGAGATTCTATCTCTTTTTTCCTAAAGTCCTTTTTTTAAGAAGGCATACTTCAAATTTAGTGTTTATATCCTTGTTTTTGGACAGATGACATTGTTGAAAAAATCTGATGTATCTGCATTCAAGAGAGTAAATACTGTCTTACTACTAGTTTTACCTGTTCTCTTCCACACTACAAAGATATTATACAATACAAAAAAGGGTCAGTATTTACCTAACCTTTTGTTCGAACAACTAGAAAATTGTAATGCTCTAACTTGATCTATTTTTAAGCCATTACTATAATTTCAATCTGAAGCCAATTTGAAAACTTCTGACGTTATATTAACAAACATACTATTCAATAGTATTACATTGTAATACCATTGTAAATTAGGAATTCTTACTCCTCCCTTGTCTGAATTGCTATAAGCAATTTTAGTCCTAACCTGTGTGATTTTACCCTCGCATATAACGTCGTTCAATAACTTCCACGATTCCTGGAGAATTGCTTTAGAAGTAAAATAGATATCTTGATTGTGGCTATTTTCCCCAACCAGGATACTTTTATTGATTTCCATGAGTTAAGCTTCTGAGTAATATTCTTAATAAATGGTTAAAAATTTAATGAATATAGTTTCTCCAGTTTTTTATATATAACCTCTCCCAAATATTTAAATGCTGCAATACAGCACAAAAGCCTGCTTGAGTTATAAGTAAAAATTTTGGTGCCTTTACTAGGGAACACCTCCTGGACAGGAAAGTGGAATTGATTTGGGGATAGAAACTATTCAGTTTGGAGCTCCAGCCTCTAGTGGGAGTGATAGTGAAGTTGGCCCAGTTTCAGATAAGGCCTCGGAGAAGCTTCTTGAACCAAAAGAACAAAGGCAAAAGCAACCCCGTGCAGGACCTATAAAAGCACAGAAGGTGGGTGAAATTTTCCAGTTCTCATTCATTAGAGAGGCACACTGTGAAACCTTTTAATCCTATGAGTATTTTTTAACAGAATATGTAATGAAAACTCCTATGATTTCTCACATGAACTTGAGAAAGAGAAGTTTATGATTAAAAGTTGTAATAGTGAGGAAGAGGAATAGCTGAATACATACATAGGATGCTTAAACAGCAAGGACCCATCTTCTGCTACAGAATTATCTCCAGTCTTTAACAGAATTGTCAACAGAATTAGGTTTCAGTTGCTTTCTACTGATACAATAGCTTTCCAAATTATAGATAACTGTTGCATAGGAATTTCACTGAATAAATAAGCAATTTAAGACTTTGGAGGTAGTTGGAGCCTAGAATCTTAGATTATAGAACTGTATGTCACCAGATCTGTCTCTTTCTCCTTTCTTCCCATCCTGATTTTTTTTTTTAATTAAAAATGATGTAGCTTGTTGCAGTGCTCAGAAGTATTCACAAAATTTCTGAATATTCCTAATTTGGTTTAGGTTACTTTATAGAAATCTGAAGTTTCCTTGGAGCCCAACCGAATCTGAAGTAATCTATTTTGACTTGGAATTTGGAGATCTGCAAAATCTAATGAATTCTTCTACATTTTATCTCCCCCCCCCGCCCCCAGGTAGAACATAGGTAAAAGATAAATTCTCCCTTGAGTCATGTTTAACTCCTGGTGACTACATAACCATTTTCAGAATGTTTTTTGGCCTTCCCAATAAAGCCTTCAGATTTTCTGATAGTCTCCAAATACTGAGTCCAGCCCTGCTTAATGTTTTGGAATCAGCCAAGATTAGCTAGATGTTGCAGCCAGTTGGATTTTAAATGTTTGAGATGCTTTCAGTCTGGTCTTATTTCAGCATGGATAACATTTGTTCAGTATAAATAATAGGAATAATTAATGGCTTAAAGTGCTCTCTTTTATTTCTTAAAAAATGTGTGTGTGTGTGTGTGTATACACACATACATACATACACACACGCACATACATACACACACGCACACACACACACAGTGGTACCTCTAGTTACGAACTTAATCCGTTCCATGACTCTGGTTGCAACTCGAGTTGGTCTCAAGTCGAGGTAAATTTTCCCATAAGGTTCAATGTAAATACGGTTAATCCGTTCCGCCCTCTGAATTTGGTCGCACCACGAGGCAAATTTCCCCATAAGGTTCAATGTAAATACGGCTAATCCGCCCTCTGAATTTGGTCGCACCCCGAGGTAAATTTCCCCTATAAGGTTCAATGTAAATACGGCTAAACAGTTCTGAAACATATGCATTTTATTTTTAAACCTCAAAAACCTTCCAAACACCACAAAACACACCACAAGCCTCACCGAACATCTTGCTACCGCGATCTCGCCCATAGGAAGCTGCGACCGTGTGGCAGCAGGGAAAATGGCCGCGGATCTGGTTCGTAAGTAGAGGCAAGTTCGTAAGTAGAGGTAAATTTTGGGGGCCGGAGCTGGTCGTATCTCGAAAATTTCGTAAGTAGGGGCGTTCGTAAGTAGAGGTACCACTGTATGTACACACACACACACACACACAGAGCAAGTAATAATTGTCTACCATATATTAATTGCTACTCATGTCAGCCTAGGACTTAGACCTAAATTGCATTTGAATGTAGTTGCTTCATTTTCATTGGTAGTAGTAGTAGTGTAGTAGTCTCAGTCCAAATCAGCGTACAAGCAATAACCCAGCAATAACCCAGTCCAAATTAGCAATAACCCAGTACAAGCAATAACCCAGTCCAAATTAGCTATACAAGCAATAACCCAGCAATTTATTACTTCCATTCCTTCTTGTGGAATTCAGCATACACATATATTTACATTGAATACTGTTAATTCTTTTTAGCTTCCAGATATGAATCCAGTAGAAAACAAAGAATACAAGCCTGGCCCAATTGGGAAAGAACGATCACTAAAGAACAAAAAAGTAAAGGAGGCTCAACAGGGTGATTCTGAGGTGCAAGAAAAGTCCAGTCCTACTACAGTCAGAAGCCCAGATCCTATTACTTCTAAAGAAACCAAGGCAGCTAATGAACTTAGTACAGAAATAGGAACAATGATATCAGTGCCTGCTGCAGAATTTGGAACAACCCAGAAAGTAAGAAAACAGTGCCTATTTCTTTCTGCCCAAATTTTATCAGATACATTGTTTTATGAGGATTTGTGCAGTGAGAGCATAAAAGAGGTGTAAGATTATTTGCTGTGAGGACAATCTTGGTGTTAGTTCACTTCTTCCAATTTCAAAAAATAGTAAGATCTATTACCATTATTTTCTACTGTTCTACTATTGTTTCTGTAGTAACAACATCTGCGGAGAAGAATGTGATAATGGAGAATCTGATGCAAGGATTGTGCTTCAGTGCAGACTGCAGAATTGCTGGGGCCTACCACTATAGATACTTATCCTTTCAGTTAATTATGAAGTCAAATCTTTCACAAGGCTCTTGAGCATTTTTAATTATTACTAGTTAATAGCATGTGTAGATTGGTCATTATAGTCATGACAGAAACATGTAGAATCCAATATGAGACAAATCACCTAGACTGTCACATTTTGGGATTGATATATTTATGAATTATTTCTTCCTTTGTTACATAATGTATATGTGGAAAGAGTCTTTCAATCCACAGCTTTTCTGACTTGACAGTTGAATATGTGAATATCAAACATGTGACTAGTGTTTTCTATTTTTTAAACGAATGAGAATGTTGTGTTTCCTACTCAGTGAAGTCAACATGAAACTTAAAACTATGTTTCATATTTCTTTCACCTAAATCTATTTTGCACTGGCAGGCCATCTCATTATATGATAATTACCCTGTAAATGGTAACCAAACAGGGGTTTACTTTTTAAAAAAAATACTGAATATGTAACTTAATTGTTAAACTATTTTAATAGAGAAGTTCAGTTTGTGAAGCTGAAAATGACCATTTTTTTCTGTTTTCAAATCATACTTTTTAGGGAAATTATATTATTTAGGTAAGCTGCTTTAATTTTTCTTTACAGGAGTCTGTAACGGATTATACAACACCGTCTTCTCATTCCAGTACAGTGGCAACAAGCAGTGCAAAGATGGAAGAGGCTTTAGTTACAAATGTAGGTGTATTAATAATGTCATACTATAATTTGTCTACTTGTTATTTTTTTTAAATTAAATTATTTTAAGTTTCTGTTATGCCTGTAGAAAAAAAAAGTAAGCTACACTCCTCTTATCTGCTAAGGATAAAATCATAGATTTTAAATAGTGTTACATATATACTCCCAATTAAAATATCCTGGAAAATTTGTAAGAAGTGAATGAGATTAGAGATTGAAATGATATCTGCAAGATACGATGATGTGTTCTTTGCATATTAAAGTAACATGTGTAATACCATGTGGTAAGGAAGTGTGCACTATTGATTTCTGAGTTATTAACGGGAAAGTTAAGACTTCATACTTATTCGGGGTAATTAAATCTGTCGCTTCCAAAAACAGAATTGTGTAAATAACTTGCATATATAGATACATGTTCAGTTGAGCACAGACGTACTTATGTATATGCTCATACATGTGCATACATATACATCCCTTTCTGTCCCCTGCTGTGTCTCAAATGCACTTTTTTGCCATGAGGTCGGCATCAGTTGCAGTGAGACCATTGCCTGATTATGCATCTTCACACACTGGGCCAAAATATACTTTGCCCCCATAGGTCTGACATCTTGGATTCTCACTGATAATTTTGTGCCATCCTGGCCCAAAGCAATGGCTAAAAAATGGAGCTCCTCAGATTTCATTATTTCAACTTTGCATATTCAGATACAGTAGTAACGTTGGGGCAGCAGATTAAGGACTGATAACCAATTAGGTCTGGTATCTCTTCCCAAGGATATACTTCTGACCAGTTCGTTCATCCTTAGATTTGCTAGATACCTAAGTCAGATTACAGTCCCTAAATATAGGAGGGCATTCTCTTTGATTCGATTTGATGCCCTTTCTACTGCAGTCCTAGAAGGAAGATACAAAGATATCCTATTTGGGCTAAGGTTTTACCCATGCAGTAAAGTAAAAAGACCATAGGAACTGTTAAACACATGTTGTTATACTGCCTGTTTTATACTGTCACATGGTCAGTTAATAATCTCACATCTAAACAAATTCCCTGGTCATTCCGATTAATTTTACTTACTATTTTTACTCTCATATATCCACGTCACGACTCTGTTACCCTAAATACAGCTAAATTCTGCTATGTCATATGCAGAATTGACAGCCAACAGATTGATAAGCCCAGTTCATTTTATGATCTGTTATTTTTATATACAATCCATTTTTTACTAATGAGTTTTATTTTGTACTGATCTTTGACCACAATAAAGACTTGACATCCTTTTCTATTCTAAAGATAGCTAATTTCTCAGGGAATAATCTGACTTAGTCTTCTGTTCAGCATGTAGGGACATTTTAGAATGGGAAGAATAGAGTTGTGCAATTTTGTTGTCATTTAGGAAAAATGTATTGTATGATTCCTTTAACTGCACTGTTCAGCTCTCATTCCATTTTACTAAAATTTAATTCTGTATCAAAACTGCAACTGTGGTTAAAAAAAACCTTGAGCTACTTATCTCAAGGGATCAAAGTAGCTATATCCCTCTTTAAATGAGTACTCCTATGAATAATGTTATGATGATTATATTTTTATCCTGCCTTTTTTGAGGCAGTCATTTCAATGAGATGGGCAGTGACAAATTTGATAAATAAATAAAAATATATAACTCAGGGAGGCAAGCATACCTAATGCTCCTGCCTCCTATTTTCCCCACAACATTCCCGTGAGATGGGTTCTGCTGAGAGAGAGTGCCTGGCCCAAAGTCACCCAGCTGGCTTTCGTGCCTAAGGGAGCCTGGAATTCACCGTCTCCTGGTTTCTAGGCCAGCACCTTCACCTAAACTGGCTCTCTTTGTAATAGTAGGATGGAGATTATCTATCTATCTATCTATCTATCTATCTATCTATCTATCTATCTATCTATCTATCTATGAATGAAATAATGTATTTTTCACATCCCATCCCACCATAGTAAAACAAATGTCAGAGCACTCTACATTTCACCTGCTTTACTATGAGCTCACCCCCCAATTTTACCTATACTGGGCTGGACGAAGCCTGGAGAGAGCTCAAGCAGAGAATCTTTGACTTCAGCATACAAGAGACAGAACTAATATTTCACATCTTCATTTCAATGAACTATTGCACCTTCCTTTTACCATCCCTAAATATTTGTATAATCTACTTGTCCTGTCACATAGGAGGGCTTTCACACAATCACATTTGGCTGGTCTTCCAACAGTGGTACTGTTGGAAAGGTCTAATGGCATTCCTTGCCAAGAGCATTTACCATATTTTTCCGACAATAAGACGCCCCCATGTACAAGACGACCCCCACTTTTCCAACCCAAAATTAAAAAATCAATATTTTAAAGATAGTGCAGAACACATTTTTATTTAGTAATTAGGTAACATTGACCTGATACACTCGGTGGGAGGAGGTCCAAACTGTCTCCCTGCAGCTCTATTTCCATGCTCTTTTGCATAACTGATTACATTCAAGCACGAGTGAAACTGCAGATAGCTTGTCTCTGCAATCAGCCTTCCTCTAATTGGTTTGTTCAGCATCAGCTGACGTCAGTTACATCAGGCTCATGATTGGAGGAAGTCTGTTTGGGAGACAAGCTATTTCACTCGTGATTGGAAGCTAGCAACAGGAGGAAGCCTCTCTGCAGAAACAAAGTATGGGCAGTTTGGAACCGCGCGATTCTCGGCTGACTTCCTTGAATAAGATGCCCTTCAGTTTTTAGGGTAAGGATTTTAGAAAAAAGTATCGTCTTATAGTCAGAAAAATACGGTATATATCTGTTCAAATTCTGAAGTTGAGATAGTAGTGCACATATTTATGAAATGCCCTATTTACCATCCTTGAAGGGTAGAGGATGGTATTATCTCTCATCATAAATGACCAGATCAATTTCATGTGGCAATAGCATGCTACCTTTTAAATGATCAGGATTGGGAAGTTTCCAGAATGGCTGCCTAATTTTATCATACTGCAGTAACAGGTAGAGATTACTGGACCTGATGAAGTATCCTTACTCTCAGGTAGAGTAAGTTTTTGCTGGGTATTTGTATTCTTTTCTCAGTTGTTTGTCCTTTTTTTTTTTTTGGTCTAGGATTGTATATTTTTTAATAGGTTTAAACTTTAAAGTTCTGATTTGGATGAATTGTTTACTCAGAACTTCATTATGAAATTAATTTTCTAAAACTCTGGGAAAAAGGAAGGAATAATCCTTTGAAGAGAGATACATGAAACTGAAAATGCTTCTAATAAAACCATGGTTCCACAATATCTGTTATTACCATTGTATCAGCAGATAAAGCAGGGATTTTAATTGTCTAAATTACTCCTTCCTACTCTGATTCTTCAACCTTTATTGCTGTAAGGAAAAAGGTTTTAATACATGCATATTCTTTTGGGGGGGGCTTTAAAAATAGGAGGAATACCACAAAAAATTGAATAATTTGGGGAAATGGGTGCAATGGGCTCTAAATGATCAAGTTTTAAGACTGTAAGGAGTGTGAATTAAAACCATTCTGAAAGCATACATGTCTATTGTTTAAGTTCCATATCAATCTTCTATTAATGTTTCCTTGCCATCTGGTATCTAATTTTTTACTCTAATATGTAAACAAGTAAATACTCTGTGAATATCTGGGAAATAATTGTGAATGCAAAATAATTTTAAACTTGGAGAGGAATAGTGCTAATTAGAAGGGTGACTAAATTAAAAATACTTCAGCGTATGTCCCCTTTTTTCAAAGTCTGCACAGATTTTGATTTTGCCTGCTGTAATTGACGTTACAAAGTATCAAAGGTTATCTGGCAATTGAAAGTATTCCTTTAACATGGAAGCCTTATGGTAAATTATTCTTTTGTTTTGCAATTCCATCTCTGGCTTAATCATTGTGTTTGTGTGTGTGTGTATGTGTGTGTGGGGGGGAACAGAATTACAGAATCTCTCCAAGAGTTTCTTGTGGATAAATTGTTTCTTATTAAATGGATCTCATGATACTCAGTATATTGTGTTCTGGTTTGTGATAGTGTTTGTTGCTTTCCTTCTCTTCATAAGAGTTTAAAGATTTGAGTTGGATTATATCCAGTCAGAACACCTTGTAATTTTTAGGGGCTGGTGAATTTGGTGTATTGAATTTTGGCCTTGGGTTTCCTGATAGTTGTGTGGCTTAAAAAATTCATATACTTCTGTTGGTTAAACTAGCTTCATTCCATTCTTTGGCAGCATCACGTAAGGGTGATGATCTTAGAGCACTGGTAATGATGAGAGGAATAAGAGCATTGATGTTCTGTTTGTCCCTACTGGTTTGGGAAATCTTTTTAAGGTGTCTAGTCAAGTTCAAATACTGCCTCTGAAATTTTGAATTCAACTGAAGAGGTATCAAGTGAAATCATGCTATATTTGCAAGATTTTAGTTCTATGCTCTTGTGGCATTATGGAAGGAAATGTATCTCAAAGATACATTTATATCACTTCCATGTAAATCTTTTGAGGATCAGTCTAAAGGAAATTTATTTTCCTGAAATTATTATTTAATTCCAAAAGGAAATGGATAATATTCCATGATCATAAATGATCAGATAATTTTTTTCCCATCTATCAGATTTCTCCCCTTTTCTGAATGCTTCCTTGTCAAGTGCTTAAGTCTGGAAGACTACCTAGTTCAGCTGCATTGCTTGAGCTCTTGCTTTTGATGGGGCTTTTGTCATAGACCTAGCTAGAATGTGATCTCTGTTACCTACCTTTCAGGTGCCCCTGCCCCACACCCTTCCCCTCCCTAGGAGGGAGACTCTACAACAGAGCTCCAGCCTAACTCCAGTTTCTCCCGCTACCGTCGACCTCACCCTCAAGGTATGTACCATGTCCCTCTAAGGGTCATTTTCTTGCATGCGGGGGAAGGATTTAACCAAAATTTTGGTGTAGATTAGGGAGAGGCACACTTTTTTGCTTTTTAGATAACTAAACCAAGAGTATTCATTGTATTATTTTAACCCCGCTTGGTAACTAACACCAAGAAACTGCTATCTGCCACCTATAGGTTGGATATAGATCAAGTTATACGTGAGATTTATCTATGATTTCCCTTCCCATAGAGAACATATAGAAAAGAAGGTGCTTATAGATAGTATTCCAGAGCTTTTTCTTCAGAATTAAACTGTTCTGATTTGTATTAACATTGTTGAACATAGCAATCTGATGAATATTGGTTGGCTGATCTATGACACCGAATTGAGAAATGGAAAGATTAACCTTTGTTGACTTCTTATCAGTTACTGTTTTGGCAGTTAATAGTGTTCTTCTAGTGATGATATGAGAGGTAGCAGATAGATAAAATTCACAGTGACAAGATACATTTTGGGTTGGATAGCATTTCAACTTGCTATGAAATAAGTCATAGTATTATCTGGAGATTGACACCAATTCTGTTCAGGAATGTAAGAAGAATATTAGAGCTCGCTCTCTCTCTCTTCCCCCTCTTCCTCTCCTCCTTTCCAATTGGATTCCTATTAGAATCCAGTAAGGATTCTAATTAATATGGCTTAGAATTTTAATTTCAGAGGAGCAAAAATTGTGGTATTAGCAGGAGCAGGCTCAGTAAGCTAAATACAGAATTAAGGAGTCAGAAAAAAATTCTTAACAATCTTGATGTATAAAATAGTTTTATATCAGAGTGCAACCTTTGGAAAACATTGTTTTCATCTTAGGCATATCTGGAGAATTCTAGCATTAAAACCAGAATTTCTGATTATTTATTAAAACATAGGAGCTGTTTAATATTCATAATTCTGTGGATAAATTGACCGCTTTTAATATGAATCTTAGTTTCAGGTGTTATATAGGTACATCTGTATCCCCCTCTATCTTATCTTTTTGTCTATTCATCTGTCCATCCATCAATGCATACATAAGTCCAGATATATATATATATATATATATATATATACACATATCTGTGCTTTTGCATAATTCATGTCAACGAAATTTCTGTAAATTTAACAGAAATATTCCCTTGGGATTTTTATTATTTTTTGAAGATGTGCATTTTCTTATTTTCTGTTGGCATATATGAGTAACTTGCTTTGTATATATGCATAGAGAAGTCAGCTTCTTGATAGACCGGAATTAAAAAGTGAAACATTGAGGGTCAGTACTTTAAAATATTTGTGAAACATATATGACAGACACTGCACTGGACAGAAGAGCTGTTTTTAGAATAAATATATACAGTTTCACAAAATCTCTCTTTTAATGCTTAATCCTCTTTCTCTATATTAAAAATTATTTAAGCCTCTCTCTTTGGCCTCTTCAACTATGTTCTGTTAGAAGTGTTGCTGTGACAAAGTAGTGTGCCTTTTTTTTAATAAGCACATAGTGATTTAATGCAATGATTTTCAAATTGTGTTCTGTGGAATGATGGGGATCCAATGAGAGACTGGGGATTTTAAAAAAAAGGTCACTCAAATGCAGCCAATTTTCTATTACAGGAGCTTTACCTCTGGGAATGTTTAAAGTAACAGGTTTTGTGGCCTGAAAACTTCTGATCTAATGAAGTGTTTGAATGTTTGGTATCAGGTAGCCTTTCCTCACCCTTCAGATGTCCTGCATTAGAATTCTCAGCTAACGTGTTTTAATGGATATTATACTTCAACCCATCTGAAAGGCACATGTTATTAAGAAAAAACTATTCGTTAATGTATATTCCTCTGCACTGTGGAAAGAAAAGACCTGTAGGAAGATACTGAGTACATAGACATGTACCATTGGTCGTCCTACAATAGTTGAATTATTATCAGTATTGGATACCTGGGTAATGATCCTTATCCCAGGTATCTAAAAGAGTTTATATAGGAATCTTTATCTGCTCCACATAGGTGGCCTTTCTGTGCTTGGATAGTTGTTTCCTAGAAAAAATAATTTAAGAAAGTCTTTGAGAGGTTGTCAGTAAATGTCTATATAAAATTGACTGTATTTTGAGAAACTATAATTTTGCTTATATGCTATCTTACACAGTGCAACTGGGAACGGTTACATTAGTATATTATTGATATTAAACTGATATTGCTGAAATCTGAATATCTATAAAATTATTCTGGTATAGTGATTGACATCTGATGTCATTTATCTGAAAGCTATAGCATTATGTTTTGACAGTGAAAAGCGATGAGGATCTACCGTATATTCTTAAATTATGAAAGTAAAGCACAATTTAAGATGCACAACTTGGATCCACATCACCTTTTGATTGATTTGATTGTTACAGAAATTATGTTGCAGTTTCCAGAGAAGTAGTACAAGGCAGGAATGCATGATGTTAATATAGTGGGCTTTACAAATACACAGTAAGCATTACTGAATTGTCATCAGAGACCTGTGGCAGTTGGTTCAGTTTAGAAAGAAGGACAGTTGACATACTTTATTTGCAATGCAGTACTACTAACAGATGTTCTTGACAAACTATTTATACCAGTTTGTATGCCTTATTAAGACTTACATTTAGTTCTAATCTGCACTGTATCCTTTCTTTTATTCTGCTACATGAACATTTATATATTGAATATTTTAAGGGAATTTGCTTTTGCCTGATGATTTACTTAGAGGAGTAGGGACTTATCTAGGATAAACTGATATGAAAATATAGCAGTGAAAAGTAGTACCTGTCTTAAAATAAAGCCATTATTTTTTCTGAATAGATGGAATCTGCTCGCAAAGCGTGGGAGAATTCACCAAATGTGGGAGAAAAGAGTTCACCTGTTACATCATCAGCATCTCCTGTTACTGGTGGTAATAATAGTGGCAGTGGAGGTGGGAACAGCAGCAGTAGCAGTGGACCAACCAGTGGTACATACAGCTCTTTTTCAAGTGCATCAATGCCTCCCATTCCTGTAGCTTCTGTTACACCTACAACTTCATTGTCAGGTATTAACTTTCAGACAATATTTTAAATGTGACTAAGCATCTTGCTATCATTTTCTTGTAAAGCTCCCTTTGTTTCTTTTTTCCTGTTTCTTTTTGGGTTCAGTACTGTTCTAAGAAACAGAATATGTAACTTTTTGGTTTGATTTACTTAATTTGGTTTCCTTTTAATTAAATTTGTTCTATCTAAGTTATAGTAACTGAAAACTTTGAATCATTCCTCTTTCACCAAGGCAGTCATATAAATATTTTATATTGATAGTCCATGAAAAATCTATTAACTATCATTAACTTTCAGAAGCCATATAAAAGTTTTGTACAATCAACTGTTGGAAAGAAAATTGCTGTTGTAATTCAGACTGGAATAAGATAACATTTAAAATCCAGTATATTCTGAGCAGAAGTTTTGATGTTGCTTCATGCTTCAGGTTCACAAATTAGAACCTGTCATCTTTAAACTAGGTTAACTGTATGATTTTAATTAGGTGTGTATCCAAACAAAAGTCTTCGCAAACACATTGTTACATACTTAGGTATTTTTGGGTCCTTTAAATATTAAGACCCATTCCACAATAATAATAGTATTTCTGAACAATTGTAATCTATATTTCTAAATATAGAATATGAAGTAGTAATTTTTCAACTTATAGTTCAGTTCCCCTCACTATTTGATGAACTCTGCCGAATAGTTTTTAAATCATTCCTCTAAGATAATTATTACTTAATGTTTCTGAAAGAAAAAAAGAGGTTGCACTCCAGTCAAACATCACATGTGTTACAGCTGTTGCCAGTGGCCCTGTTAAAGCCCTGTCAAGATTCTGCCTGGAATGAATAGGTGATGTAGACTATCAGTGTGGTTCTTAACCAAATTATAATAGTATATCAGTCTTTTGGTATTGCAAATAGGTGGATATGATAAAACATCCAGGTTAGTTTCAACAAGAATATTAGAAGACTTGTAATTAATACTGGCAAAGGTAGAAGAAACCTTTGTAAGTGTTATATTCTGACCAATAATAAGGAAGAAATTCCTCTGTCACCATTACATCCACATAGTGCCAGGTATTATATCTTTTGAATGTGAGGACCTAATGAATTAGGAACAAACTTAGGAACTTAAAAATCCCTTAGATTTTTAACAATTAGGAACAATTTTAATTTTAATGAATTAAGAACAAAATTAGGAACAAACAGTGAATCCCTTAGATTTTGCAGATAAAAACAATTCACTTTTGATCCAACAACATAATTTTAAATGCCTGTTGGATCCACCTAGAGCATCATCTGAGTCTACTGTGAAAACATCTCTACTTATGCAAGCTATTAGTAGAGGTACAGATGTTTATCTGAAATAGGTAACCTGGTGCCTTTCTGCAGTTCTACCATTTGTCATGGGAGTTCATATTACTTGGAGGGTATTAAGTAATTCTAATCCTACTCCTTTCCTTACCTATCTTAGTTGTTAAAATTTGTAAGAGCTATGGACTGCAAAAATAATTAATGCTTCTCAGAGAGGAGGTAATTCATTTTGCCTTTAGGGACATGATAGAAAGTCCCCCTTTTTAAAGAAACTGAGTCTGGATTCAGTGATCTGTGACTGTTGCTGCCTACTATCTAAGCTTCCATTTTATGCAAGATACTGGAGTCAGAGTTGGGCTTTTGATCCTGATAATGTTGGAGAAGTCTTGAAAATGACTTGGAATTTTCAAGTGTTTCAGAATTTCACTGCTCAAGTGCTTGTTGGAGCTCACATGTGGATTCTGTAATAGTTGCACTATTTACCTTACTAGGACATTTGTGGGCCCAATTCAAAGCACCAATTTTGACCTGTAAAAACCACGTGACTGGATTACTTGAAAGGACTGCCTGCGTAGCTGCACTTGTATGACCTGTCAGTACTTTGACATAAGGCCTTGCTTATTTAATCATCTTTGATTAGACAGACATTTAGGACAGTAACTTCTCAGTAACAGCTCATACTCTAGAATATATAGTTGTAACCTTATTTTTTAAAAGACTCTATCATTCTCTGTTCCAAAAGGTTTTTATCCCTGTCTGTCCTCTTACAAAAAAGTTGCTGATTTATTGCTTTTTTATAATGGAGGAATGGGTAATTCAGGCATATAAAGTAATGCACAAGCTTATTTATCTGGTTTTGGGGTAATATTAAAACTTTAATTATAAATTCATTTCATAGTATATATTGATAGTTTCTAGGAAAATAATCTAAAATGTCTTAAATAAAGCGCTGAGATAGGTTGCTGTCATTTGAACCAACCAATATACTATATCAAGTAGGGCTGATGCAGTCCTAAAAATGATAAGAACCCTTTGTTTAGCAACGGTAAAGATTATTGTCCTTTAATACAATACTACAGTACTGTGCAGTTTTAGGCAGGTGTGAAAAAATGCTGTAAAGTAAGAATGCTTTCAAAAATATATATTGTAATAGTTTATATTTATCAATTTACAAAATGCAAAGTGAGTGAACAGAAGAAAAATCTAAAATCAATATTTGGTGTGACTACCCTTTGGCTTCAAACCAGCATCAATTCTTACACTTGCACACTTTGTACACTTGCATGAAGTCAGAGATCTTGTAGGAGTAGGGTCAGGTGTATGATTAACCAATTATACCAAGCAGGTGCTAATGATCATCAATTTCATATATAGGTTGAAACACAGTCATTAACTGAAACAGAAACAGCTGTGTAGGAGGCTTAAAACAGCCAAACTCTGCTACTAAGGTGAGGTTGTGGAAGACAGTTTCATGTCACAGGTCATACACCATGGCAAGACTGAGCATGGCAACAAGACACAAGGTAGTTATACTGCATCAGCAAGGTCTCTCCCAGGGAAGAATTTCAAAGCAGACTGGGGTTTCAAGATGTGCTGTTCAAGCTCTTTTGAAGAAGCACAAAGAAACGGGCAACGTTGAAGACTGTAGATGCAGTGGTCGGCCACGGAAACTTAATGCAGCAGATGAAAGGCACATCATGCTTACTTCCCTTTGACATTGGAAGATATCCAGCAGTGCCATCAGCATAGAACTGGTGGAAACCAGTGGGACCCAGGTACACCCATCTACTGTCTGGAGAAGTCTGGCCAGAAGTGGCCTTCATGGAAGAATTGTGGCCTAAAAGCCATACCTGTGATGTGGAAACAAGGCTAAGTGACTCAACTATGCACAAAACATAGGAACTGGGGTGCAGAAAAATGGTAGCAGATGCTCTGGACTGATGAGTCAAACTTTGAAATATTTGGCTGTAGCAGGAGGCAGTTTGTTTGCCAAAGGGCTGGAGAGCGGTACAATAATGAGTGTCTGCGGGCAACAATGAAGGATGGTGGAGGTTCCTTGCAAGTTTGGGGCTGCATTTCTGCAAATGGAGTTAGAGATTTGGTCAGGATCAATGGTGTCCTCAATGCTGAGAAATACAGGCAGATACTTATCCATCATGCCATACCATCAGGGAGGCGTGTGATTGGCTCCAAATTTATTCTGCAGCAGGACAACAATCCCAAACAGACAGCCAATGTCATTAAGAACTATCTTCAGCATAAGAAGAACAAGGAGTCCTGGAAGTGATGGTTTGACCCCCACAGAGCCCTGATCTCAACATCATCGAATCTGTCTGGGATTACATGAAGAGACAAGGATTTGAAGCAGCCTACATCCACAGATCTGTGGTTAGTTCTCCAAGATGTTTGGAACAACCTACCTGTCAAGTTCCTTCAAAAACTCTGTGGAAGTGTACCTAGAAGAATTGATGCTGTTTTGAAGGCAAAGGGTGGTCACACCAAATATTGATTTGATTTAGATTTTTCTTCTGATCATTGTAAATTGATAAACATAAACAATTACAATATATATTTTTGAAAGCATTCTTACAATATATATTTTTGAAAGCATTCTTACTTTACAGTAGTTTTTCACACCTGCCTAAAACTTTTGCACAGTACTGTATCTTCAAGAAAATTTCATTCTTGAAGAACATAGCTGCTACGTGTGTCTCTATCAGAGAGTTTTTGTGCATGTTGTTAAGGTTTCACTATCATGCCACTTCATGTAGGGAGAGGTATCCTTGTGCGATACTGTTCTGAAATGGAGAGAATATTTTAATAAAATATTGTTGTAATGCAATTGCATAAAGGTCCATCAAACTAGGTGCAGCAAGCTAAGGTGGATCAAACTTTTGATTATTGTGCTGAAATATTTTGTCAGTCAGTAACTCTTGAGTCTTGCTTTGCTGATTTCTAATCTTAGGAGCTGGAACATACACTACTTCCTCACTGAGTACAAAAACCACTACAACCTCCGATCCACCCAACATCTGTAAAGTGAAGCCACAACAGTTACAAACAAGCAATTTAGCATCCGCTGGTCATTTTTCCCAATTAAGCTGTATGCCATCTCTGATTGCCCAACAACAGCAAAGTCCACAGGTCTATGTGTCTCAATCAACAGCAGGTAATGTGATAGGTTATTCATTGCATTATATTTAGAAACATTTTTTTTCTCTGAAATTAAAAGTCACTGAATTTAAGTTCAGCTCTTCTAATAGCTTCTGGATATTTTCTGGTATGGATCTTTACAAACTATTATTTTCCCCCAGTCATATAAACTTAATTTCATGTTCATGAGGGCATTGGAATTCCTCTGAGGGTTGGGAAATTAGTTATTTTTTCTACCTTTGAAATCCTCCATGGATTTAGCAGCTAGGCAAATTTATTTTTTTTCTTTATAGTTTAATTTTGATCTTTTCTTGTGGTCCTATAGCTCAAATTCCTGCTTTCTATATGGATACAACTCATCTATTCAACACCCAACATGCACGTTTGGCTCCTCCTTCCCTTGCCCAGCAGCAAGGATTTCAACCAGGACTCTCACAGGTACATAGGATGGGGATTGGGGAACAAGCAGTTTATAATTATATGCAGCCTAAATCAGAACATTATCTAGCTTGAAGCCTATTCAGCCTTGTTTTTTGTCATCACTCTCACAATAGCAGTTAAGCTAGCATTGGTGCTAGTTGGAGGTTTTAATTACTCTAGCAGGGAAATAATATGTAATTCTGGGTGAATATGAATAAGTGATAAGTGGAAATGAAAAAGAGTATGGGGTGATGATATTCACCAACAAAAAATGTTCTCTCAGATACTGTTGGGAAAAGAGTGGGAATTAATATGGAGGGAGTTTGAGAACTGTTTATCACCAGCATGCAGGTTTGCTGGGGGACAAAATTGTATCTGATTTAAGAATTATGGAGTAGACTGATTATTGGCATTTAATTAAAAATTTTAAATGGTTTCTATTCCATTTCAGATGCTTACTTTTAAACATTTTTTCTGGCATATGAAAATGTCCAGTTCACTGATCAGTGTCTAATTTATCATTCTATCATAAACCGCTCTGAGATTGTTTTTAAAATGGGAAGCAGTATACAAATATTATAAATAACTAAACCTACAGTTAAAGGCTCTGAAATCATAAGGCTAGAAACCTCTCTCTGCTGAGACTATGGAGAAACACCACAAGAGAGTGTACTAGCTGGATGGATTCAGTTCAGGAGAGTTTCCTATGTTGGTGGGTTGTGTAGATATTTAAATTATTTCTCTTCCTTCCAGCCTACTTCAGTTCAGCAGATACCAATCCCAATATACGCCCCTCTTCAAGGGCAGCATCAAGCCCAGCTGAGCTTAGGAGCGGCACCTGCTGTCTCCCAGGCTCAGGAGTTGTTTAATTCTTCTCTGCAGCCATACAGGTAAGTCTTTGAAATATGAAAAAAATAGAATCAGGAAACAGAAAATACTGGTTTCTGTCTTTTTCTCCTACATGTATGCACAGTTAGTTTATTCATACCTATCAGTGTAAGAGTGGTAAAATACCCATTATTTTGTAAAATTGCATTGTTACCAACATCAGTTCAAATAAGTTCATTTGACTGAGATTGTTGTTGTTAGGAATCAGTGTTCAGATTTTCTTAAAGTGAAAGATTTAGAACTTTTAAGAATATTACTACATGTATTTTATGAAATATCTTCTTTGTTCAGAATATTACTGGCTTTTTATAATGGCTTCATTTTTATAAAACTGAAAGAAGCATTGAAGTATCGTAAGTTGTGAGGAAGGGGAAACTTATGAATTAAATGCTGCATCTTTGTAGGATCTTCAAATAAGTGGTTGGCTTTGGCTTAAAACAGTTTTTATAAGGCATGTGGTTTAAGCAAGTACATTACAATTGCTAATTAATTGAGTCTAGGTCTTGTGTTAAAAATCTTTTCTTGAAGTTGTATAAACAAGATGAAAAACAAAATTTGAAATGAAAAATAATATCAAGACTTGTTTGGTTGTATCTGTGGTTAGTTCTGCCCCCTTCGATAATGTCACCACCTTACAACATTCTGATCAGAAAGCTCAATTGTGATCCTTAATTCAGAAAAACCTGAACATCTGTTATAGCTGAAACCATGATTTGTTATTTTACAAATTCTATATTATTTTAACAGTGGCTTGTTATTTTTAGAATATGGAATCATAGCTTTAAACTCTGCCCAAGTGCTTGCTGATTCATAGTAGTGCAGAATAAATTGATGCTATAAAAAGGTACTGCTGCTCAGGCTATGCTGTGATTCCTTGCTTTTTCTAAATTTCTCCTTCTCTGTGATAACAATCTTTGTTCTGTACCCAGCTCCTCACTGAGGATAAAGAAAAGAGATCTCAGCTCCACATACCAAACCATCTATTTCTTCCCACAAAATACAACAACTATTTTGCAGGAGAGAAATTACAGAAGTTTAGAAAAATGCATGCCGGCAAAGCATATGCCGTATAAAAATGTACAGTTGTCTCTCAAAAGTTTTCACAGCTAGGCACACCACATACACATAAAACATGTGCCCCCAGGCTCTTAAAAGACCTAACTTGCCCCCCGCCAAGCAGTGGAAACCCTGACAAAATACACATCTGCATTAAAGATATTCTGAACCATATATACTAAAGCACACCAGAAATCTTCCCATGCATATACAGAAACATGCTCAGAACCAATTCCTGTAAAATTTGTCCTCCATTTCTTCTTCCAGCACCCAAATATCCTATTTGGCTGTGAGCATTATTAGGAGAGTATTTTTTTTTTGATTGAGCAATATGTTTCTTGTCTCTGAGTTTGTATGTTTGCTTATTTACTGAATAAATGAAACATGAAGACAAAAAGAAAATCTTGCAGAGTTGAAAAGAAGAATAAACCAAGAAGAGAACTTAAAGAAAGAAACATATTTGTTTCTAAGTAGAAATAGTAAATGTGGACATTTTTATTCCTTCTCAAGATCCCATATATATAATGTCTAAAGTGTGTGTGTGCATGTTTTTCAGTGACTTTTGTGTAGGGATAGGTCCCCTAGCATGCCACCCACTGTGAGCCATCTCCTGTGCCCAAAGGCATCTGTCCTGCTGCCTATCAATCTCCATCCCCACCTAACTTTTTACATTTTAAAAAACTTTCCATTTTTGAAAAGAGAATCTGATAGTTGGGCGCATCCTGCTGGGGAAGAGCTGGAAGTGTTGGCAGGTAGCATTCAAAGCAAAGCAGTGCTTTGTAACTGGTTATGTCCCTCTGGAAAACCAGTTTTTGAATAAATAAGACCTGCCATAACCCATTTTCCACAAGTCCAAATATGTTTACCACCTGTCAGCCTTACCAGGTAGACCAGACAGGAAACACAACCAGATACGCTAATTCTACTTTATTATAAAGCTACAGTAACAGAATCCTGCAAGTCTGAAAGTACAATTCTCCCACCATCTCCTTTACAGCCCAAGAAACTAGGGAGGGTCCCTTCTGAGCCTCTTGCTGCACCCAGCTGCAGGCTATGCTGTCTCTTATCTGACCATTCCCTAGGCAGCATTTCTTCACCCTGTCTCCTGAGGTCTTTCCCGCATATCATTACATCACCCCACCCCAAATTGGAAACTACTGGAGTAGGGGGTTATATGGACCAATTTTGCCTCTCTCCATAAGGACTGTTTTGAGGAGGTGCTTCAGAAATCTGTCTCTATTCTTTTTGTATGATGGGTCAGATTGCTACAGCACATGTTTTGTCAGTTTTTATGCATATATTTGATGGAGATTGGAATTTTGATAGTGTACTTTTCTTTTATCAGTTTCCCTTCTGTGAAATGTTGTTCTTGTTGAGTTCTGTGGGGGAATGTATGTGATTTAACATTTAGAGATTAGGTTTTTACTTAACCCCTGTGTTTTAAGCAATATGGAACTATAGTTTAGTCTGAGGAGACTTCTTTTTAATTTCTACCCCCTTAAACTTCATCATATTGGGCAGAGCATCAAAGAGACCAGGATTCCAGATTCAGCCATAAATTATGATTAAAAGAAGCCAGGATTTAAAAGCCCAACTTCCAGTCATGCCTTAAATTGGGATTCTTTTCCTTGTATACATTTAGATACTCAAACAAACTACAACGATGTTGAACAAATCCAGGCATGGTATTACAGTGGGGCAAAAAAGTATTTAGTCAGCCACCAATTGTGCAAGTTCTCCCACTAAAAAAGATGAGAGAGGCCTGTAATTTTCATCATAGGTATACCTCAACTATGAGAGACAAAATGAGAAAAAAAATCCAGAAAATCACATTGTCTGATTTTTAAAGAATTTATTTGCAAATCATGGTGGAAAATAAGTATTTGGTCACCTACAAACAAGCAAGATGTCTGGCTCTCACAGACCTGTAACTACTTCTTTAAGAGGCTCCTCTGTCCTCCACTCGTTACCTGTAGTAATGGCACCTGTTTGACCTTGTTATCAGTATAAAAGACACCTGTCCACAACCTCAAACAGTCACACTCCAAAGTCCACTATGGCCAAGACCAAAGAGCTGTTGAAGGACACCAGAAACAAAATTGTAGACCTGCACCAGGCTGGGAAGACTGAATCTGCAATAGGCAAGCAGCTTGGTGTGAAGAAACCAACTGTGGGAGCAATCATTAGAAAATGGAAGACATACAAGACCACTGATAATCTCCCTCGATCTGGGGCTCCATGCAAGATCTCACCCCGTGGGGTCAAAATGATCACAAGAATGGTGAGCAAAAATCCCAGAACCACATGGGGGGACCTAGTGAATGACCTGCAGAGAGCTGGGACCAAAGTAACAAAGGCTACCATCAGTAACACACTACGCCGCCAGGGACTCAAATCCTGCAGTGCCAGACGTGTCCCCCTGCTTAAGCCAGTACATGTCCGGGCCCGTCTGAAGTTTGCTAGAGAGCATTTGGATGATCCAGAAGAGGACTGGGAGAATGTCATATGGTCAGATGAAACCAAAGTAGAACGTTTTGGTCTAAACTCGTTGTGTTTGGAGGAGAGAGAATGCTGAGTTGCATCCAAAGAACACCATACCTACTGTGAAGCATGGGGGTGGAAACATGCTTTGGGGCTGTTTTTCTGCAAAGGGACCAGGACGACTGATCCGTGTAAAGGAAAGAATGAATGGGGCCATGTATGGTGAGATTTTGAGTGAACACCTCCTTCCATCAGCAAGGGCATTGAAGATGAAACGTGGCTGGGTCTTTCAGCATGACAATGATCCCAAACACACTGCCCGGGCAACGAAGGAGTGGCTTCGTAAGAAGCATTTCAAGGTCCTGGAGTGGCCTAGCCAGTCTCCAGATCTCAACCCCATGGAAAACCTTTGGAGGGAGTTGAAAGTCCGTGTTGCCCAGCAACAGCCCCAAAACATCACTGCTCTAGAGGAGATCTGCATGGAGGAATGGGCCAAAATACCAGCAACAGTGTGTGAAAACCTTGTGAAGACTTACAGAAAACGTTTGACCTCTGTCATTGCCAACAAAGGATATATAACAAAGTATTGAGATGAACTTTTGATATTGATCAAATACTTATTTTCCACCATGATTTGCAAATAAATTCTCTAAAAATCAGACAATGTGATTTTCTGGATTTTTTCCCCCATTTTGTCTCTCATAGTTGAGGTATACCTATGATGAAAATTACAGGCCTCTCTCATCTTTTTAAGTGGAAGAACTTGCACAATTGGTGGCTGACTAAATACTTTTTTGCCCCACTGTATATGCAAATTATCCATTCTGTTTGCTTGAATATTTTGCTTGTTTTTTCCAGTGCAGCTTTAAAGTTTTCTTTCAGTGGCAGCTTTTTAATAAATTAACAATATTTAAATGACTAATTTAGGCCACTTTTTAAAACAGATCTCAGCAGGCATTTATGCAAAGTGGCTTGTCTCAGCCATCTCCAGTGGTTCTTTCGGGCACAGCTTTACACAACTTCCCAGCAGTGCAGCATCAAGAACTTGCCAAGGCACAGTCAAGCCTTGCATTTCAACAGACATCCAACACTCAACCTATTCCTATCCTGTACGAGCATCAGTTGGGTCAAGCTTCAGGATTAGGAGGTTCCCAGCTTATTGATACACATCTGCTCCAGGTCAGAAAAACAGATGTTCCTAATGTGGTTACAGAAGCATTGGAGTCACTGTCTTTTTTCATGGAACAAAAGGGAACTGGGTGTATATAAACACACTTTATATGTTGTGTTTATGTTCAGTGTCTGCTACGACAGTGGTGAGAGAAAGGTTGTGAACCTTTTAGAACTATCTAATCCTGTAGTATGGTGACCTACATTGTGAACAGAGGCCTGTTAGTAGTTAAAGAGATTGTTATTGATTCATCTGATTCCATTTACACTCTTAAGATTATCCTAGGGCTTCACATATTTTTTTCCAACAAAGACAGTGAATGTTGACTTCGTGTATTAAAGACATTCCACACCAACCATGTGTGGTTGGTTTAATCAGAATCTTTTTATCTATTAAAATTTGTATCTATTTTTTTCTATTAAATGAAGCTGAGATTGCATTGTAAATCATAGAACTGCAGGATTATGGATAATTCTAAAGGATTCATAAACTTACTGTCAACATTGTATCTACTACTGTTCAGCAACTACATGCACTAAAAGAGGTTATCCATTGGTTTGAAGTGAGGTGTCATTAGTATGTTGATACAGTTATACATCTCTATCCTGGGTCAGGCTGAAGATGCTGTGAAAATTGTGGTCCGGTGTCTGAGGGCCTGGATGTGAAAAAAGAGGCTGAAGTTAAGTCTGAATCAAGTTGGCAGATGAGAACTGCATCAGCCATATAACACTTAAGTTGCAAGCACTGCATCGGCTGTCAGATTTCTAAGTGCAATTCAAAGTGCCGGTTTTAACAAAGCTCCTATGTATTTTCAGGACCTTCTCCAGGTAGAACTGGCCTATCTTATACACTTGTCCAAGTTGTAAATGTTTTATATTCCCCATATGTGGGAAGTGAAAAGGTTTGGGTCCTGGGAGCAGAGGCAGCTCTACACAGGAAGCATAACCCTGTTCAGAATCAAAGATGGAGTATCTCTGACATGAGATGGTTTCTACACCCATAGCTACTCCATCATCCTGAGACAAAGCCTAAACCTGTTCATCCCCTCCCAGAACCAAACATAATCTAGGCAGTGAGATTATAACCTCGACCACATCTTCTGTTTGGTTGGAGTTGAGATGCTCAACTGAGTATCATCAGCGTACTTCCTTAGTGTCTTCACGCAGATGTTTAAAAATGGGCAAAATCTTCTAAACCTGTGTCACCCTACAAAGAAAGCTGTAGTGCCTGATGTCTCCCTTTAGCACTAGCTGGAATTGCTTATTTAGGAAGGAGGAGAACCACTCTAGATAGTGCCCCCCACTCCCAACCCTCATAGGCAATCCAGAAGGATACC
This sequence comes from Python bivittatus, assembly GCF_059951505.1. NCBI lineage: Eukaryota > Metazoa > Chordata > Lepidosauria > Squamata > Pythonidae > Python > Python bivittatus. Next base: position 3,055,425 of record NW_028277098.1, read on the forward strand.
ATGTTTAATGATATGAAAAGCTACTGAGAAATCAAGGGTCATACTTCCCCTATCTTGTTCCACTCCTGGTCATCTATAAGAGCAATCAGTGTAGATTCAGTTCTGTACCTGGCCTGAACCGAAACTGAAAAGGTCCAGATAATCCATTTCTTCTAACTGAAGAACCAGTGTGATATTTTAGTGATTGTCATCTTGTAAATCACCATGACTTGTTTAGATTCAACAGTATATATTCAGCAAATAAACTAAGCAGATAAATCAAAAGAAAGCTCTCCATGTTAGCCTGGTATGCCAGTTGTGTCTATTAATGGACAGCAATGACTTGTCCAGTGATTCGTGAACTGATAACTTCATGATTAGATTATAGTAATTTAGTCTTTGTGGACTGCCCTTGAGACTAGTCTGGAAACTACAGCTAATGTAGAATGCAGTGGCCAGGCTATTGACTGGAATATGACACTGTGTACACTTTATACCCGTGCTGAAAGATCTGTATTCGCTGCCAGTCTGTTACCAACCAGATTCAGGATGTTGCTATTACAAAGTCCTAAGCAACCTGAGAGCAGCTTGTCTAAAATAATGTCTCTAGTTACAACTGCCTTCCTAGGCACCTAATATATTTAGCATTGATCCTATTGTCTTTGGATCTGCTGCCTGGTAGACATGAAGAGATGGGCCTTCTCCACAATACAATGATTCTTTGGAATAACCTCATCTTTGTGATGTACCAGGTCCAATATCGATGTATTACACCACACTTGTTTCTGTTTGTATAACTTAATGTGAGATATGGCATACATACAGCCACTGACTTATCAGGAAACAGCGTTTTGCTTAATTAGGTTGAGATGCCCCATATATGTGACCTACTTTCACCTATTCTTTTTCCTCCCTTACTGTTTTAATTGTGGCAATCAGTAGCTGAGCTCTTAATGACAAAGCCAGAATCAGGGCGTATGACAACATCTGGTATTCTCATGTAATTTGTGGACTGCTCATTATTCTGATTAACCTGTCTGTGATGTAACATCTCTTTGTGGCGGGGGGGGGGTCTACAGTTCTTTGGACAACAATTTGTTGTGGCCATTGTGGGTAATTATATTAAGAAACAGCTGACAGCCACTGTCTCCACCAGTGGCTGGGGGCACTGGGCAATCCCAGTGTCAGAGGGAACCCTCCAGACAATTCTTCACTGTAACCCTATCAAATTTTGAACCATCCCTGATTGAGGCTTCAGACACATCTTCCAGTGCTCAGCTCTACAGCAAAGAGAAAACAAATAGAATGTAGCAAGATGTCTTAATTATAAGGCAGTTTTTGGAGGCACATATATAAAAGTCATGATATGTTTTAATGCTTTTTTCTGATTCAGCTGGCAGCTTATCTGACATACATAAAGGGTATCTTTGCTTTATACTAGCTACTTTTCCAAATAGTAAAATACTGCAGTAAGCAGAATGATTACCTACAAAATAAAATACTAATATTTGTTCTGCTCTTCAAGTTAAAATAACTTTGCCTAGTTAGTCACCTAGAAAATGTTGACCTCTTTCTTCTCAGGCGAGAGCTACTCTTACCCAGGCCTCAAATTTGTATTCTGGACAGGTTCAGCAACCAGGTCAGACAAGTTTTTATAACACTGCTCAGTCTCCCAGTACTCTCCAGCAGGTAAACTATGGCATGGTAAATTGCTTTCAATTTTCTAAATATCCATATGTGTGTGGTGTATGTAATGTTGTAATTCAATGACAAGAGAATATTCCATTTTGTGCAAAGTAGATAGCACACTATATAGCAGATATCTAAAACAATTCCTTAACCTGGAATATTACTTTTTAATAACTTCTTTTTGCTTTTTTAACAGATTGCTTTAGCACAGGAACATTTATTTTTGGGAGTGGTATTCCTCTATTACTAAAATATTCTCTTGTCAGAAGTTTCTTTGATATGAAGCATGTCTGCTTTGGTTACCCTTACAGTGATCCTAGAATGAAGTTATAGTCTCAGAGTTTTCCTAAAGAGACTTCAACATCCTCACCAAGTCCACCTTTTCTGGGGCATCTCATAACTTAATTGCTGCTATAACATGTTCTATTATGAGCCCAATAGAGAGTGGGTCATCTAGATTTAGTTTTCTCAATGATGCATAAGGAATGTGCCCTGGATGAAAAGATTTTTAATGCTACTTTATGGTCAGATCATTTCCTAGTGAAGTTTTGAGCCTGTTGAGATAGTTGTGCTCAGAGTCCCAGATGAATAGATTCCTATTAGTCCTTGAGGTTTCCAGTGTTTATTGTCAATGCTCTAGCAGTTGGTTGTTTCATGAAAGATGGACAAGGCAACCATCTGTAAGCATCTTCTCCTAAGAGTGGCTCTCATTAACTACATGCAGTTATGTAGTTGCCAGGAGTCAAGACTGATTTGAAGGCAAATAACAATAATAGCATGAATAGAGCATGAGAAGTATTAAACCTGGCAGTACGAGGGAATATTCCTCACTACTTTAAAGGAGGTAGTTGCCCATCCACCTGCTGAATCACGTCATTTCTCCAATAGTTGGCTAGTGATAATTACCCTCTTTTGAGACAGAATTATGGAGCATATAATCTCCACTTCAACTAAAGGTTTATTTATAAAAGAGAAGAACAAGAACCCTGTAAATTATCCTGGATCTCTTAGATTTGATACCATCAATCATATTATCCTCCTAGAGCAACAGGCAAAAATAATGTTTGCTCTTTAATAATTCCAATCATACTAGAATGGGTAAGATGGAAATACTGTTGTGATACAGTAAAGCATAGGACTCAGTTTTATCTCCTATGCTATTTAGCATGAAAACAAATTCAGAATAACGTAATAGCAAGGTCTTTTTTTTTTTCATCTAATTCAAGCAAAGCAATGGAAATGTTGAACCAGTTTCTAACATTAGCCATAAGTCAAAGACTTAGCTTCCTCCTGGAAAGGGTCTGACTCCCCATCAGAATTAAGTTCACAGTGTGAAATTAAATCCAGCCTTGTCTCTAGCCCAGTGTTTCTCAAGCTCAGCAACTATAAACTGGGTGGACGTCAACTCCCAGAATTCCCCAGCCAGCCTTCTGGGAGTTGGAGTCCACCCATCTTAAAGCTGCTGAGGTTGAGAAACATTGCTCTAGCCCATATAGCTTTGGTGGCATGTCATTAATTCAGGCTGGTATGCCAATAGCAAACCCTCCTCAACAGAAAAAACTTGGCCACAATTATATATCAAATTTATGATGGAGCCAGTGGCCTTTAAATGCAATAAATAAACATTTATAGCATCCTTTTTGTATTAAATATGGGAGCAACCTTGTAAATTTCCATTAGTTCAAAATATTGCAGTTAGATTATAACCTGGAATTGATGTAAAAGCTGCACTGGCTTCTGAGCACCTTTCACAGTACTGACTCACACTCTAATCATAGAGGGGTCAGCATACTTGAAGAATCCTTTCTCTCACATGATCATGCCAGGCACAGTTCTTCAGAAGTTTTCACTGGTGCCTCTGAGATGGTATCACCCAGTAACACTTTCATATTTGCTCATATTTTTAAATTGCTCTATTTCTTTAATGTCTTGGCTTTGTGTATATGCAATGTTTGCTAATGACATCACTTTTTAATTTTTTACTATTCTAATTGATAATTACTATTTTAATTGGCTATTTATTACTAGCCATTTTAAAGGGTATAAATAAGTAAATAAGATTGCCATGATTTTGCAAGTTCAGAATTTCCAAAGTACATTAGCAACTAGAAAACTGACACCTTATTTCCAAAATCTGTATGTTTAAAGAAATTGCGAAGATAAAAGGGATTAATTATAATATGGGGAAGTAATGGAAGAATTTTATTTGTAATGAATATAATCCAGCTTGTTTTCTGAATAATAGTTACTATCTATGTAATTTCAAAGTTTTCTCTGCAACCTTAAGGAATAGAAATGTGAATATTTTTTTCTTCCCTGATGCACAAAAAATAGTTGCAAGATACATCAGCAGTATATAGGAGGCAAAATGTGTATATTTTTCATCAGTGTACACAAATGACAATTTTGTTTTAATGCAGTTAATAAGGTACCTGTTTGTCCAATAGTTTCTCATTTTTTTCCAGGTGACAGTACCTATACCAGGATCACAACTTTCTTTGCCCAACTTTGGATCAGCAGGCCAGCCTTTAATTGCTCTTCCACAATCCCTTCAGCCTCCATTGCAGCACACACCACCACAACCTCAGGCTCAAAGCCTGAGTCGGCCAACCCAAGTAGGTCAGCCTTTCAGAGGACTAATTCCAGCTGGAACTCAGCACAGCATTATAACTGGGAAGGTAAAGGTGTTCATGTTAATCTTGCCATATGATACCACAGAGATTCCCAGACTTCATCAGTTCACGGAACCCGAGCCATTCCCAAACTGTGCACTAGGGTGCTGCAGCGAACTCGCTAACCATTTCATTTATTACATAGTGAAATATTCTGCAGTGCCCCTGTGAGCTTGCTGCGGCACCAGGGAACCACGGCACGTACTATGGGAATCACAGTGATAGTAGAAAATGAATACTAACAATGATCAAATTAGTTTAGAATTAATAAGCAGATAACATAATTTAGTTCACAGTGACTGTTTCAGTGTTGGCTTCTTAATTCCTTCCCTCCACCCCTTCCTAAAAACTTCATTCTGCTTGACTAAGATATGGATGAAGACTCTAGAAGAGGGAGATTATGGGCTGGAAGGCCCGCATGTGGCACTTAGCCTCTGGCGTGTCTAATGAATTCCATAGTAGCCTATTACAGGTACTATATAGCCAAAATTAAGCTGTTCTGCGTCCATAGTTTACAGTGAAGAGAATTAAACATACGTTCTAAATCCTATTGAAGAGTGAGAGTTAAAACAGTTCACCTTTGAATAGTTTATGTTAGGAATGTGTATGCTGCTGATATTCTTTATATGGTTCAATAGGATGAATGCAAGGGAATTTATGCAAAAGTTGATTTACAATTATTTCTGTTTGTCTTAATCATATTCCCAGAAAAGGAACCTTTTATGTGTATTTACTCACATTTTTTCTTGTTCCCAATTCATACGTTTGGAGATGTAGATGGAAATGTGCATTTGATTCTTATTGTATTCCAAGTTCATTCTAGGTGGCTTACACACATATTAAAATTTGTCTCAATCCTCACTCTCAGTTTATCACCTTACAGAAAGATTACTTGGTTCTCTTATTTGAGTGTTGAAAGGCAAACACAAAGTAAAACTGCATTCCTGCAGAATCTGTGGTTTTATTTTTGAATGGATGACTTAAAAGTGATCTGTTCAGTTTGCCCTGCTTTTTCATTTATTTGAGCTGCATGCATCAGGGATAATAACCTGATGTATCCAAATAAAATTATTGACTGCTTTGTTCAGAAATGTTAGAGTAAGGATGTAGATTAATTTTCATTGCCATTCTAATGAAGGACTTATAAATATGGGTCCCTCTAGTTAAATCAGTATGACTGAATACTTGATAAACATATCAGTATTTTATTTTGTGCTGTAAATAACCTTGTTGTTTTTCTTCAGATGTCAGAAATGGACTTGAAGGCTTTTGGAAGTGGTATTGATAAGCCAGGCACTCCTCCAGTTTCTGGACGAAGCACCACCCCAACTTCTAGCCCCTTCCGGTAAACAAGTCTTTTCAAACAAATCAACTTTATAGACTTGTGCTGGAATTGATTTAAAAAAGAGAGAAAGAGGGGAAGGAATTCAGAATTGAATTAAACTTTAGTATAACAATGCCATTTTGAAAACAGAAATGGAATACAGGAATGCTGGATGAATAAGGGTGATAATTCAGAGAAATATTTATTACAATTCTTTGTGGAGAATATTGTATTTCATGCAGATTAACTTCTAACATAACTTTCCCCAACCTCATGTCCTCCAGAGATAAAGGAACTCTAGCCAGCACAGGGCCAGAAAAGTATTTCAGAAGCAGAAGGCAAAAACTTCAAGGAAAACAATAAGAATTTTTAAAAATATATTCAAAGCGCAGAACTGGGCAGGGAAACAAGTGGACTGATACAGAAATAAAAATAACGTATGGAGTGCACAGAAACTGAATTAAGTTTTTACATTCTGTCTTCACTACTGAAATTATAGGAGAGATACCTGAGCCTGTGTTGACTTTTGCAGGGAGGCAAATTGAAGCAATAAAAATATTTTAGGGCATTTTGAGAGACTATGTAACAACATATCATTGAGTTTGAGGGCATCAACCCAAGAGTACTTAAAGAACTCAAATGTGAGAATGCTGAGCTTCTAGCAAAACCATGTAGTTTATTCCTCACATCGACTTCAGTACCAGAGAACTGGAAGATAGTCAATGTGACATCATTTTTTAAAAAAAGACACGGGAAATTATAGGCCAATCAGAAAGAAAAAATAAGCACATAAAGGAATAAGTCCTATCAAAAGAAAGTCATAATGGGTTCTGCAAAGGCAAATCTTCTCTCACCAACTTTCTGGGGCATTTTAGGAGTGTAAACAGGCACATCAGTCAAAGTGATCCTGTCAACTTTGTATATTGGAACATTCAAAAAACTTCTGACAAAGTTCCTCATCAAAGACTCCTGAATATACTTAGTAGGCATGGGATAAGATGATCTGTTATTTTGTGGATTGCAAAGTGATTTAAAAAAAGAAATTAAAGAGTTGGAATAAGTGAGCGGTTTTCTTAGTGGATGGAAACAAGTGGGGTCTCTCAAGGATCTCTATTGGTACTTGTGCTTTTTAACTTGTTCGGAAATCACCGTATCTTGATTTAGAGTGGTAAAAAAAGTAAGAGTGAAGAGCTCCGGAAGGATCTCTTGAAGGCAGCTGAATGGTCAGCCAAATGGCAAGTGCCATTCCATTTGCACTGATGAAGTCCGATACTACCTAGGGAAAAAACTCTTGGGAGAGCTTAGTGAAGATGCCAAGTCAGTGTGCAGCAGCTGCAAAAATGGCAAATGCTATGCTAGAGATCATTAGGAAGGGGATTGAAAATAAAACTGTCAACACTTTAATGCCATTACACAAATCTGTGGTAAGTTTCAGTTGGAATACTGAATGAATTTCTGGTTGCCACATTTGAAAAAAATACAATAGAGCTAAAAAAAAAAGTGCAGAAAGGACAACCAAAATTATTGGGGTCCTGAATTACAAGAAAAGAATAGAACATTTGGGACTCTTTCACTTAGAAAAAAGGCATCTGAATGGGGTACATGATCAAGGTGTATAAAATTGCATGGCATCAGGACCAGAAGTCATCCAATAAAGCTGACTGGAAGGAGAATTAGGACAGACAGAAGAAGGTACTTCTTCACACTGCTCATTTTTGGCCTGTAGAATTTATTAGTATGAGACTTGATGGCCAATAATCAGAATACCTTTATAACGGGTTCAGATAAAAGAATGAATTGCAGGGCTCAGTCTTCAACTCCATGTTACCTTTGGGTTGGAGGATAGCCTGCCTCCAAATTCCAGTTGCAGGAGAAAATGGCAGGAAACAGGTATGAATGTTTCCTCTTGGTTGAAACATTTGGTTGACTACTGTGAAAAACAGAGTGGTACACTGAAATGGGCCTTGGCCTGATTCATTAAGATTATTCTTACATTTCTGTGTTAATAGCACTAACCTGATGAAGGCTATTCTAAAAATGTGAAATTCTGCAAAACATTACTCAGCTATGATTTGTAAAATGTCTTGGTTTTCATTTTTGGAAAAAGAGAATTTACATTGTTTATAGGGATTTTAAGGATTAGGAATGAATGCACTGGCTGGCTCAGAAATATAGATATATCCAGGAGTACCAGTAATAGACATTGTCATTGTTCACTTGAGATTGTATTTTGATGTATTCTCTCTAAAAAGAAACCATATCAGAATGTTAGCTAAAAGCTCAACTATTTGACAACTGAAAAGGGAAATCTGTTTGGAAAGACAATATTATTTTGCAGAAAATAAGAAGACGGAGTGGTAGTTCAGTGCCCAATTTACAGTTATATTAGCAATTATGTTAATAGCACAGCTTTGTGTCTGCAATATTCTGCTACAAATAAACATAAATACCAGGATTCAACATGACAGTGATTTGGATATTAAATGCTGCCAATGAAAGCCTCACAGTATTTGATAGCATTTCTGAATCTTATGCTTTGAATAACTTGTTTTCATTTCATTACCTATATTTTATAAAAGTAAAGTCTCCCTTGAGTTGAGTTTGACTTGTGATAACAGCATGGGGACAGTCATGTTACTTTTTTGATCACGTTGCAGAATTGGCTTGCTGTTGCCTTCTGGGATGTTTTGGTAGTCTCCCATCCTAGTACTAACCATGCCTGACTTAGCTTTTTATACAGCTATCTTCTGTGACATTTCTATATAGTCTCTCAGATTTTGGTTGAACCCCAAATATTACATAGATGAAACAATTGCTGAGCAACAATGCGTATCTCTCATTAGTAATTCAGATTTTTTACTGTAGGTTGAAGGAAGGACATGGACAATTTTGTTAGTGCTGTACTAAGCTCTGAGTTTTACAGAAGCCTATGAACAAGTGAAAATGGAAAAGCCACTCTTCTTGAAAACCAAAAAAAATACGAGTAATAAGGGATATCTTGCCAACAGTTTTTGGAATATATTGCTTTCTTGAAAGACAGAAAGCAGTAGAAGAGGAGCAAAAAGTAGGAAACTGGCTTTTTGTAGTTTATAAATTACTAGATTTTATGTATTGCCTAGAATAAAACCCCATGTCAAATTATGGATAGGTTGGATTAAGAATTCTTAGTATTTTAATATAGCAGTATTTAGGGCCAGTCATTAATATTATAAGAGGCTGTGGCATCCCATGAGGTTAAACTACCAGTATCATACAGAAAGTTGTTTTCTAGAAGATATCAAACCACCGAGAGAAACTCAGAATCTGTCTCTCTATAAAGGAATAATATACTCTCAGGGCCTCTTGTTGTGTTAGAGAACTTTTCAAGGACATGTGCTGATTTCAGAATGCATTACCTTAGCTTGTCTAGATTGACTTCCTTTATAGAAATTCAGAAACTAAGGCTTTATACCTTTAAGCTTTATTCAGCCATTTAATTGGCCAAATGCCCAACTAAGTTTGTAGTTCAGACTACATTCAGAAATACAATGAAGTTCTCTGCTTCTAATGAGCATCAATACACTAACGTAAAAAGACAGAACTTTCATTACTTTGAAGATATGTGTGTCTGCAAGCATTCTGCATGCATATTCATCGGAATCCAAAAGAATTACCAAAGCACTATTTTCTCATTATGTGGCTAAAAGTATTAAATGTAATTTTACATGGATTTAATGGTGATGCAGAGTATGCTGTTAACGCACATTTCCTTGCATAACCTGAAACCATTGTTTACTTAATAATACTTATTTCTCCTGTGGATAAGGTAAAAATATGAACATAACAACAGTTGATGTCATTTATGATGTTTTAACCAGCTTCATGTATTTTCTCTTCAAGGGCTGTCTCTACAAGTCCAAACAGTCAGTCCAATAAAATGAACACCATTATTTACCAGAAGCAGTTTCAGTCAGCAGCTGTGAGAATGACTCAACCATTTCCTCCTCAGTTTGCACCGCAGGTGGGCAGCAGCTGGCTTTCTGCAGTGGGATGGGATATTCAATAGCTTGATTTTGTTTTGAATTAAAACTTCCTGGATGCTGAAGTATGTCATATACTTGATTCACTATGCTTTCCATAATTATAATTAATGTGACTGTTTTGGTATCTGGAGGAACATATGTTGTTTTCAGTAATATCTATGCTCGTGAAGCTGAGAAATTGGACAGCAAACAGATGACCACAGACTTCCCCACATGGCTCTCATTATAACTCAATGTTAATCATTTGAAGGGAGAAGAACGAAATAGCGTGTCAGAGAAGGGCTTCATGTCTCCAGCAACTGTTCAGCATGTCTCCTGTGCAGAAAGAATGGGAATTGTCAGGCAGCAAATGTCTCCTTGCATAACCCCTACCATATCACTCAGGTTGTACAGAAACTAATAGCGATTGTTTTGCCCTTAGTCACTTACATGAAATGCAGCTGTGAAGTAGATTTCTAAAATAGCTACAGTCAGCGAAAAAAAAAAAAACCACACCAAGCCCTCTTTAAAAGAATGCAAATGCTGTAAAGCTTCTGATAGGGAGAGATGAGGTGTATACTTTTGACTTGAGACTGCCTTGGATATTGCACATCAAATTTGCAGATGCTGGATATTGCCTAGAGGCATAAACCTAAGTTCTAACACTTCCTGCATCTTGACATATTTGAAGATGCCCTTCTCTTCTCCCCTCATTCCTCATGGTCCTTGATGTGCTGCTACAGTTTTTAAGCACAGTATCCACCTTACAATTTTTCCACATTGAATTTTCCAAACAGGGCCAATCTTCACAGAGAAAATGAACCCACTACTTGGCACTGTTAAATAACAGAGGCATGCTCCCTGCAGAAAAGCCACCATAAGATCAGGTTGGCAGTTTGCTAACAGCTAAATGTCTCTCTTTTTTGTTGTTGTTTTTTTCCCCCACTTAGATCCTCTCTCAGCCTAACCTGGTCCCTCCATTGGTAAGAGCCCCACATACTAACACCTTCCCAGCACCCGTTCAGAGGCCGCCATTGGCACTGGCTAGTCAGATGCCACCTCAGATGACCACAGGTCTTTTGAGCCACCCTCGTTTGCCACATGTGGCGAGGGGTCCTTGTGGATCATTCTCTGGAGTCAGAGGCAATCAGGCCCAGGCTGCGATGAAGGCTGAACAAGACATAAAGGTTAGTATTTTTGGATGGCCACGCTGTGTTAACCACAGTACAGTCTTAACAGCTTGCAAGACAAGATACTACTCTTTGTTTAAGATGCAGATTTCCCTCTCTGAAGCGGCCAAGTAGAAACAGAACAGCAGAACCCGTTGCTAAGCTTCCAGCAATAGATTAAGTTCACCTACTTATTTTTAATGCAGTCTAAGACCTGGTCAATTGTATTCATTCTCCGTGTTCTTCTCTTTTTTTCAAGTCTATAAAACTCATACTTACCCACCCATAGCTGCATTTCACTGCATAAAATTGATAGAAAAGCACTTGGAGACTCTTCTCAATGAAACCCTTTTTTCCCTTAAATATGAGCTGTCCTGCAAAGTCCATGTGGGGATGTCATAAAAGCAGAAAGAATCTGAAATCAGTGAACCTGTTTGACTGCAAGTGATGGCATAGCTTCTTTAATCTTTTCCATTATTTTCATTCATAAAAGAAAGTGTTATTCTGAGAAAAGTGAGACCACTTGATTTATCAATGCATTGCTAAAATCGTCATATCTCTCTGTTCTGTTATTTTTCCAAGCCCCAGTTGGTGGGTATTGAAATTATAAATTTATGTGTTATTCTTCTATTTTCAAAACACACAGCATTATTTATAGGGGAAAAGCATACAATTGCAATATTAAGTTAGTAAAAATAACAAATGAATATTAGATCAATAAAACTAGAATAAATACAATTAATTAGAACCAGTATCATCAGTGTGCTGGTGGGCTGGACAAGAAAAAGGATATACATTTTATACTAGGCAGATTTCCCAAGGGCCCTTTTTGGGAGGGACTTCAGGCATAAAAAGATAAAGACATATGGCCCCATTTTGCCCCTTAACACTCCCCCTACCCCGGAAAGACAAAAGCTGTAAACTAATTTTTTGCCCCACCTACTCTGGGTCCACAAAAGAGGACTTAAGTATATTTTCTGCACCTTTTCTATCAGATAATTCCAAACAAATAAAACTTCAAATGATTATTTCAGAGCTTGGCTCATAAATAGATGTCTCTTTCAGTAAGCTTGTCAACCTTATCTTAATGAATTTACAGTATCCAAGAAGGAAAACATTTTGAAGAAAGTGAGTGCAAACTTGCTGTCTGTAATAAGTATCTAGTCACTTTGTCCAATAAAATTGCTATTTTCATACTGTATGAAAACTATGCTTCATATTATTAGGTGCTTTCTTGTCTGGCAATTTCAGTTACTATTTCTGATAACAGTACTCAAAATCATGACTGAGCCTCCTAATTCTTGTATTACTTCTAGTAGGATTTAGATCTAAGGGAATGCAAAAACTGCTGGTGGGAAATAACCAGTAGGAATTGAAGTCCACAGAATGGGAGGCAACTATTAGTATATAAAAGAGAAATTTCAAGATAGGTCCATTATTATAGCAGATAGTACTAGATTCCATTTTGAGAAGTATTACTGGTGTGTTTTTTTTAAACCTTAATGAGCAGAATAAGTACCTGCTGTTGTTTTGGACTGCTTTGATTAATGTCACCATCCTTTTTTATTAAGGCAAAGCAGAGAGCAGAAGTCATTCAGTCAACACAGAGATTCTTCTCTGAACAGCAGCAGAGTAAGCCACCTGGAGGCAAAATACAGAAAGTGGGTGACAATGGGAATAAAGCTCCAGAGGCAGTGACAGACTCCACCTCTGGAGTCTGCCAAGACAAAGTGGAAGAGAAACAGAATCCTGCAACAGCACCCAAGCCTATTAGAACTGGTCCAATCAAACCTCAGGCCATCAAGACAGAAGAAACAAAATCATAAGTAATTTGTCTGCATACCAATATGGAGAGTGAAGTGACAGCTGAACAAATCTTTAGCCCAGAGGGCAAGACGTACCTGTTCAAAGCTATGAGTAGCAAAAGCAGAGACAGATGTGATCAGCTATGAGCGCTAAAGATCTGGAATCGTGGGACTTATATTTTCTATGCCATTGCATGAATGAATGTGATCAATCTGAATTGAAGCACCTGTCTGTTTTTCAAGGATGCAAAATTAAATAATGCTCCTGAGGTATTTTATTAGCCAAAGGTAAACATTCTCCTTTTTGCTTCTGATTTATTTAGGGCAGATTGGAGAACACCACGCTGGATAGAACACTGGGTTTGATTTTGTGCTGCTCATGTCCAAATAAGATGTTGTTCTTTCAGAATGGAGCAAGAGAATTTACAGCAATGAATAAAGTCATAAAGAGCAGCTTAATCACCCTCCATTCTTCCCCTACCTCCCACCGCACACCATTTCATTTTGTAAATGTTTGTTGTCAGATTTCCAAGAAAGGCAGGATATGTCTGCTACTACAGTTTGATTATGGTGCTGAATTTAACCGAAAAAAAAAGATGCGAATTGCTTCTCCACATTAATGTAATACCGGAAGGGCAGATTTGGGAGGCTCCCTTCAGGAGTTATATTTGCCAGTTACATTGAGCTTGAACTACACAGTGCTTGAGAAGAAAGCCTTTGGCCTTAAAATGCTTCTCAGTTTATGTGAATATAAAGCAACAAGCACTTGATCTTGGGCCACAAAATACCAGATATTTATATCAAAGCTGCATCACACTTTCTTTCTGCTCATTGTGCTGGAAAATAGAATCAAGTCAAATAATGCCTTTAATTGTATCCTTTAGTAGTATAGCTGTAGGGAAAGTACTGTATGATAACTTCTGTGAATGTAAAATATCTCATTCCTGCTTACAATATGTAGTTGTGACTGTGCTATAGCAGAGCTGTTTAAATGAAGTTACTCAGACTTTTCAAGTCAATTGGAAGGCACCACATTGGCACATCATTTACCGAACTGTTTCTTCTGAGAATTTCTTTCTTTCCCCAACACCTTTCTGGAACAAAGAATGAATCAAAAAAGTGTAATGTGTATAATTTTGTTCAGATGATGGCAAAATCTGGAAAAGTCTGTTGCTGCTATTGATGCCTAGTGAAATGCTGTTGGTTATCTTTTTTATATAAATATTATAATTTGCATTTTTTGGAAATTTAGCTGTGATGTCAGCTTTGGAGAAAGATATCCACTTGTACTGTGAGTTGGCATTGTACAGAAATTAACAGCCATATTGGTCTAGAAAAGTTTAAACTTTTTTTTTCATTTGTACAGGGGTAACGCACTGTATTAAATATGTAAGGTCTTATTTACATGGGTTTGATTACAGAAACTAATAAAATATTCTCTACATAAAATAATGGCTCATGTTTTGTTACTTAAATTTGGTGCCAAGAAGTCATGGACTTCCTAGTTGCTTTGGAAAACCATCTCTTCTATCAGTTGTTCTGTTCTTATAATCCTAATTCCAAAGGAGAGAAACTCAGAGAACATCCCTCATGTGATAGGTGATAAAATTATGCAGAATTCCAAAAGGATCTTCAAAGTGGGCACATGAGAAGATTGTGAGCGCACTTCTATACAGAAAACATCCTACTTAATCCCTGTCTTTACATAGAAGGATTTCTGTATGGCATGCACCAACCATTTTTGTGTAAGGGAGCTTCATATGGGCAGAGCCTTTTTTCCTTCATTTGGCATAGCTGAATTGTATTATGCAATGACTTTATTTTAGAGATTTATATTCTAACATTCAGCCAGTTCCCAGGATTGAGTACCAGTAATAACAAATAAAATGGGAAAATTAAAACACAATTATAAATCAGCATAAAAGTAGTAAAATAAGCACAAGGCACAAAAGCACTTACTGAGATAATATAGGTCAAAAGTGCTTCATCTGGTAGTAAAATGTCACCCATTTAGGTGGCAGTTGCACAATTAGCAATCCAGTGGGATGGAGCTACCACCAAGGCCTTCCTCATAATAGCCACGGTTGTACGTGGAAAGGGCATCTATTGAATACTTTAAAACCACTGGAAACATATATGCAGACAAATTGTTTTTAGGTACCCTAGTCCTTAAGGGGGACGCGGTGGTGCAGCGGCTTAATGACGCTGAAAGTTGCCGGCCAGAAATGGTCGACGCTCCAGCGGTTCGAGTCCAGCCTTCGCGTTAAACAGGGTGAGCTCCTGTTTCCTCCCCAGTTCCTGTCAACCCAACAGGTCGAAAACTCACGTGAGTAGATAAATGGGTACTCTCACTCCGGTGGGAGGAAAAAATGCTGGCGGCGCCTTGCAAAAAGGAGTTGGGAGCAGTTGCCGGTAAGCGCGAAAAAAACCGTGCGCGCCTGAAAAAAAAACGCGAAGCAACGGAAACCCCGCCTCCTGCGCTCGCCAGCTGGGCTCTGCTCTAGGAAGGAGGCTCTGGCAAACCACTTCCGAAAAACAATTGCCTTGAAAACAAGGACTCGTCCAAGCAGTCACTGCAGGGTCAGCAATGACTGAGCGCAGACAAAAAAAAAAACCCCTAGACCTTAGTTACAGGGCATATGAAGAAGTATTGCTTTGGCACCCAGGACCAAGCTTGTACTAATGCAGTTGGCAAAGCACAGAGAAGAAGTAATCATAACATCCAGAGCCAACACACACGTTCACGGTTGGAGGTTGATTTTGATGCACTTAGATATGGATAAGTGGCATCTTTGAGCAGCTGTTGAAAATTCCAGGCACTTACAGACCCTTAATTAATCTTTGGCCACTATCAAATATTCCCTCCTACAGTCATGAGAGTCCACTGTGACTCCAGTCTCTGCAGTAATCCCTTGGGGTTGTGGGTAGGGGTGTCTGGAAAAGAAAGTGGAGCATTACATTCACATGCTCTGTTGAATTGAACTGAACAATTGTGCTTCTACAGCAGCACCCTATTTCCCTGCAGAAGCTCTTGTGACATTAGAGAGGCATTCAATTTCTGTTTGCCAATAAAAGGGGTGCCAAAGCAAGCAAACAGCAGAAAAAGTATTTGCCTAGGCACAAAGACAGCTTGGTAATAACAAATGGTGCAACTAAGTCTGAAATTTAGGTGTGAGAGACTACTGAAACACTGCATCTGGCTTCTGTATGTAACCAAATTAATAGACAGGCAACTTGACAAATCTCAAATACAATTCATTACAACATAAAACTTCCTTGCAAATAACAGCTGCAGTTTTAGAAAACCAATACAGAAGAAAGTTGTCAAGCTGGGAGAGCTATTAAATGATATAAAATGGGAAACAGAAATATTAAGACCCTTCTGAGCACTAAAATTCGTTTGGTCAAAGGGCAAGTTTTAATCAGAAACCCTTTCAAAGTATTCATGCGTGATGGTTGTAGGATAAGAAACTATGATAACCTACAAAGAACAAAGCAGAATATTGCACCTCAATTCATTGAAAGTTAAACATGGTCTAGTCAGTTGTAAATATTTGGACAAAATTTATTTGCAGTTATTCAAAAGTACAGGTAGTCCTTGTTTAGCAACTGCCTTGTTTAGCGATCAAAGTTACAACAGTGATGAAAAAGTAACTTTGCGACCAATCCTCCTATTTACAACCTTCACAGGTCTGTAAGTAAGACCATAAGCCCAGTTGCACTTTCACTTAGCAGCCACTTTGCTTAACAACCAAGTTGTGGGTCCCAATTGTGGTTGCTAAATGAGGACTACCTGTACTATAGAATTATAGATAGGATCCAGGAATAAAGCCATGATAAATACCATAAGGGATAACTTTTGCATCCCACCCCACACACCAACCTTAATTCAAGAAGTAGCATTGCATGCAGTAGCACTTCTCCTGATAGAAGTTCAAATCCATCTCTGCTATGATGCTCAAGCACACAGATCAACCGGTCCAAAGCAGCAGGATGAAGAAAGCCAAGCTTCCATAATGAGAGGAAGCATGAAATGATGAAACCAAGAAAGCGATCAGATGTAGTGGCTCACTTTTTATGCTCAGGGGGAAAAAAGTATTCTTGTCTATGAGCCAGAGAAGGCCAAATAGCTCTCTGCCAGAGAAGGTGTGGGAGTTCGATCAATTTGGGCTAGTTGTTCCACATGTGGTGGCAAACCTCGTTCCCTGGGATACAGAGCAACAAGGACAGGTGGTATGTTGTTAGAGAATCGGTGACCACTTTCATTTCTCAAGTAACTGGAGGAAATAGGTGATGAATAGATGGCATAATGTTTTGGCACAGAAGGAACACAATGTCCACATTGCCCTATAGAGTCTAAATCTTTTGTGTTGAGGGAGTAAACAATGCAGTTCTCAGGCATCAGTTGGTGCTCAGATAGGTCAATTGCCTCTTGCACAGGGTCTTTGGAGAGCACAGCCCCTCTACCTAGTATCCTACTCCCTTCTATTTGAGCTGAGAGCCACAATGGGTAAGAATTGATACATTGTTCAAGACAGGCAGTGTGTTGGCTTTCTTGGCAGCAAATTGGAGAGCTTTTGTTAATTAGATGTGGACATAAGTTCCCATCATGGGTGGGAAAGCTCCGGTTCCCAAGGAGGCACTGCATGCAGCTCTGATTGCAAGGGCAAGGCAGCCTTTGGTGAGATCTTACAGAATGAGCCATGTACTTGCAGGGCAATCCTCTAAGACCAGGAGGAGGTAAATTGTGGATGCCATGGGACAAATCAGAAGAGGTATCTGAAAAGGGGGGTGTTAATGGTGGTGTGCAGTGACAGCTCAAATCCATTTCTCTGGCTGTTGAATAGTAAATCATCGGCCATTGATGCTTGACCTGTGGGGCAGGGGGAGAAAATGGGAGTCATTCAGAAGGATCTTGGGTTTAGTTGCTTTACTAAAGCAAAATGTGTGCCCAATGCTATGGATTCTGTCCAGTTTGGCGTACCAAAATGATATAAACCAGTGTCTATTAGTAACATGTGTATATCATGTGTTCTGCAATTCTATTATTTCATTTTCCATTTTACAGACTGAATAAAGAGAAATATTTTGTCAGGCTAATTTGACTTTTGAACCAATGATGTCTAGTGGAAGGTTCTATCTGCTCACTGCTTCTCATAAATCTGCAAATGCATCAACTGGATTAAATGTAAAATTGCCTAAGTTTGGCCTTCCAGACAGACAGCTGGTGTGTTCCTTTATTTGTATTGTGGATATTGACCACCTGTACAATTTAGGAAGTTACTGCTTGGTGCCTTGAAATATATATTTATGAAAAAGCACAAACAGAAGCAGAGTATAGCAATTAGAATAATAGGGAGCAGAAGCAGATATTGTCAGGGCAACAGCTTATTATAGGAGATAGGAGAGCAACTGGATTTTGGTTGCTCCAAGTGTGGCTTCTAGCACAGAAAATTTGAGTTGCCTCGGTGATCATCCCCATCAATTAAAGGTACTACCAGGTCAATAAATGGGCAAAGAGCAATCATCCAAAACTTAAACTTGGATGAACATGGAAATCTGGTCTGGTGTTATAGTTTATTGGAGAAGATGAGAAAAATGTGTCTTCTACCTTTGCCAACCTATGTTCTTTGTGCAGCAGCAGGCAGGTGGAACTGTAATGGTCCAATGTGATTCAGGACCTCCAACTAGGAGTTGTATTTCACAGATTTCTAGTTTGAAATGTTTGCTTATGAAACCAGGTGCTTGGGACAGAGTAGGAATTTCATGGGTTTATTATCACAATGTAATATTGACAATCCCAGTCTAATCTGGATCTCTCTGGGATGTTGCAGGGAAATTCCCCTGATTTGTGATTTTGAAAGGTGAATAATCACAACTTTCCTGGAGTTACTTAGGATTTTATAGTTTCACAGCACACAGAAAACTGTTCCAACATATTTGGCTCCACTTATTCAGCAAATCATACAACTGAATGGCATTAGGTAATCTGGGCCTGGGGACTAGTTCTGTGATCAAGGTCATACCAGTATCAGGTAAAATGTTGCTTTATGGAGATTCAGAACTCTGTGAGGGTAGAGGACTGAATAAAATAATTACCCTGATGATTCTTAAGGGTTTTATGTCGCCTTACAGGTAATTCTGTCAAAACCCAGACTGACCTTTGCAATGGAAAAATGTCCTGAGTGGTTGACACAATATCAGAGCCCCCTCTCTCTCTGATTACAAACCCTAAGAAGCTGTTGATTTTGACAATGATAGTGATGAAATTGTTACATTGATGGCTAGATCAAAGATGGCAGAAAGCTTGGAGCAAGTCCAACTGGATACAAGGTAGGACACATTTGAAGCTTATTTTCTGGCAGTGTCAACAAATAACTTATTCTCAGAGTTGTCCAGTAGTATTTTTTCTGATTGTCTTAAACCTGTAACATTTTGGTCTACAAAGGGAAAAAAAATAGAACACTCAATAGCCAATAATAATTAGTTTAGTCAACATTTTGCAGATAAAATATTTGTATTGTGATTTGGATGCCATGGTGGGTGCGGATCAAACAGATGTAATGTTGGGTTTGACCTGTCATATTATAAGAGATGCTTTTCGGTTGATACAGGCTAATCCTGGTTCAGGAAGGATTTCTTACCATGAATCCAGTCCTGGAAAGGTTTCACTGTAATTTGTTTTTTTAACATTACATAATATAGTGCTTTATTTTGGAAGTAGGGGGACACGGTGGCGCAGCGGCTTAATGACGCTGAAAGTTGCCGGCCAGAAATGGTCGACGCTTCAGCGGTTCGAGTCCAGCCTTCGCGTTAAACAGGGTGAGCTCCTGTTTCCTCTCCAGTTCCTGTCAACCCAACAGGTCGAAAACTCACGTGAGTAGATAAATGGGTACTCTCACTCTGGTGGGAGGAAAAATGCTGGTGGCGCCTTGCAAAAAGGAGTTGGGAGCAGTTGCCGGTAAGCGCGAAAAAAGGGCGCGAAGGAACGGAAACCCCGCCTCCTGCGCTCGCCAGCTGGGCTCTGCTCTAGGAAGGAGGCTCTGGCAAACCACTTCCGAAGAACAATTGCCTTGAAAACTGCAAGGACTCGTCCAAGCAGTCACTGCAGGGTCAGCAATGACTGAGCGCAGACAAAAAAAAAAATTTTTTTGGAAGTAAATGCAATAGCATGGATGAAATTATTTCTCTTAAATGATGGCATCTGTTTAGAATCTTGTGACAGCAGGAGATATTAGTGAGTAAAGGTAAGAAAGATAAGAAGTTTGTGTGTGAAGAAAAGATAAAAACAGTGAACTAGGTGAAGAACTGGGAATGGCAGTATCTGCAGGAAAGGTGTCAGCCCTTTGAGGTAAGCCAGGTAATTCCAAGCTTGACTGGAATTATACTTTATTGAGATAATTTTCCCTGCCACTGGCTGGGAAGAGATATAAATTATGACAGAAAGCTGGGTCACATGATATGCTAAGCCATAATATGATTTGTCTGATTCTGTCTTAGCATGTTATATCAATCCAGTCAATTGTGGTTTATTCAATAAATCAGATTTAAATTGTGGCTTAGCACATGTGAACCCACTCAAAGTAACAGTTCAGCGACTCTGAACTGAGATTCTAGTTCAGATACTGACTTGAACCAATAATACTTTCCTTCAAAGCTAATTATATTGTGTCCTCCATTTCCCACCCCCATCCCACCCCAATTTTTCCAAAAAGCATCTCTGTCAGATTGCAAGTTAAGGGAACTACATGGAGAATGTTTATTATATCTAGGGTTCCTATATTTTTTGGTGGGGGGTGGGGAATATCTGGATGATCTGGATAATTGCTAATGGGAGTGAAGAAGCACATATAACTCTTTACTGCCATGTGGTGATTTACCTGGCTTTTTGCAGTCCAGACATGACAGTCCTAATAATGCCAGATGCTGGTTTAATATAAAACAGAGTGTCTGTGATGTCCCAGAGTAAATATTAATCTCTGGATGGTAGCAGCAATGGTAGCAGCAGTACCTCAGGAAACATTATTGTAACTACTATAGAGCAAATATAGAAAGACCACCATTCCTTGCATTTCTTTAAAAAAAAAGCAAAATCCATCTTACTTTCGTATGTCAGAAGTAAACAACTGCCTGAGGGAGAAAAAAGTGTGAACAGCGCCAGATTGTTAAAAGATCCTGACAAGCCCTAAAATGCTCCAGCTATGCTTCTGCTTCTGATTTGCCTCTGGAGCTCACCTTTCTATTTCTTACAGCTTTCCCATCTGTGGCATCTGAGACCTGAGCCTGCCTCCATGCCACTTTTTAACCATTCCCTCCTCCCACCCCCTGCCTTGAAATAGAAGGGCTAATTTGTACATTGAACAAGCTGGAGGACAATATGTAGGAATGATAGGTTTCACGTCAAGTATTTTGAAATACCACTGAAATACCTGGTACTTGACAGGACCATTAAAACTCTGCCCTTACTGAGACAAGGAGATCAGATGCAGATGGAGCAAGTCCTTAGAATGATTCACATATTTCCATCTGGAGGTATACATCCGCAGGGCCATAACTGTGTGCCCTATTTGTAAGTTTCCAAGATGTCTTTTTAGCCTTCATAGGAAACAAGATGCTGGACTAGGCAGATTTCTAGGGCTGTTAGGTTCTTAGGCTACTTTTTGTATACATATAAAAAGGAACCTGAAAATCTAGATCAAATAGCACATTTGGAACACAAGTGAGACAAACTAAGCTAGTATCAAGAAAAATCTCAGATGGCCTTTAAGCAAATGAAAAACAATATCATTTAAAATGTAGTTCTCAGTAAAGTTCTCATATGGTTTAAACTGTCTTCAGGAACAATGAAGGAACGTATTAAACAAAGAAACTCACTGCATGGTATGAAACCTCCAGCTAAGGTGGGTGACTTTTCTGGTCACTTATTTGCATTCCAGATTGCTGCTTAGATTATTCTTCTTGATGGCTTTATTCTTATGCACAGGAGAAGACTGAGAGGCTTTTGCTGAGATAGTCAAGAATGGGAGATGCCACCTTGATCTCTGCTGTCACATCCCTATAGGCTAGTTGTTAAAACTCCATGCACACAACAGAGAAGCAGCATCTAGCCTGCTGCCATACTAATGAGGTCTGTGTGAATTTGTCATCAGTGGTTCATTCTGATTGGCTTGGGAGGAGTATTTGATGATGTCACACTCATGTACCAAATCCTCACAATTTTTATGAAGCAGTTGCCATGTTAATTCTCTCAGAAGAAGCATATAAGAGTCTCTTCTCAGGCCAAACCAATTCTGCTGGCGAGATCAACAGTGAAGTTCAACCTAGAAGAATATGCTGTATAGATCAAGTGTAGAACACAATTTTTTCTGGACTGAGGGCCACAGGCCAAAAAATGTAGCAAAGGGACTAGAAGAAAAGCTAAATTTGATTTCACTGATATTTAAATTTAATTCCAATAAGATCATAGTTACTTGTCTCAAGTCATACATTTAAGGATTTTCCCATTCTATTACATCTATCCTTATCATCTAGTCACATTTCAGTGGCCTCTATGGCCCACAGTTGACACTCTTAGGGCCTCCATATGGCTCTGGGACCTGATTTGCATCTCTGGAATAGAAGCCAGCAGCACCTGGGAGATTACAGCAAAGCCTGATGGGTATGGAAAGAGAAAATGGCAAGAACAGCCTCTACTGATCACGTCCTGTGGCATGACGTTACGATCCCTCTTGGCCTTATTAGTGGAACTACCTCAGGCCAGAAAGCAAGAGCCTACCAAAGGCTCCCTGCTGGAAGAGTGGCAATTCTGTCAGGCCTCCAGGGGTGTGAGGCATTGGTGGTGGGCTGACCAAAAAGAGGTTATCCTTTGTGTGATTGTAACAACAGGACCATCCTAATTAGCTCTGCAAAGAATATTCATGGTTAACAGAGAGAAAACAAACTTCATGTACAGCATGGAAAACATTCAAATTGTTCCTCAGAATTTTTCTGCAACATTCAAAACATTAATGCCATATTCCAGTGACAGTCAACTATTTTTTTCTATTGAGGGCCACATTACTGCAGAAACCCCTTGCCACATGGTAGGCAAGGTCAGAAGTGAGAAGGGCCAGATGTAGGTGGGGGTTTTCATTTGCTCCCTGGCATTTTCTTTGAATCTCTCTTTTTTCTCATGCAGTAGACTGCAGGGAAGAAACGAAGTTCTTAACTGATCTGTTGAAGAGATTGTTTAGAATTAGGCAGAGAACCACATACTGTATGGTCTTAGGATGCAGGTTGCCTATTCCCATCCTTTGGCCACCAATCCTGATCACCCTCTTTCTACAACTCAATATTGCTAGGGTGGGGTAGTTTAATTGTCAATTTACTTTCAAGCAATCCTCTAATTTCAAATTTGTCTGCAATCAGTCAGCTCAAAGTCCCTAGAAGGAAAAGGAAGAGAGAAGTTGGCAGAAGCAGATAAAAAATGCCAAGGACCACAAATAACATATACCCTTCACAACCATTCACACACTCTCCTACTGAAATGGACCCATCTTGGCATATAGCTACCTTGTTTAACAGTGTCTTAGCATCTCCCTCCTTCTTTTTCCTGTCGTATTTTAGACTGTAAGTTCATTGACGCAGGGGCCAATCCTCCAGTATTCTGCAAAGTGCTATGTGCACCAAAAGGGCTATAGATAAAAACAAAGAAATTCTAATGATACCCTTGGTGTGAAAAGATTGCCGCAGTCAATGACGACAGGGGAAAAGTGAACATGGGGTGGGTTTATCAACTGAGAAGCTTCTTAGTTTTTGAAAAGCCCTGTTACTCGGCCAGTTACTAGGTTGTTTTTGCATAGTAGCACTTTAATATTTACACATATTGTTATATTATGTCGACACTTAGCATTAACAGGCCTTTGGAATTCTGTACAGAATTTAGAACACAAGTCTACAAGAAAAGATTGTCATTTATTATATTTAAATAATTTCATATAGCTTAAAATGCTATAGAAATAACCATGTGATGATAAAGTTATGCAATCCTAAAATGCCAATAGAAGAGAATATTTGTAGCTCAGGATTGAACTGTGGAGTCCCTGGAGTTGGACATCTCACAAAGAAGAGCAAATATTCTATCAACTCCTCACTACAGTGCCTCCAGAAAATCAAAGATGTACACATAGATGAAGATGAAATCATGGTCTCATTCGATGTCACAGCACTCTTTACATCTATAAACCCAGAACTAGGGAAAGAATCCATATCAGCAGTACTACACAACACACCTGACCTAACCAAATACACCCAGATTGAAATACCCAGAATCATGGACCTCATCAACCTCTGCCTCACTACCTATTTTCAGTTTGATGGACAAATATACCGACAAATCCGAGGCACACCCATGGGATCACCACTGTCAGGACTCATAGCAGAGACTGTAATGCAACGCCTAGAAACTATAGCATTTCCACACATACAACCTAAAGTATGGATCCGGTATGTAGATGACCCCTTTGTTATAATAAAAAAGGAGCAACTAGAGAAGACACATGAAACCATCAACATCATCTTCAAAGGAATAAAATTCACCAGAGAGGAAGAAAATAACAACATGCTACCCTTCCTGGATATCCTCATCAGCAGAGGAAACAACAGCAAATTAGAAACCTAAGTCTATCGGAAGACAACCCACACTAATCACGTACTCCATTACCAAAGTAACAACCCAACTTCTCACAAGAGGATCTGTGTAAGAACATTATTCAAACGAGCACAAATGCATTACAGCAACCCAGAACAGCAGAAACAGGAAACAGACTACCTATACAACATCTTCCACAAAATGGATGTCCACACAACTTTATCAAAAAGTGCCTGACCACTCAACCTACTACAACACAACCAACACAAGCTATGAAAAGGGTAACATTGCCATACATCAGAAATGTCTCAGAAACCACCAACAGACTATTACAACCACATGGCATCTCCATAGCACACAAACCAACTAAAGCTCTCCAAAACATCTTAAGCAAATCAAAAGACCCAGTAGCCCGAGAAGAAAATACAGGAGTCATCTACAACATACAATGTAAGGACTGTAACAACCACTATGCAGGACAGACAGGCAGAAGGCTAGCAGAGCACAGCCATGAACACCAATTAGCAGCCAGAAGACACGATAAAAACTCCTTAATCTCACAACGCATGGACAGACTTAACCATAGTTTCAACTGGGAAACTGTCAGCATCTTAGACCAAGCTAAATCCAAAAATGCGAGGGAATTCCTGGAAGCTTGGTATTCAGACAAGGCAGCTATCAACAGGCACATAGAGATAAATAACATCTACACACTATTCAAAAGAGACAATAAAAAGAAAAACAAAAGATCAGAACATCTCCTCACCAGCAATCATCACCCAGATAAGTAGAGATAAACACCAAGATTATCACCAGACATACAAGCAGTAAACAATACCTTAATCAAGGAACTACCAGAGGAAAAAAATACAACAAAACAAAACTCACACCCCCACCAACACTGGCAGGGGATGCCACAGTATATAAACAGAGCAAACCCCATTCCACTCTAGCACTGAAGATGTAACCTAGCTGGGTAATGAAACAGCCAAGCTCAGAGAACTCCAGCGACTCCACAATCCTAAAATGTTTACTAACAAGTTTTTTTACTATTAATTTTTCTGGATCCCTTTTTATCTCAGTCCAGGGATAAACAGAGATTTGAAAAGCTGTGGAGATGCAGAGAAGAATTTAATGGGGAAAGCATCTGATGAATAAAGGTAAAGCAGCCTCTTCTCCCAGGAAGGAGGCCTTTACCAGAATGTTCTGCAGAGAGAAGAAGTCCCACTTTATTACACTATTGATAGCTGTGATGTATCAATGTTACTCTATAACTGTTATTACTGCACATAAACCTAATGAAATGTAACATAAAGATTGATTCAGTCCTGCCTATGAACCAAAATACCAGGCCTACTGTAAATCCTCTTCTTGGGCAAAGGAACATTCTCATAAGCAAGGGATTAAAAGTGGAAACTAAAGAGAAATTGTAAAAAAAAGAGAGAATTTGTATCATTTTGATAGCTGTATGCCTTTGTGTTCCAGTTAGCAAAGACTGTAGCATGCATAAGATACTGTGTATCTGAAGAAGAAGAAGATACACAGTGCTCTATTAAGAACAACAGAGTGGGAGATGTAATCCACAGATTTTATTATTGTATAAACTAATTTAAAGGATTAAGAGTTGATCCTACATTGCATAGATATTTACTTCCACAGGGGTAGCTCAGGAAAAATTCTGGGTGATTTATATCATGTTGGTAATTAGTGGGAGGAAAATTTGCCATATAGACTCCTACGTCAGACAACAAACTGTATTGGGTAGCATAGCCTTGCTACCATATATTTTTCCATTATCAATCTCTCCAAGGTAATCACATCTTGGAAAGTCTGATGTCATAGGCAACCATGTTGAAATTATCCCAAGCCATTATTTTCTTCTCCGTAGGGTTGTAGTCTACCATGCTGATATATCTGTAGCGGTTCTCAAAGCGGACCTTCAGCGGTGCACTGTTTCCTGTACTTGTGCGGTAAATGAAATTCACAGTGGCCTCAGGGGACGAGTAGCTACTAATGGTATACAAGGAACCACAGATCATGAAGGAGTTAGCCACAGACTGCTTGTGAATATTGGTCTGCCACGTCTGTATAAT
Source organism: Python bivittatus (assembly GCF_059951505.1). Classification (NCBI taxonomy): domain Eukaryota; kingdom Metazoa; phylum Chordata; class Lepidosauria; order Squamata; family Pythonidae; genus Python; species Python bivittatus. The sequence goes on from NW_028277098.1 coordinate 3,081,786, forward strand.
CTCCAAAGTTTCTGGGTCCAGTTTGGAAAGCACAATAGCTCCCTTGGCATTTTCAGTGCTATAAATCACCCACAGTCCAATCTCATCAACTGCTAGATCAATATCTGTATATCCACCCCAGGAGTAGGGGAATTGCCCATGGTAGCCAGCATCGGGCAGCTCCTTTTGAACTGTAATGACTTCGTTCTTCAGGTCATACTTAACCAGTATTCTAGACTTGTGCCTCTGAAAATAGAGGGAACCCCAATAAACAACAGCTCCAGTGCTCTCTATGGACCTGGGCAACACATGCACTTTAGAAGGGTAGCCTTTCACAAACTGATCCATATCATCATATTCAAAGACTTGGCGGACATCTGCACTGACAGTGTCAATTCTCCAAATTGTTTCATGTGTATATGGAGACACAGGTTGTGGGTCCTTCATCCACACTCCATACTTTCCTGTAATGGTCTCAGCCCTGCGGAAGGTCACTGGTGCGCTAACCCAAACCAGCATTCCACAACCTAATTCAGGAAATAAGCAAGACAGTTAATCTGTCCAATTAAAGAATATGTAGCTATAAACTACTGCTTAAAATTTGCTGATCTCCAGACAGAATCCAGAAAGAGGGATGTCCCTAATTTGTCAGAGCAGCCTATATGAACACATGTAGGTGGGTTAATCAGACCCCTACTCTGTCTAGGCTAGTAGTATTTATTCCAACTAGCACCAGTCTTTTAAGATATCTGATAGTTCTTTCCCAGCTCTGCTATCCAAAGAAGTGTAAGGCATGGAGAAAAGGCTTCTTCCATTTTATTTATTTATTCATGCTTTCAATTTATATCCCACGTTTAGGTAATCAAGACAGCTAACAATAGTAAGTGTGCTTGTTTTTGAAGAGTCATAGGTTATTTTAGGTTGTTTTTTTTTAGTGAAAGTTATCTCTCAAATAATCCTTTTACTTTTTAAGATTTTGAATAACATTTTCAACGTTGGCAGTTTTGTGGGGATGTAAACAGTATTTGGCTGTTCCTAAATTCAGTATGTAGTGTCCTATTTTAGCCCAAAATGGTTTCAAACTTCATATATGTACTCTTAAAAAAAGGTTAGCTATCCTTAGTAAAAACAGAGTTATAACCCCTTTGACTTTTTTTCTAATAAGGACAATGAGGAATGGACATAGGGTTAATATTTTCCACATTTTCCAACATTCCAAGTCAATGCAGAAGAAATGAAACTCAGAAGAAATGTTCACTCGCATAGGGAATTTTTGCATAGAACTTCAAATCTGGGACATTTGAAATGTAGGGCTGGTTACTAAAGTTTGTTCCACAGGAAGGGAAGGGAATAAAAGAGGAGAGAAAGAACATGCTTGAGCAGCAGGGAGCAACTGAACCAGACATGGTCTGTTTTTTATAAAAGAAGAGAACAAGAAACATATGGGGGGAGGAGTGCCTGATAGTTAGCCAAGTGCTAATATATTAATTAAGAACACATTTTCTCATAGTAAGCCCTTCAGAGTTCAAGTGGCCTTATTTTCTAGTTAAAAGACACAGGATTGAAATGTTAATGCATTGGATAGTGTATGGATTTACTGACCTCTTTGCAAAAATTGCTGTACTTTATGCAACTAGTCTTGTCAAATGCTATTTTGCATAAATCAGGACAATGCTCCTAAGACAATACCATCAAGAGCTGTACTCCCATTCATGTAAACATGAGCTTAGTCTTCCTGCAGACTACCTGGATGAACATATGGAGTGTGAAAGTGGTAGAGTGAAACCAGTTTGTGCACCCCAGCCTCAGGAGTTCAAGCAAATGCCTGAAATAGACTTCAGTCTCCCTTCCATTGAGGCTCTCTAGCCACAGTCTGTGTCACAGTATTTCAAAGTTTTGAAATATTGTTTTCAACATTTTTTTCAGTATTTTTTTTCCAAATTATGATGCTATGAGATTGACTCTCTCACAAAGGGTGGAAGCCCATTTTAATATCTGCCCCTACTTGGTAAATGGAGCAAGGGACAACATTTTTTGGTAGAAGATTTTTAAAAAATCAAAAAAATAAATTGGCAGGCAGAGAAACAATAATTTCCCTTTCTATCTTTAGAATTTGGAAATACCCCCATGAGGGTATTTCCAAATTCTAAACTAGAAGCTGAGCAAAATAAGTACTGAGGAGAAAAATAATTAGTGGCTTGAAGAAAGAGAATGGCTGACCCAGGGCTAAATAAAACTGAAAAAAGCAGGAACCCAAAAAATAACTTTATACCTGATTCTTCAACTTCTATAGTAGAAGGAGAGGGTGAAGGGCCTTCCTTGATGAGATGAGATGCAGAAACCTCAGCCAAGTCTAACTTGAGCTCCTGATAGCCCAATTTTTCAGTATCCCACTTAGACACTATAGAGAGAAGGTGGAAGGAAGACAACAAAGTTATAGTATACAGTTAGAGTATACCTAAAAGGACACACTGTAGTGTTAACCATTTATATAATGTGCAAGAGCAGCTTTCCAGGTGGGTTGTGGCTTTATCTGAAAACTTCATTAGTAGGTGAAGATTGCTTTATTGTGTATAAAGTATTTCAGGTATATTATTCCTCGAATTCTTATAGTAGTTTTGTAAGGCAGATACATTGCAAGTAGGGGAGGGTCTGAAATTAAGGTGGTATGCCTAAAATCTTCAACTGACACTGTAAGATCTGAACCTGGAACTTTACTTGGATGTAATAGTAGGTCATAAATTAGATATCATATACATAGAATTGCCTATCAAGAGCTATGAATCTGATGTGCCTTCTCACATTCAGGAGAAATGAGACACAAATGTTAATTCTGCCAGTCCCATCTGTTGCAAAGTGTAGAAAGATCCCATCTGTTGCAGAGACTTCTGTATGGTAAAGTGAATTCCAATCCACAAATAACAGAACTGTTAGTCTTTAAGGCTTTTCATTGCTTTTGATCCATCCATGAAGGCTCTGCATACAGTTGAGGATCCTAGGAAGTAGTATCCTTGCTCATATGGAAAGCTTCCACAGATAGAGGAAGCTCTCTGCAATAGACAGGCGCCTTTACACAGCAAACATTGCAATTGCAAAAGCTACAGAAATAGTCACTTGGTAACGTCTTAGGCTGATTTTAACCTTCTTATTTAAACCAAAAGGGAAGGATGGTTTATAGTTAGTTTTTCTATATATATGTATATGTATGCACATGGACATTGATGGATTTGCACTGGAAAGAAAAATAAAACCTTGAGACAGGGGAATCATCTATCATTCCAAAATTCAAGCTCATCATGTACTGCTGATGTCCCTGCATCTGAGAATCTCAATAATTTCCTTTGTTTAGGGTAATCACTGAGAAATCCTGTCCCTCACAGATAGGAACCAAATAATCAGTATCACAACTGTCAGCAAAAGGAGAGCCCTTGGGGTATAGTGGTTAAGGTGTTGGAGAAGGACCAGAAAGACCAGGTTCTAGTCCTCAAGTAGTCACAGAAGCTGGCTGAGTGTGACCCTGGGTCAGTCACTCTTCCTTAGTCCAAATCAGCATCAGGTTCTGTGACAAGCCAGCTGAAAAAAAACCCTCTGTGTCATATCATGTATTGACAAGCTTTCCTGTAAGAATTAAGCAAACAGATTTTACAACCATGCAGGATAAATGGTAAGAAAAAACAACGCCTGTCTGATAAAGAATTTCCACATTTCTGCTTTTCCTCTGACACCTTCAGAATCATTTCCCAAATTCTATGGACAGTTGTTGTAATGTTCCTGTCTCCCCTTCTCTCTTCAACAGACAGTACAGTAAGCCAGATCCCATCACCCCCAAGTCAGCAGCTAAAATCTTTTCCAAATTGGCCCATTACTTAATTAACACGCTTATCTCTCTTATTTTTTCATCACAAGTCCAACATCTGCAGTCCTAAAGCTTGCAGCCAACATTTTTCCACCTTTCCTTCCCTTAGAAGTGGTTGCCAGTTCTGCTTTTCCTTGCCTCTTCTCAAAAGCCAGCCAATTTTTGGCTTAATATACTCTTTTCTATAACACACTGCTTTCGGAAGCAGTCAGACACACTTTTTGCTGAAATGCTTCAGATACACTTTTGTGTCAAACGATGGCATCCAAACCTGGACTAATCAGAAGGAAAAATAAGGCTTTCTATCACACAGATCTATTCCCTAGTTTCCATTCCAGTGCATTGAGCTAAATAGTGTTTTTCAAACTTGGCAATTTTAAGATGTGTGGACTTAAGTTCCTAGAATTGGCTGGGGAATTCTGAGAGCTAAAGCCCATACATCTTAAAGTTGCCAAGTTTGAAAAACACTGAGCTAAATGGATCCATCCTCAGCATAGTTGGGGCATATACATACTTTTGTGGGAATAACAGTATTCAGTGCAACTTATTGCAGAGTAAGCATGCATTTTATGCTCACTAAGACCATTTTTGCAGTCTCTGAGTGAGTACTGTATACATACTTACGTGTTTATGGGAGAGAGAAAAATAGTTTTTGTAAGACAGAATGGTTTGTGTGTATGTATGCAGGAAGAATCAGTTAATTTTACACATGGAATCAATAGATATAAATTCAAGTAATATTTTTCTCCTGGCCCTGCCTTTTTTGGAGTCTGGACTCTGGCCAGTGAGCAGGTACAAATACATACATGCAAGCACACTCATGAGTGAGTTTGTGGTGGATACAGTGATATCCAGGATTGATTGTGGTAGAAGATGGCAGTCCTAGCCAACAAAATTGGCAATACACAAGATTTGTTATGTCTAAACTTCTTTTTAGAGGGGGAATCATCTTAATTTATCATCATCTTTTTGGGAAATATTTGCCATATTCTGAATTCACTAACTCATTCATGAAATTTTACGGGATCCAAGCAGTGGTGCTCTCTACCCCCCTCTGATTTTTCCAGGAGGCAAATCTATTCAGGAGAGAAAGGTGGAACAGCTGCCAAATCATTTTGACTGAAAGAGCTGTGTGCTGTTTGTATGAAGCACTACAAATAGTTATACAGGTGTTTTAAAGATGGTTAAGATGACTTCTAGCTATCTGCTAGAAGCAAATGATGAAATGAGAGCTCCTCCACTAATGCCCTGGTTGTAAGCTTTCTAGTTAGTCACTACTGGAAACAGGAAGCTGGATTAAATGAATTCAGGCTAGTTAATTAAAAGGAATCTTTTTAAATAGTTGCCTGAAACTAATGCCAATAGCCTGAGGTATTTGAAAGAAAAGTAGAAGCAGCAGCTGAGGCTTTCTACTCCAAAAAGTTTCACTAATAGAGACCAGATCCCAATTCCAGTATTCCATCATTCCTTTTTATATCATCTGGCTTTTTAAAACCCAGCGGGTCTGGACCAAGCAAATCCCAAAAAGATGTGGGAAATCTTTAGCCTTTCTCAGATATTTTTATAAATTCAGCCAGAGATAACATAAATGCCAAAGAAAACACCTCAACAGAAAGATCTTCATGGGTCTTTGCCCTTGTTAGCATCATAAACAAGGTGACAAGCTGTGTTTGCTGGCAGTTTCAAGACTATTTTTATAGCTCTAGGAAGTACCCCTTTAGATTTTTTCCCCCTTTCCTTACTTGCTTTTGAACCAGAGATTTTCACAATGCTTCTTGAGCTGATTACATACTTGCCTGAATTACCACATCCTGATCTGCGGCTACCCTCGCCCTCTGAACTTTTTCCATAATTCCAGGTAGGTCAAAATCAGATTATGAGGCTGGGCATGTAGATTAAGAAGGGGACTAGCAGAGAATTCTTACAATTTATAACCTTATTGTATATCAGTCAGAGTATAACAAAAGGGAGGTTAGAGACCAAATATTTACTTATAATGTTTTAGTAGGGTTTTTTCCCTCTTTTTTCTCCTTTTTTCTCTTTAAATAAAGAATAGTGGAGACCCTGGCACTCAGCTCAGAAATTCAAAAAGACCTCTAAAATCCTTTTCCTTATTGTTAAAAATAATTTAATGTATTGTTTATGGTTAATTTTTCATAACATTCTGCAAATTCTTTTCAAAATATTTTTTCTTTTCACTTGTTTGCTCTTTTTTAAAAAATGATTAATTAAAAATAAATAGCTTATAACTTTAGGCACCTATACATTTTTAAGAACACATCTCCTAGCGGGAGAGCCTCCAGATTTACCTTCCCGAGGACCTTGAAGGAAATCACTGCTGGCTTCTCTAGTCTGAGGACAACGGCTTGCTCTCAGATGAGCCACCTCCTGAATGCTTTTCTCTAGCCTTGTTTCTAGCTCATTCTTTTGTTCTTCCAGCTGCTTCTTGTCTTCTTCCAAAGCTGACTTGTCTTGAAGGAGATTGTTTATGGTAGATTCCAGCCTGCTGAGTTGGATGTCCCTCTGGGCTTGCTCCCTCTTCAGACTCTCTACCTCCCTTTGAAGCAAGCCAACTGTAGATAGAGAAGTTCTCCTAACTTGGCTTCCATATAGCTGATTCACCTGGTTCTCCAGAAGGCTGAGCCGTGCTCTAGTTGACTCTAGTTCCAGGTGCTGAGCTTTGTTTTCCCGCTGGAGATCTTGGATGGCTATCAATACTTCACTTGAGCCAATACAGCTGTCTTCATTTTCACTGGGGACTGTGAAGGAATAAATGCATCTGCCATCCTGGTTATTGCTTTTGTGAAGATGGACATTACTCCCAAATGCTCCCCACACCATCCAGACTGAAATCAACCATGTCAGCAGCATCCCTGTGATCTCACACCAACCTCTCTCCCTTAAAGTAAGCAAGTTGTTTGAGAAACAGAACATGGATAAATTCATTCAATGCTCCCAGACCACAATTTTATACAGCTGGGAATTAAGGGAGGTGCAGTAAAGGGTGGCTTTGCTAGCAGCAGCAGCAGCACCCACATTTTAAAACTCTCTTAAAGGCACAGCATTTTTTTCTTAGAAAATAAACGGCTGATTCTTGGCTCATGGAGGCAGATCTGCAAGTTTGTTCATCTATGAAGGCAATAACTTAAATGGTTGTGCATGCATTCATGAGAAAAGAGATGATTGAGAACTATTTGGAATTCTGGCCCAGTTACCCCTGTAGAGTTTTTAACAGAACCACCATTTTTTAATAACATTGGTTTTCTAAGATGAGGTAACATCACAAATACATACATTTTAGGTATTACAGAAATACATTTTATTATGAAAATAGACGCATATATTAAAATAGATAGGGTTCTGTCAAGAGAAGTGGTTAGCAGATTTTCACCCTGGCTGGAAAAAAGATGACATGGTTTTTCTCTCCCTTGTAGTCTTCTGTTGCTTCCAATAATTTCCTTTAGAGACCTGCTTTAGCAAGATGGATTGGACTTGGCAAAGGTTACCTCTCCAGCTTTTTTCAACAGGATTCTAGTATATTCAGAATGGCCATTCTGAATTCTCTCATCATTTCATTTAGGCTGGGGTCACACAACAAATGGAATCATTTATTTATTTATTATTAAACTTGTATGCCACCCATCTCCCCCAATGGGTGACTCTAATCATAAACTAGTCAACCTCATTTTAGCTTAGCCTGGTGTGTGAACTCAGCATCTACAGATTGTTTGTGACTCAGTGCTGTATGAACCTAGAAAATGAGGTTAACTAAATAAACAGTATCAAATACAGTTCAGAATTGTGACAACAGTCATTGCTTTTCTATTGGACCTCACTAATACACGCATATACCTGTCCAAAGTGACAGGTTGTCCAGTATAGATTATTAGAGCACCACTGTCATTTTTTAGTCTGTTTTTCCACATCTCCTTTTTTTAAAGCAACTATTTAGCTATCCCTGACTGCAAAATTCCTGAACTGCCCCAGTACAGCTATGTTACTAGAGGGTTGGGAAAATTGAAAATGGACAAATTTACCATATCCAAATGTTTTCTAGATTATTTTGGGAAGAGTAGTATTGTAGTGTTTTGCTATTTTTCCCTTATTCTGAGATATTTTCTTTCAGTATTCCAAGTTCTAGATTGCTGTAAGAATGAATTAATTTACAGGAATGAAAGGCAACAAATTTTTCCTAGTAATTGGGAAACATGGAAAGAGAAAGGGGAGTGCTAACTGCTATTCATCCCAGCTTTCTACCCAATACACTGGAGGAACCTCCTACTCTTTGGCTCTACCAATCCTTGAACTCAGATCCTGCTAAGGCAAGAGCTGTAGAGATTTCCATAGCCTTGTCTAGAGAGTTTTCAAAGTCAGATCTTCCCCTCCTCTTTCTCTAGGCTTTGCAAAGAGTGACAAAATATATTATACCCTGTTCAACCTCAGCAACTTTAGGATGTGTAGACTAACTCCCAGCTGGGGATTTCCTGCAGCCCAGAGATCATAAAGTTGCTGAGGTTGAGAAACATTGCTCTAGAGACATGGAGCAGAACCTGCGCTGTCATGTATTGCAGACAAGCTCCAGAGTCTCAGGTTTTGGCTTGTCTATACAACAGTCCTGTAAAGAAATGCTTGAAGTTGTCTGTTAGGGAGGAGAAAGATAAAATGGGACAATGTCTGCACCAGAGCAACTGGGGTCTGATCATTTACTTAATTAAAAAATAGAGGAAATAAAATAATGCTTTGTTTTGTTTTGAACGATACAAAGGGAATGCTCTCTTCCCCAAATGATGCTGTGGCACTAGAAATGAATTTAAACAGACTGAAACCTGGAGTTGAGTGAGTTATTTCCAGAGCCTCAGATCAGGTAATCTCAGAAGAACTTTATATAGCAGTGATAGTACCCCAGACAAAAAATGATGTCTTAAAAGCAGCTTTTTGAATCAATGTCACATGAAAAATATTGCTCAATTTCAGTTGAAAGGAATGAGTGAAACCAAAGTCAACAAATGATTTTGAAAAAAAGAACCACTGATTCATTTGGCTAATTGCATAAAAAAGATGGAAGTAGGGGTTGGAATGGCAGCTTGAAGGAAAAAGCATATAAAAAGTTTATTTTTAAAAGTTTGAGAAAAGTCTTGGAATGAATAGAACCCAAGACAGATGGTTAAAGATATGGGGATAAAATGCAGCCATAGGAAAACTGGTCAGTCTCACCAGTAGTTCAGGGCTACACACTGATTTGCAAGTAAGTATCACACCAAAGCATTATCCCAAAAGAAGCATACTACTCATAGCATTTATACAAGAAAAGCGACTCATTCTATAGAAATCTTTCTCTGTAATTCAAACCATCATTTTGTGCTCTAGCGTTACCATAATGGTTTATAGATCATGTAATATAATTTGTCTAAGTGCTTTAGAAAAAGGTACATTATCCCTTGAAGTGGATGCAATGTTTTCCAGTTTTGTGTGAAGAGATTTTTATTTTGTTCCCTGATATTATTTTCCTGCCTTGCTTTGTGGGATTGACCTTATTTTTATTGTACTTTAATACACTGTTCAATGCTTTGGCAATCTTTTGTATTATGGAATGACATATGAACCGCACATTTCAAATGCACATGCATACATACATATATGGACACACTGCTTCACACCTCCATATGAGTATGCTACCTTGCCAAGAAACATTTGAAATTATTTTAGGTCTTGAATCTGGAAATTTAAGTGTATGAGGCATGTTTTCACGGTGCACCTATGCTTGTTCCTTGTAATCTTTTTCCATGCTAGTAGTTCTGCACTGATGTACATGCCTCCTCAGAAAGCAAACAATATTCATTCCTCTGCACATAGTAATGTATAAGAAAGTTTGGGAAGGTCCTAGCCAATGAGATAATAAGCAGCTGGAATAATAAACATGGAGGAAAGAGAGATGCCAGGGAGTCCCAACACTATTGCTGAAGGCCTAGATGAAGACTCAAGCCAAATGTAGGTTTGAGAGATAGAAAAAAAATACTGCACTTTTGTCATTGTTAAAAAGTAAGACAGGCTGTACATACAACATATGAACCTCCTTGCTCTTAATGTTGCAGCAGAAATCACTGTTTTGGTTGCAGTTGCATGAGCTAAGAGCATTCTTTTTTGTCTATATATTTTGTCTTCTTTCTTGTCTATACAGTGGTACCTCTAGTTACGAACACCCCTCCTTACGAATTTTTCAAGATACGACCAGCTCCGGCCCCAAAAATTTACCTCTACTTGCGAACTCCGCCTCGAGTTACGAACTGGATCCGCGGCCATTTTCCCTGCTGCCATGCGGTCGCGGCTTCCTGTGGGCGAGATCGCGGTAGCAAGGAGACGTTCGGTGAGGCTTGTGGTGTGTTTTGTGGCGTTTGGAAGGTTTTTGTGGCATTTGGAAGGTTTTTGAGGTTTAAAAATAAAATGCATATGTTTCAGAACTGTTTAGCCGTATTTACATTAAACCTTATGGGGGAAATTTACCTCGGGGTGCAACCAAATTCGGAGGGCGGATTAGCCGTATTTACATTGAACCTTATGGGGAAATTTGCCTCAAGTTGCAACCAACTCGAGTTGCAACCAGAGTCGCGGAACGGATTAAGTTCGTAACTAGAGGTACCACTGTATATTCAAAGTTTGCAAATCTTAAGTTGCCTTAACTGAATTAGCAGTTCCTTTACTTCAGTAACATACTAATAACTACATATTTGCAGTCAAAAATATTTTTTTTTACTGGAATGCTTTTATGGAACAATCATAAGCAATAATACCAAGAACATAGAACGTTAGGATCCTTTAAATACAGAATGTTGGCTTGCAAACCCATATTTTGGGCATATTTCCCCCTATAAGAAAGTCATCTTTGCAGTTATTCAGTTGAAGAATTAATGTCTTTTTTAAACAGTGATATAGACTATACACTTCCTTCTTCCCTCTGTTATTCTTTCCTCCACTACTTTACCAATAGCCGTAGGAAATTATTTAAATTATAAATAACATTATCAGTTTGCAATATATATATATATATATATACACACATATATAAATTTAAAAAAAAAACAAGATGAAATTCTGACAAGTATCTGATTCCATATAGGTCTCCTTCAAAAGAGCAACAATGAGGTTTTGGATCTGATATTGACAGTATAGTTAATTCTTGACTGAAAGTCATATGTTTGCCAGGTCCTCTGGATACTCTTAGTAGAACTGGGCACGTGCCTCCCTTGGGGGTGGGGGTGGGATGCACTTCAAAGCTACATACATAATACATTCCACTGAAATCACACAGCTGCTTGCTTTGCTGTTATCCTGCAGTGGTGTCCACAAGGATGTTCATCAGCAAGTCAAGTGTGTCTGAGGATGATGGGAACTGCACAAGACAGAAAAGCACCATCTTTAAATGACTCAAAAATAATAATCAACTAACTAGCTTCAACCCTAAAAAACCTGTCTCTTCTAGTCACTGGAAGTCATCCTTGCAGTTATTGGATTTGCAAATAACTAAATAGGTTAACATAATATAACATAAATAATAAATTATGGTTTATAAAGTATTATGGCTAAATTTGCCAAATATATGAAACCCCAGGTAAGCAAACTACATAAACCCAGTTAATCTTGAAAAGTGTTTAATTCTGCTAAATGGTTCCCATTTATTTTTAAATCAGTCACAATTCACATCTAAAAGTTACTGCACTGAGTATCCCAAATATTCTAGCATGAAGAGTGTATCCTCATTAAAGGGAATGATCTGGTGCAAACTCTACACCAATGGCTAAACAACAGAATGAGCTGGACATCAAAGTAGAAAGACTGAAGGAATTGGGCAGGTTTTCTTTTTTACCAATCAAGAGTGTCACCAAGCTATTTCAAAGGACCATCACAAATGCAGAACATTAATTTACTTATTTTATGGGATTTAGAAGAATATCAGAAAGGAATACGCACCAATAATTACTAGCAAGACAACAACAGCAACCAAAGCCACAATTGCCTTCATCTGCAAATTAAAACACAAAGGAAAATATGTAATTATTTCTCAACTGTTGACACAAATGATCAACTTAATCCAGGTTCAACAGCATGCTAATAATGAGTGTATTCTGATAATTCAAAGTGGCTACACATTTTCAAAATAACCTATCCTAACCTAATTACAGGGATCACAATCATGCTAAGCCAGAATGTGGGTACAAGTTATCCCTGTTCGGTGACCATTCAAAGTTATGATGGCGCTGAATGAGAGGACTTACAACCGTTCCTCATAGTTGTGGCCTTCACAGCATCTCCACAGTCACATGATTGTGATTTGTGTGCTTGGTAATCGGCTCACGATTACAATGGTCGCAGCGTCCTGTGGTCACGTGATCACCATTTGAGACCTTCACTGCTGGCTTCCAACAAGCAAAGTCAATGGGGAAGCCAGCAGGAGGCTGCAAATGGCAATTACATCATCGCGAGATGCTGCAACTACATGGGATTCACCTAACAATGGCAACTGGGACTGCTGCAATTGCCACTGTAAGCTGGTGTGGTCACATGACATCACACTTTATGACCGTGTCGCTTAGCGATGGAGTTGCTGTTCCCAATTACTATTGTTAAGCAAGAACTACCTATATATATATATATGTAGGTAATATGTATATAATATATATATATTAGGGCTGTTCAGCAATCGAGTTGAAGACGAAAAGTTGATTCAGAGCACATAGAGGTGCTTATGTCATACCTGGCAGCAATTCTTTCAAAAAGCTGTGTCTTTTCCTGTGCTCACTTGGCTTGCCTGCACTCCTAAGCACCCTTCAATTTCAGATCACAGCACAGGCATAATACACTTTTAGTTACTATAAAGTATGAATGGAGTAAATCAATAAATCATGGTTGCTTTTAAGCAGTAAACCACAGTTTGAAATTAAAGTTTGTGTTGTACTACTGATTACAACATAATGCAAATATGGACATTTTTTTGTGGTTTCTTGACTTAACTATCATTTGTTTTTGTATTTTGCTGAATCTTCACAGAATTGCAAGGCATAGAAAAGTACAAGAAATAAACCAGAACTGGTCAAGTAAATCACAATTATAGTACAGTGGTACCTCGGGTTACGAACTTAATCCGTTCCGTGACTCCGGTCGCAACCCGAATTGGTCGCAACCCGAAGGAAATTATTTTCTTTGGAGCCATGCTGACAGGCACACCAAAAACCCTCCAAAACGCCACAAAACACACCACAAGCCTCACCAAACGTCTCCTTGCTACTGCGATCTCACCCACAGGAAGCCGTGACCGCGTGGCAGCAGGGAAAATAGCCGCAGATCCGGTTCGTAACCCGAGGCGGAGTTCGCAAACCGAGGTAAATTTTTGCAGCCGGAGCTGGTCATAACCCGAAAAGGTCATTAACAGAGGCGTTCGTAACCCGAGGTACCACTGTATTTAGGAAACAAGAAAGCAAAGCTTACCTTGCAGCCTCGCCACCACATTTGTCTTCTGAGCTGTTTGGATCGATTACTAAAAGCTGTTGCATTATCCGATAAGCTTTCTGTACCAGATAAAAAGACAGAGAAACTGAACAGTCCACAATACTGGTAAGATAAAGCTATTGTCTCTATCCTGATTTTTTTAAAAAAGGAAGACCCAATCAAGGATCTTATACAGATACAGTGAATTCTACATTTCTTTCCTTACAGGGAACCTATGCAAAACAGCCAAACCTTATACAGGTAGTCCTTGCTTAACATCCACTCGTTCAGTGACCGTTCAAAGTTACAACAGTGCTGATGAGGGAGACTTACAACAGGTCCTCATAGTTGCGGCCATCAGTGTCCCTGCAGTCACATGACTGCGATTCAGGTGCTTGGTGACCGGCTTGCAATTACAACATCACAGCGTCCCACAGTCACGTGATCGCCATTTGGAACCTTCACTGCCAACTTCTGACAAGCCAAGTCAATGGGGAAGCCAGCAGGAGATTGCAAATGGCAATCACATGACCATGGGACGCTGCAACCGTGTGGGATTCGCCTAACAGCAACTAGGATTACGGAACTGCCGTCGTAAGTCGGTCTAGTCACATGATGTTGCATATTATGACTGTGTTGCCTAGTGATAGAGTTCCTGGTCCCAATTACCATCCATCTACCATAGCATCTTACACAAGATGTAATTACCATACCAATTACCATACCATCTACACAACAGGTAGTCTGTGTTACTAAAGACGCTCCTTTCTAGATCATTAATTCTGTAAATATGTTTGGAAATGGAGGCAAAGTTATTTAGGAGAACTTCTGAGTTAAGAAACATTGCTATCTATATAATGGGTTGTTACCTATTGGTAGTTATTGTGGATGATTTTAATCTATTCCATTTTTATTTTTCAATTTCAATTTTTACTATTATTGTACCATGAATGTTTTAGTGTATTTGATGATACTACAAGCCACCAAGAGTACTTTGATTGCTATGGATGGGAATGTAATAAATAAAGGGGATCATCTGTTGCATCCCAATAGTAAAAGGCATAATCAAGGTAGTAAATATCATGATGCCCTCTAGCATGCTGTAATCTGCAACTATAAGGGAGAGCTAACAAACAAAAGAAATGATCCATCTGTAGCACAGCAAGGATGGGAGGTCTATTCCATCAACTCAGCCATCTGACTAGCTGTTTTTGGCTCTCTATATCCCACTGCAGCAGCCATTCCATCAGGCTACCTGAAGCCCCTCTATACCACTATTTTTTATAAATTTTGTAACAAACTGCATTACATATTTTATATAGTACAAGTCTGAAGGCAAAGACTACCTTTTTATAGGTCTGTGAAATACTCCAAGAGGCTTTTTGCTTGGAGAGTGTGGTAAAAATATTAAGGGAGAAAATACTCTGAGCCGTAAAATCAAGAAAAGGTACACATGTTCACTTCTTCCATGAACAAGCTAGGAGCTCTAAAACAGACAGAACAGTATCACTGTTATATACACAGACCCCATGCATGCAATAGGTAACCTAAGAAGTATGAACAGGTAATGAAGACCAAGTATGCTGAGAACAGATAATAGGAGATATACAGTGTTCCTGGAACTCTGATTCACCTTCTGAAAGGGAAGAGGAAAAGTACTTACCTGACTTATCCTGCAAGTCATCCAGTCGCTCTCCTCTCTCTATCACCTTGGTGATATTTTCTTGCATGACATCAATAACTTCATCAACCTGGTTTTGAACCCTGGTTAAAAAATACAAATACGGATGCATCACATGATCAAGGAATTTATCACCAGTACCAGCAAATGCTACTGACTGATAACCTGCATATGTAGTCTAGATGGTGAGTGGGAATGATGGGAATTGTAGCCCAACTTATTCAAACAGCTCTGAGTCTGGATTTAGTGTGGTGTAGTTAACATCAAATATATGTTAGTGAGCAAAGACTTTACATTCTTTATAACACTGTTAAAGAATGTACTGTAAATAGTGAAATCTCAATTTGTTTTTCAAATAGGCATCTGAATTGATAATTATCTGCCCAAGCCCCAAAGTGAATCACGGCTAAGGCAGAATTTGAATTGAAGCAGTATTTCACATATTCTGGCATCTTTGTAGATAAGAATAAGAATCTTGAATTATGTCTAGAAACATATTAGCAAACAGAACAGTTGCTGCAAAGCTAATATACATTGATCTACAAAGAGCATCAATAACTAAACTAGCTGCTATATTTTGTATTAGCTATAGGTCAAACATTTTTAAAAGCAGCTCAGCACAGCATATTGCAACAATCTAAATAGAGTATACTGTGGCCAAATTTGCCTTTTCTAGGAAGATACATAGAAATCATGATGTGCTCTTTAAAAGCAAAGAGAGTAGATGGATGCAACATATGGGAACCCTACAATATCTTCCCTCCCTCATCTCTGGCTGCTAAAAAACACTACCAAATACCTGCTGCCCCATCTAAGAACGTTAGCAGGTAGAAAAGTCTAAGAAAGGAAAAAGGAAAAAAAACTTGAAAGCTAATGTGCTTTTTGATGGGAGGCAGAACCAAGACTGAGCTAAGAGATGCTTTCCCTTTAAGAAAGGTAAACATTTCATAAAATACAATAAAGAGATAACTTGTCCTTCCATGACTGACCAAGAGCAACTGGCAAAGAATCAGTCAAAGCTGGATAAAGTGCTTCTGGCAACCACATCCCTGTGCCTACCCAGAGACAATGCCAGATCCAGAAGCACCCCAACCTCTTAATTACTCCTTAAGAGGATATGCAACTCCATCCAAAACAAACAATAGCTCTAGATTAAAGAAACTAATGACTATGCTGCCCTGATTTGGTCTTCTCCAGATGAAGACTCAGTTCAATAATTCACATTTACTCCATCGGTGCATCTACCATTCAGGACTTCTAGAGCACACTTGGCACCAATCTGAAAGAAATACTGAGCTGGGAATCATCAACAAGTGATGAAATCCAGTTCTTCATATGACTTCTGCCAGCCAGGTTAGAACTAAGCCAAAATGTCACACTTCAAACTAGTATTCTAGTGACTAGTAAATCAGATTCCAGATTGAAATAGGCTGTTTCCTGCATACCAATTTATCTCTTCAAATACAGCAATGATTATAACAGGCAAAGGAAATGGCTGCACACTCTATTAATTAGTAACATAATTGGACATTACTTCATATCCTGTGTTCCTCATTGCATGAAGCTGTGGTAGCAATCAGTATCACATCTTCTATTGGCACTACAAGGGAGACTCTTAGCAAGTTGAAGAAAAGAATAAAACTAAAGCAGAAAATAAGATGAGAACATACTTGTCCTCTAATAGCAGTGATATGGGACTACATGATAGTATCCTACTTCCTTTACCTTTTCTGAGTGAGTGAGTGTACTGTGAGTGAAGGGATGAAATAATATGCAACATATTACTATGCATTTGGAACAGTCCAAGAATTACAGGCCGGCCCTGACTTTCTACTCTTCTAAAGCACTCTATGCATGGTTCCTGCACTATCTCTCAGGCTGCTTGTGAGGCCCAATCTTAGCTTTAGCAATAATCCTGTATCATGCAATTGGGACTTCAAGAGCACTACAATAGATGGAAAGGGATGAATCAGCAAAAAATGTATCCCTGATGGAACGTATATGAGCCTCACAATCTGGGAATAATACTGAGCCTGAGGACTGATTTCTACCCATCTTCCAGATCAAATTCCAAATAAAGTAGCAGTAGTAACAAGCTACACTGAGAAAATGGATAGAATATAGACCACTGCTCCTGTCTTTTTAGCAATTACATCATCTTGCAAAAATATATACCTCTATGCCACATCAATTGCATCTCTTAAAAGTGGTAGTTGTCTCTTACGTTAGTCATTATTAGATTTGATTTCTTAGATTTATAACCCACTTTCCTCCAGGAGCTTTAGGTAATATCCCCCTCCCTATCTTTCCCAACAACCCTGTAGGATATGTTGGATTAGGCTGAGAGCTGGTCATAGGCTTGAAGTCACCCAATAAGCTCTTGTGCAATGAATGTGTCATAGTTCTTTAATAAATTACTATTTTTCAGAACTTGGCAGAGTTTGGGGTTACTAGATTGTTCTTAAGAACCCATGGTGTGAGATCACAAGATTCTCATACTGTTTTTATAAAAATGTAATGCACTTGTATATATAGAAACACACTATAGTCTTATCTAGTTTGCTCCTAACAGAGGCATCATTTTTTAATAGAAATCTTCCCCACTAATGTTGATATGGCAGAGTTAGGGAAGTTCCACAGACCAATGGCTTCACCCTCCCTAAACTCTCAAAAGTATTTTCAGGTACTCACTACCACAATCCTCATAATGCTCCATACTTCCCATGAGGCAGTCAAAAAATTTTCTAGCCAACCAATGAAGGAGCATAAAAATCACCTTGTTCCCATGCTTTTGCCTTACCCATTTTTTTTAAGGAAAGTAACCACCTCTCTTAGCAGTTTAAGAAGTCCAGTGAAAGGGGAACTAGGCACCCTGGGTCCTGGTCTCCTGCACTTTAATAAGAGTAATGAAATTGTTTCAAGGTAATGCCTTGAGGTCAACAGGGAAAAGGGAGAACTAAAAAGGTGGGTGCACTGAGAGTTTCTGAATGGTTTACTATATCCATGTCACTTCATCCCTTCTAATCCCTCTCTAGAACTGGATAATAACAATTGACCTTGCCTACTTCAGTGATGTCATCAAGTTGCTACTATACCCCTGTGCCCCTTTTAGTCCACAGAAACCCAAATCTGTGTGCTCTCCAGCTATAAAATGGTTGCCCATACCTGATACATGTAAAAACAAATATATAGCTTTCATTTAGATGGAAGCTGTTAAAAAAAGAAAGCAAAGAAAGGCAGTACAGGTAGTCTTTGTTCAGTGACTGCCTCATTTAGCAACTGTTCAAGTTACAATAGTGATAAAAAAGTAACTTTGCAACCAATCCTCACATTTACAACCTTTGCAGGTCTGTAAAGCAAAGGAAAGCTGAAGTAAGTTCATAAACACAGTTGCAGTTTCACTTAGTAACCACTTCACTTAACAACCAAGTTGCTGGTCCCAACTGTGGTCACTTAAATGAGGACTACCTGTATTTCTATAGGACTGCTGATTCTGTCCTGGGCTACAGTGGATATATATATGATGCTGGCTTCAAATAAATAAAGTGATTTGTTGTATAATGAAGGAGAAGGCTGGTTTTTCTAATCCCCAACAAAAGGAACTATTGACTAGGACTTCTCCAAGCACACAGCATAAATTTCTCTAAGTAATAAATTTCTCACAATTTGTAAGTTACTTTACCAATGGTACTTTTAATTTATTCTTTTCCCTACCACTTTGAATCTATTTATTTCTATTCTCCTGTGAAATTACATGGTGACAAGAATGTATGCAAATGATAGAAGAGGGATGTTTGTCTAAAAAAGAAACAAAATTTTAAAATGTTAAAATACTGCAAGAAATGTTACCTTTCTAAAGTACACTGTTCATTATTTTATGAACAGGCTTAGCTGTAGTCTTCAAAACAGTAATTCAATTCACTTGCTATAAAAAAGTGTGACCATAGGATGGTTATATTAGCTGGACACGCAAATTAAACAAAAATGGGTTTCAAATGCCACAAAGTACTTACTGTCTGATCTTGTCATTCTTGGGCCCAAACCTTGGACCTGATGGCCCTCTCCTAAAAAATGATTAAAGAAGTTAAGTTGCTATCTTTATCTCCCAGGATGAATGGCAAATCATATTGCTGATTAACAGACAAATGTTTGGAATCTGAAAGCATTACATGTTCAGAAGAAATAGCCCACTCCTGGAAGCTGCATAAAGACGTCTGGCAGGGTTTTCAACCTTAGACTGAAGAGTTTATAATAGCTGTTACTGACAAAGAACCCTATTGAATTGTGCAATGTTTTGTCTAGTCTTTAAAGGAAACCCTTGAGATCAAAGCATACAGATCAAAGCACACAGAACAGGCAGGAATAATGCTGCATGAGACCTAGGATTTGATACAGTTACCCCTGCTCTGGTCTTGGAGACACTTACAAGAAAAAATCCTCTTCTTCATCTGAATCTTCTTCTAGGAGGTTTCTCTGCAAACACAGAAGATGGGTACATCTTTGAAATAAAGGTTACCATTAGGCCCTCTTTTTGAATAGATCGTATATATTTGCAAATAAGCCCATCCACAGATAAGCTGACCCTCCAATTTTTAACCAAAATACAATGAAAAATGTGCCTCCCACAGATAAGCTGACTAGTAATTTTCATGTTATTTTAGTTAAAAATTCGAGGTCGGCCTGTCCGTGGATGGACTTATAAGTGAGTCCCTTATTTATAGGAAATACAGGTACTTTTAAAAAGTACATACCCACGGATAAGCCCATCCGTGGATAAGCCAAACCTGATTTTTTGGGTATATTTTGGCACCTAAAATCCTTGGCCTATCCATGAGTATATACGGTACTCTGAAAAATTGCTTTGAAAAGTAAAAAAAATTAATAGTGCCAATCTCGGTTTTGTCAAATACCTTGTAAAGTTTTGTTTTCAAGATTTAAAATAATATACAATATCTGTTTCACTGCTTGTGCTTCTTAATATTTCTAGTTAGCTTTGCCAGAATTTCAACCTTTTCCCCCATGACCTTTAAAAAAGAAATGAAATTCCTTGGGGGTGGGGGGGAAAAACAAGCCATCCAGCACTGTCAACAGTTCTCTCAATCTAACTACAAAATGTATACAATTCCCATAATACTGTCTCATATTAAAGTGAACAGAGACTGATCTCATTATTTAACCACTGGAGGATTGAAAGGACCCTACAGGTCATGTACCAACAAGACCATGATTGCAAAAAGGAAGATATTTGGGCTTCAACAGTTTGAGAAACAACAGCTGCAGGGAGTAGACTAGCTTTTTCTCTTTACTCTCCCTCCCCCACAATGGTTGCCAGATACTGAATGTTGAGAGGCTGTAGTAGACTACACTTGGCAAATCACTGCTTTAGACTTTTAACAGATCTTAATATTCTTTTGAAAAGTTCAGACTGAGTTACATAGTAATACTATCCTGTGTATTAAAACTAAGGATGGGGATCTGTAGACCCTTCAGATGTTTCTGAAGTATAATGCCTGTATCCCTCATTATTGATAGTTCACCAACATCTTCAAAATCATAGGTTCACCAGTCCTGAACTTGATAAAGGGCTGCTTATTTTAAATATCATATGACTCCTAGCAATTATGTTCTGAATGAATTAGACTTGCAGAAGTCCTTCTAACTCCATAATTACAGCCATTTCATTGGCAGATCAGTACATTGAAATCATAGCATGATAACTATCCACCTATGTACTCACCCTCTCACTTTTGACTGACCCAGTAACATCATCATCGTTAAGATGGCGCTTGAATTTTGGAGGCATATTTTCATACAAGTGTTATTTTTTTGTCCTAATAGGAAAAAAGAGGACATTCTAGTCATTCTGTCAGGTTTTAGTTCTCAGTCAAATTGCAAGGACTTAATGACTGGCCACAGTAATACCTGCATAACACTCCAAATACAAATTGTTACATGGAAAATAATATGAGGCCAGGGAATCTCCAGTATAGTTTAAAGTACCGTTTTATAATTCATGAGTGGATTATTTTATATTTAAACCTCTGCAGAAATATTGTTCAAATCAAGGAACAATTTTTTAGATTGTAAAATATATCCCTCTTCTAGCAAGATAATGAGTATTAATTAAATCCCCATCAGTTCCTAAAGCCTTCTATGTATGCACAAGAAGTTTTTGATAAAAGATAAAGATTTTAAAATGTCACTATTATTAGTTTGGATCATATGACTGGAAGAGATGTAAAGGTGATTTTAAAATAATTTCTTCTATCCTACTAATAAGATCATGTGCAGCAATTCTTTAATCAGCAACACTTTTGAAGAGCTGGTTAGGGGAAAAAAAGTTGGTTTTCCATATACTGTTTAAAACCTGAAACTGAAACCTTTTTCAATCCAACGCTAGTTCCAGCTATGTTTTTCTATACCCCCAAATTAAACACTTGAGCTAGGACTGTATTTCTGGATCAGATCAATTATTCAATAGATTTCATTTTCAAGAATAGTCAGATGCTTTAAAAAAATTCACAAAGCCTGAAAGTTACACTCTTCTTGCTGATACTCCCTCAGCAGCTCACGTTCACAAGAATATAGCAATGCAACTATTTCAAATGTCACCCAAAACACTGATCATGTATCTAAATACAACTCACAAAAGATAAAATATCATGAACCATTATATTATTACCATCTACAGTGTCTTGGATTCTTGAATAGATTCAGTAAAAAGACAGCACTGTAATTTGCTCAATTACAGGTGTCTCAAAGTTGAAAAGAATATTGAAATATACTGCATGCATTTGTGACCTACACTAGCCAGACTCAGGGTAACTTGAGGACAAATCCATTTGTCAATCTGAACCTTAAGTAGCTTCAAGAATTCCATCTTCCTTAATTTGCATTACTAACATGGAATGTAGCCTCACTGCTTAATCTGCATTTCATCTTCATTACACACAGTTTTATCATTCTTCTATACATAAGTACCCATTCCTATGTCTTTTACATACATTTCTATCCCAACCTATCTCTTTAACACTTCTTTGTATAGCTTCCTTCCCCCTCCCCTCAAGCTCAGTATCCCATCCAGAGGACTTTTAAATAATTAAATAATTGCTCCTGTATATCCCCTTTTCTTCATCTCCCCCTACTTCTCCAGAGGACCTCCTACAAATTTTCCCACTTCGTTTTCCAACGACAGATTCCATTGAACATACCTTATGCCATCCTGCTTTGCCTTCCAGCCTTCCAGCCTTCCACATTCTTTATTATTTTGTTTCACCCCAACTCAAGTCCTCCCGTTTGCTCAAAAGTGTCCTTCCCCTTCCTAACATCCAACTTCCAACATCCTTAATTATCTATTTCCTTTCCCAAAGAGGATGCCTTCGGACTAACCTCCCATTTTCCTAACTAACCAGCTTTTGACAAAAACACTGTTTTGCTATTTTGGATAACTATCGGATGATTCCAGACCTTTTGTAGCAGAAGCTAAAAGGGAAGCAGTCCTTAAACCGATCCTCCTATGTTCCTCTCCTCCATATTCCAACCTCTCTCACGCACGCATCTATTCACACGGTCCTCCTCTTCGGGGGTCTTAATTCTCCAGCTGTCCACGCCGCTCTTCCACAAGCCCACACACAAGACACTCTTCCTCTCTGGACTGCGCAGTCTGCCAGCTTCTTTCCCTAATGGCCATTTCACCTCCCCTGCCTCGCCCCCGGGATACTTGCTTTCTCCCCTTCGCCATTCTCCCGGATCCACTTTCCCACGATCCAGCACCCACCAAACTCGAGGTCCCCCTCTTATTACCCGCTCCCTCTCCCCGCGCGTCTTTGTTTCTTCCCTCACCTGTTTCCTTTCAGGCCGGTGCGGAAATGGCCGGTCCGAGGAAGAGGAGGAGCTGTCGTCAGCTGTTGCTCCATCGATCACTCGGCGCGCCTAGTAAGGGGTGGAGCCGAGTGCCCAGGATATCGATAAAGACGGTTACCGCTCTACTGACGTGGACCCTGTCAGCTACCGTAGTAGCGAATCTCGCCTGCTAGGTGGCGGGAACAGGCAGAGCCGAAGCAGGCGTTTCTTTAGAAGGAAGCGGAGTCGGTTCTCAGAGAAAGTGAGGTTGGGAATACGGAGTGATTCTCCTTTAGTCTGTAGTCTTCCTTCTGACCAATTGAAATGGCCGCGTCTGTGCATGGTACAGATGTCTTTATTGAGAGTGAATGGGTTTACTTATCACGTTAAGCCAGGTTTGCTGAACCAGCCATAATTGGCTTGGTTCACGTGACGTGTTAAACTGTATTTCTACAGTGGCTGGATTCAGAGAATTTGGTAAACCAAAACTACATAAAATACATTTTGATGTAGTGCAGTATATGAACTCAGGTGTGTGGTTTCACTTGTATACTGGCCAGTATTTACTGGGTGAACCCAATGTATCTGGAAGACATCTACTTGGGAATGGTAGATAAGATTGTGTTCTCCCAAAGACACTTCTGGAATTCAGTGGGTTAGACTCCACCAACTAAGCACTGATGCCTGGAGATCAGATCAGACTGTCCACTCATTTCACAGACATTGTTTTCCTTTTATTCAGGTTTTCTTTGTCACAAAATGTGCCTCTTCTTCATACTACCTATTCTGTTTGCAGCATTATAATGGCTGAAAACAATGTTCCTGCTTTGGAACAAGGAATACTATCAAAGTGTAAAAAAAATAATGATCACATTTTTTTTTTTTTTGTCTGCGCTCAGTCATTGCTGACCCTGCAGTGACTGCTTGGACGAGTCCTTGCAGTTTTCAAGGCAACTGTTTTTCGGAAGTGGTTTGCCAGAGCCTCCTTCCTAGGGCAGAGCCCAGCTGGCGAGCGCAGGAGGCGGGGTTTCCGTTGCTTCGCGCCCTTTTTGGGCGCGCGTGGTTTTTCGCGCTTACCGGCAACTGCTCCCAACTCCTTTTTTGCAAGGCGCCGCCAGCATTTTTCCTCCCACCGGAGTGAGAGTACCCATTTATCTACTCACGTAAGTTTTCGAACTGTTGGGTTGACAGGAACTGGGGAGGAAACAGGAGCTCACCCTGTTTAATGCGAAGGCTGGACTCGAACCGCTGAAGCGTCGACCATTTCTGGCCGGCAACTTTCAGCGTCATTAAGCCGCTGCGCCACCGCGTCCCCCTAATGATCACATTATAGCCTTCCATTTACTGTTTGGACAGTTCTTGCTGTTTGTAAACCCCATGAGCAGACATTAAGTCAGAACAATATATGCATACTGACTTTTTAAAAATCACTTCCTTTAAAATAAGCAATAAGCTGTTTTGAGCTTGAGGAAGTTGAGCAATAGGGAACTGGTTAGTAACCATGAAAGAATACAAGGGACTAAAGCTTTTCTGCATCCAGCTCCCAGGTTTCCACGAGTGGTGCTTACACCTGGAAACCAAACTCCTTATCTTGTCCACACTCTTAGAACTGGTATCTGGTATTTGCAGTGTTTTCCTAATCCTTGAACAACTCACTATATATTCTTATGTTCTACTCTATCTGGAACTCCTCTGTTACCCTGAGTGAAGATCTTGGTATTTCACCACAAATCTCAGGAACAGTAAGGCAAGACACACTTATCTTTAAAGAAAGTAGATTTACTGAACATGATTTGTACAGACAGGAAACACTCCTATACTTTAATTACAGTTTTATATACAAAAAAAGAAAACATTTCAAAGACTCAGGCAGGCTAACTAGGACAAGATAGGGTCTCTACTGGGTTGTGATGTTGAACAAAATAGGCAGACAGCTCTTTCAGGGCTTTGTAACGATGAGAAATAGAGTTCTTCACAGACTTGGGCAATTCAGCATATCTAGGAAAGACATAACTTGTAACTTCAATATGAGAAGCTGGACAGCCTACTCATTTAGAGCAGCTACTATTATAAATGCATTAATTACATTTACTCTCTATCTCTTGGTTTAAATATTGAGTCCTAAGCTAGGAAGGGTTTGATTAAATACTCTTCTTATAGGAGATATGGGAATTGCCAATGGAATATCTGTACTAAAATCCATTATTAAAATGTTAGAAGTATCCAAATGCCTGCTGAAAAAACAAATATTTAAGGCAAAACTAGCATTTTGTGAAACAGAATTTGCAGTTTTCTTAATACATTAATGTACAATAGAGACTGGGTAATTTTACTGACCCACTGTAACTATTTAAGTAAAGAGAAAACACTTCCTTACGTCTGAGTGTAGCCTTCTGGCTGGAAGCATGGATCCCATCCAAAATCTCGAGGTCCTCTTGGATCCACTATATGTCCCTATAGGGAAAAGAGATGTTTAATGTTGAATTTTCATTCACAGTTGGGCTTTACATAAAAATTAGTTCAGTGTGAACCAGGCATTGACTCTGGGGAATTTGTTAACAACTCCAGAGAAGGCTGGAGGGAACTATAAAGGATTGGTTGCCTTTTCACATTCACACATTAGTTACTTAATCTTTTCTTAGTAGTTAATCATTGCTGTATCTCTCAACGCTAAGAAATATTGCTAGACAAAATGACAAAATCAACCAGTGGGTCCTATCTATCTCCTACTATCCTGTCTGGGTTTTTCTTGTTCTGGAAGAGTTTTAATTCTCAGCATTGAGGTTTGCTTATATTTGCTTATGTTTGGTGTAAAGAATGTCCAAATTCTCAAAGTACTGGCTATTAAATATTGGCCTACAAGAACCCAAAAAGTTTTGTTTTCCTATGGACCAAGCTACAAAATTCAAACCAACAAAAGAAGAGAGCTGACAAAGAAAGAAATCAGCAAAATAAACAGCTTATTATTTCTGAAGCAAATAAGTCACATGCAGCAGGACGTTAACATAGTCCACAGGAACAGGGCTGGTCAGTTCATGGTCCATGCCCTCCATGTGGCCCTCGACAACCCATTTATTGCTCCTCAGAATTCTAAGAAGCATAGCTAAAATTCAGCAGCACAGGCAGCCATTTTTTGGCAGGGAGAATTTTGTTGTTCCTTTTCGACCATTAACCTGCCCCTGCAAAACTTGAAAAAAAAAAGCCAACACTGGCAAAAATTTGATGATTTGGGGAGGTGCATTTTCCATTTAAACTCTTCCAGCAGAGAGCCTCTGCAGTAGTTCAGGAGTTTGACCCAGTAGAATTTGCTTGCCCGCACCCTAAAATGAGAAACACTGCACCCCATAAAGAATAATCAGATGAATCAGAGAGGATAACTCCAGATGATACCATCACCCTTCCTTCCCAGCTCAACACAAATGTTGAAGTGTGGCTACAGTTATCAAGCAGTGATACTCAATTCTGTTCATTCATCCTGGCAGAGGTGCACTCATACCTAAGCAGGCAGCTGCATGGAATGACAGTAATTAAACAACTAAATTGGAAACAAGGAACCTCCATAGTAGGTACTGTTGAGATATTAAAGCTGTAAATGTACCTAGAAATATGTCCCACTGCTATCAGTCACCTCAATCTACAGAGTAAACCAACCAACTTAATTTACTTTTCTTCATTCCTTCCCACCTACCTACCTGTACCATTTTTATATTTTCTATAAAATAAGTTTAGTTATATTCTCCCTGTATGTGATAATACCAGCCTACTTTGGGGCACTACTCAAAAAATAAATGAGATACCACTGGTGAAGCACTTGAAGATGTTAAGATGTTATGTGTGAATGCTGAAAGTGGCTATTATGCCAAGAAAAGGAAATACATAATCCAGTTAACTGAACTAGTAGCTCAATTCCTCAGGTCTTTCTTATTTACTAATTCAGACAACCCAACATTCTCATACACACATGAGTCTGGCCTTTGAATAACTTTACAGGATCTTCTGGATTTCCATTGCTGAAGGCAAAGGTGCAGAGAGCATAAGCAGATTTATCTTCAAATCCTGCTAACAGTTTGTAGAGACCTAAGCAATAAGAAAAAAGAAAGCCGTATGATTTCTTCTGGAGTAAATTTTGTTTGCAGGAAGAGGAGCTGTGTGGGACACAAAACAGCAGTTCACGTATTTTGGAATTTGAGTAGGTATCCTTATGTGTAAGCCATATACAGTATATCAAGCAAGAACCAATAGGACCACTGGCTTTTCTATCATCCTAGGACATAATGCTGTTTAAAATTAAATCAATAATTTTTCTGTTCCTATATGCACACTGCCATTATGGCAGAGGAAATACTTTTACATATATTTAAATAAATGATGCCAGCACAGGTTTATGAAGAAATGGCTAAATCAGATCTAAGATACAGAATGTTAGGACCAATTCTGCCAAATGGGTGCCTTACTATTAAATCAGATAAACACTTAAAGCCTTTCTAGTATTTTACAAGCTATCCTAGCTTTCTACTGGAAAGTACCATTAAAAGCAGAATTGAATAGGACAGAAAGTATCTGCAAATACAAACCAAAAGGAGAGGATGGAAGAATGGTAGCACACAGAACACTGGAAAGTAAAATCAGGAATAAAAGCATGCCACTTTAAAAATGGAAGTAAGAGAAATGCAGAGTTGTGCATAACCAGATGTGGGTTATGGCAAGGCCAGCAAAACTGCAATGTTGGCAAGACAGAGCATCATTTGACACTTGAGTAACAGCAGACTAGTTCATGCAGGGAGCAGCCCAATCCCAGAACCAAGTTGATGTGAAAGCAAAGACTGAATTACCTTCTGGCTTTAGCTTTTCTAGGAACCATTTTCTGAAACACAAATTCAGGCAAAAATCATATTCATTATCGCAAAAATAATAAAAACACTTGAACACTATTCAACAAGCAAAGCAAAACCAAAATCATCTGTTAAATAAGTAATTAAGTTACCAAGTATTTAATTCAAATAACAGCTCTGTTTCTGTACAAGAGTTCCAAGAAAGTGTACAGTTTAAAGTAGAACTATTAAAATCTCATAGAAAACTAAACAGAAATAAAAGCCCTAACAATAAGTAAAATCCAGCAGAGATATAAAAGTAATAGTGAAAACACTGGTGCTAAGCCTGGCAAATTCTTGTCCAGCAAAACTAATACAGTAATGGCATGTTTGCACTCTTTTACTGTCTGCCTTACTAGAAATACAAGAAATCAAAACGTAAGTTGAAATAAAGGTTTGCTTAACAAGAGTTTATAGTGGATTCCTCTTCTCGCACTGCAATGGGAACTAAAAATAAAATGTAAACACATGGGCACAGCATTTCTTGTTTAATAGTCCAGCTGGATTAGGCCAAAGGTCACCCAGTTCAAGATTCTGTGCCTCACTGAGGCCAATGGGGTGCATTTTGGATGCTCACAAGCCTGGTTGGTGGATGATAGCCCCCTTCCACCATCATGTCTCAGTAAGCAGTATTTAACCCATGTTGCGCATGATTCAGTAGGCGTAAATGGTCATCAGTACTAGTAAAGATGGATACACTTATCTTCCATGAAACTGCCCATTCCCTTTTTAAAACTGTCCAACTTGGCTGTCATTAACACAACAGTTGGCAACAACCATCACAGTTTAATTACGTATTTTGTACAATGGCATTTTCTTCTATCAGTCTTGAATCTTCCTGGATTTAGTTTCAGTGGATGTCCTCAAGTTCTAACAGAGTGAGGAGAAAAACATCTATCTATTCACATCATCTATATTATGCATTGTTTTATATTCTCTATCATGTTTCTCTTTATTCTCCTTCATTCCAAACTACAGAACCACAATCAGTATAGTTTTTCCTCATAGGGAAATAATTGTGATTTCCTTTTTTTTTGTACCTTTCCTAGTTTTGTCATTCATTCATTTTTGTGCCTTTGACTCAGTCTTGACTCTTGGCGACTGCATGGACAAGTCCCTGCGATTTTTTGGCAAGGTTTTTTGGAAGATATTTGCCATGGTGTTCTTCCTAGGGCTTAGAAAGAATGATTGGTCAAGGTCACCCAGCTGGCTTTATGCCTAAAGCAGGACTAGAACTCATGTTCTTCTGGTTCTAGCCTGTGCCTTAACTGCTACACCAAACTGACTCTCTAGTTTTGTAATATCCCTTTTAAAGTGTAGTGTCCAGAAATGTTCATAATACTAAACTGTACAAGGTGGTGGTGGTAGGGTTTCTAATAATTCATCAAAGCATTCAGGAAATAACGTGCTATGCTTAACAATCACAGTCCAAGTACTCTGACTTCAAAACCCCATTTCATCAATCTATAGTAAAGGAGAGAAAGAAAACAATGGTATTCTACTGGTTCAGCTGAGAGACCCAGTAACTATACTTTGAGCTTCGTGTACACTTATAACACTAGTCTAGGCTGCTAGGCTTAAGTCTGTAGTCAATATAGAAAGGTTAACATAAAGTAACTGAGGTATCGTTAATAGATTCTACTGCACAGCTGCCAAGGAATTGTTGAAGGTTTTATTCTGCAACATCTCATAGATGTTTAGAATTTAGAATTGCTAGGCAGTTTTGTAGTCCCAAGCCTAGTAGATTCAATAAAGTTTGCAGTATATTCAGAAGTCACACTGTTGTCAATGGAAGTTATTCTCCTGAATAAATGTCATTAAAAGTATAGCCTTAATCATAGGGCTACAGTCCTATATAGTCACACTAAACTCAGGACTTATTTTCTAACTGCAGTTGCTAAAGAAGGACTACTTGTATGGCTTTTCCCCTCTCATTTGAAGGGGAAAAAGTGCTTTGAAACACATGTAGTTGCTCACGTAGCACCTGTTAGCTGCTCCTTAAAATAACTGCATCTTTTCTCAAGACTGCCCACTGCAGCATAATCCCAGGAAAAAATGTGCCTGCTTTCAGAAGTTGCCAACAGGTTTTATGTGCATGCCCACATGCACTCCAAAGTATATAGTTTCTCCCAAATCTGAAGCATTGTACAACTTTTTTTTTTTTTGTATACAGGGACATCCAGTTATGTGTGAAGTAAAACAGTCCAAGCACATATTCAGACCTCTGCCTTCTCCTACTTACATATATGGCCCTGGGAGACCTCCAAGAGCAGTGAAACACAGACAGGTGTCTTCTACTATAACTGGTCCCTGGATCTGTTAAGGAAAACATAATAAAAGCTACTAAGAAACAAAACAGCAATGAAAATCTACTAAATTAATTTTTGGAAGTAGCCCCACATATTGTAAATATGCCTTGTAAAAGTTTTAAGCAATTTACTCATCCCAAATTAATCTCCGCAACACTAATTGTGACAGCAATAGTATAATTTGCAAATTTGTTGCAGGAACCACAGTTAAGAATGTGTATACTGTATATGCCAAATGGAAATAAACAGAATGCCCTCATACTTGGGGCTCAGCATTTTTAAAGATGACTGTGATACAACGGTAATCAGAGCTAACATAATGTCATAGCAGCAAGAGAAATTTTACATTAACCTGCTACATGGGTACTGTAGTCATTACATATAACTGGAATCTTATTTTTTCCAGTGTTACAATTGCCTTTAATTGAATGGGCAACTGAGTCCTTTGAGTTGTTAAGAGTTTCTAAATACAATTCTAATCATGTCTCATCATTATAAATATAAAATGTATGATAGGCTGCTGATAATTTCTTGTTCATAACCATGTAGACAATTTTTGGAAAAAATATGGAATCTATCACAGAAATGATAAAAGGAGAGGGAGGCAATAGCAAAATACACACATGTCAAATACAGTATGATACAAAGAGATCAAATTGAATCTTTTAACCATACAGCCAAACATTAAACATTATTTCAGAAATCATTATCAGAACCTGTTTAGCTGCTTCCTGGCATTTCTGGATAGAAATATCATCAGGCTCCCCTTGGTACTCGGGTACTATGAAATTAAAAAAAAAAAAGAGCAGTTAGTGCTGAACAGTAGTTTGCTAAGATACCAGAACCAATGAAACACAAACTCACAGTCTATTTTCTTTGCAACCAGTTTGTATGGAAAGGAGTCACCTAGAATCTGAATCACCTGCAAGATAAAGTAGAGCAGTTAGTTTTGCTACTAGTAAGCTTTCACAACAGTTTAATCTCTTAACCATACCCTGGACAATGTGGCAGTGCCTTTATTATGGACTATGCATTTCTGAGAAGCCCAAATAGCACATTCTCTTCTCATATTTCAGAAAATGGGCAAAACCTTCCTACTTCATCAAGTATTCATCTTCACTGGCTGTGGACACCCATTTGTGCATCTATATATCTGTTCAATTTATTTATATGTAGTAGTAGCTTTTTCTGCTTTGCTTTTACTTTTTTCTACATAGGCAAGAGTCATTTGAGCTGTTAACAAATATAGGATAAAGAAATTTTCTTCTGGGGATGGTACTTCTAGACTGACAGTTCCTAGTGATGTCAATCAAAAAAGTTTCCCCATCAGATTATTTTTGGATTTAAAATATGAAGAAAAAGGTGGGGAAAAAACACAACAGTGCTACAAATAGAAGATGCCAATGACTGGACCTATATAACGGAGGGTTTTAGATTAAAACTTCATTACTTTCTGCCAGCGTTTGCTAGGGTTGCAAAAATACAGATAACCCCTAGATGGCAGCAAAGAGATATAGAAGACTTGGTTGTCCGGACTTTTGCAGCTCAGAATGGATAGCCCAAGCATTGCAGAATTTTGCTCTAGCACTGAAGCAATCAACTCCCTAATTTTCATAACCAACGAACTCATGTTCTGCCTATTTGTGAGTCTTGTTGGAACATACAGTATGTAGAAATCCCGACCCTTCCTAGGGCTGGCCCCGTGTCATTCGTTAGCCTAAAACAGTGTTTCTCAACCTCAGCAACTTAATATGTGTGGACTCCAACTCCCAGAATTCCCCAGAATGCTGGTTGGGGAATTCTGGGAGGTGAAGTCTACACATCTTTGCTGAGATTGAGAAACACTGGCCTAAAAGTATCAAGTTCACCGTTCGCAGCAACAGAAACACAGCTAAGTGCTAGCCAATGCCATCACCCATCAGGTTTGTTAATGACAGCAGGAAGCCACGGAAGGCCGCTGCCCACCTCCTCCAGTTTCTTAACGTTGCCAGTGACAAACACCACACTTCGCCCAGCCGCCGGTATCATCGCCATCATGCCCTAGCGCCTGCGCAGTTTCTCAACCAATCACATCTCCTGAAATCCTCGGCATTCCCCGAAGCAGCCTTTCATTCCGAAGACGAGCGAGCTTTGACGGCATACGACGAATCACGCTGCTGGGGGAGGAGCCCATTGTAGAGCAAATGCTGAAATCCATTGGACATAAGGGGCAAAGATGGAAGGCCTGGACAACCAATGAGCTTTGAGCGTAGAGGAAGGGCTTGGGGAGGAAAAAAAATGTGGGAGGATGGAGACCTCGAAGACACTTCCGGCGTGTTTTTCGCTCGTGCGGGCGGGTACTCGTGGCCTTTGCCATGGAGGAGCTACGGTTGCTGCCGAGACACGCTCGAGATTTTGCTTCGTCGGAGTATTGGGAGCGGTTCTTTCGGGAGCGAGGCGAACGCGCCTTTGAGTGGTATGGAGAGTGGCCAGGACTCCGATCGACTTTGGGGCGGTACCTGCGCCCTAGGGACTCGGTGAGACTTGACAGACTCGGGGAAGAGCAAAGTTAGGGGAAAGGAGGGGACTTGCAGGTTCGCATTCAGGTGGGCAGGGCATAAGCTTTATTCAGTCGAGGCATTACTCGGCTCCCAGAGGAGTTTTCAATTATCAGAGGTCAGTCAAAGGCTGTGTTCGCACGAAAAGTTTAACAGGTTATAATTAGTTGAACTATAGTTTCCTCAAGCCAACTTTCGGAGCTTCGTTCGAGCCACTTAACCATAAGTTAATCACACTGGCTGGACGTACATCGCAACACACTGAACAACTAGCCAACCACCACCTTTTTGGTTACCTTATAGTGTCAACAGAGTCCCTGCATTCAGGTTTGGCACCTAACATCTAGGAAGGAAGAAAGAAGAAGCTCAAGAACTAGTTCTAGGTTTTAAAGTCAGTTTTTGCCCTGATCATTTTGGATGAAAGCAATTCAGACAGCCTTACCAGAGGCTGTGATTCTGGTAACTCTTGATTCTTTTCTCCTTAGGCATAGGATGGAGAGAAGAATTGTTAATTTTAATTTGTTTGATTTGGTAACCACCTAATAGAAAGTTTCATAAAGAAAATCTCTTTACGGTCATGGGATTTATTCCAAAATAAGTGTTCTGCAGTGTGCATTTATTTAAATACATTTATTATGTATTTAAAACCTTTATACATCACTCTTCTGCTGGAAAGGCACTCCAGTAGCTGACAGAATAATATTAGCAAAACAGTCTCTACCCTCAGTTTTACAATTTAAAAGATGCAGAATGAAAGGGCTGAGAAGAAAACAAGAAATCCCAAGCACATCTAATTTCTTACAACTACCGGCAAGGAGCCATGCAGGTGAAAACAGTTTTAAAAATTGCTGGACTCTTGGCTGAGTTGATGGAATCACTTTGCTTTTTGTCTCTTTGGCTGCTATGATCTCTTGGATAACAGCAATCTTCACAGGAAAGATGATGGTATTCCTTCTCTGTCCCTCCATTTATTACAAGTATGTAGACTAAAGTGATAAAGAATGAATATGTAAGGAGTACGTCATTCTAAAAATAATCTTAAGCTTTTGCCTTATGTCTTTAAGTTATAAGCCAAGGGATGGGGTGAATTTTGTATTGATCACGTAGGAAGTCTGAGAGAGTCTTTTTAGTTGTAATACAAAATTGCTTTAAATGTCTTATGATCTGTGTGATCTATACATACAGTCTGATTTAGTCTAATATAGCCTGATAAATATCACTTTATTCCCATTTCATTTTCTGTGTATGCAGATAAGAAGTAAGAGGATGCCAACCTCTTTCTCACCCCTCCTTTATAAGCTGAAGTCTAAAAATAGGGATTTAGCATGGACCCTAAAGAGGGCTGACCTGAGACATTTTGATATCTCAGGTGTAAATTTACAAGTTTCCCCAAATTGACCTCACTAAGTTTATATTTCTCCTCGTTAATTTCACTGGCCTTTATTTTAAAATACCCAGTGAAGTGTATACAAGTTATTTGGGATCTACTTTCATTTTAGTTTCAGTACATTTTATTTACTTTTACATTTTATTTACTTTACCAGCCAGATGCTGGAATACTTTTTATGAGCTACCTGAAAATCTCTGTGCTAAGGAATAATTTTGGTTTGCCTAAAAGGAACATGACATTTCTTTCATGCTTTTCCACTAGATTCTTGTTGTTGGCTGTGGCAATTCAGAATTAAGCGAGCAGCTCTATGATGAAGGGTATCACAATATCATCAGTGTGGACATTAATGAGCTGGTTGTCAAGCAGATGCAGGAACGTAGCACACATCTGAGACCCAAAATGGCTTACATGGTCATGGATGTACTGCAAATGGATTTCCCGGATGGGCATTTCCAGGTGGTGTTTGACAAAGGAACTCTTGATGCCCTCCTGACTGATGGAGAAGAAACCACTCTGAAACAAGCAGAAAGAATGTTTGCTGAAATTGGCCGTGTCCTGCAGTTTGGGGGGCGTTACCTGTGTGTCTCCTTGGCACAGGCACATGTATTAAAGGCAGCTGTGGAATATTTCTCTCAGGAAGGTTGGATGGTTCGAATACACCAAGTGTCTGGCCAGGCAGCCGGCACTTCAGAGCAAAAATTTGCTTTGCCTGTCTTTGTTTATGTTATGACAAAGATCAGGCTGGTCCCAGGCTCTGCTTTATGCATTTTGGAGCTGTGTACAGAAGCACAAGAGAAGCCTGGCCGGTTCAAGAACAGTGAGCATCTGATCGATGCAGTGAAGGAGAGGCAGCACTACTCTCTGCTGCGGAGCCAACTCAATAAGAACTCCGGTGTAGGGACAATCTCTTTGGATCTCTGCAGCAAAGACACTGGCCAGGCCCGGTATACTTTATATGTAGTGCATAGCCCAAAGGTGAAAGTGTCACGTGACAAACAATTTGCCATCTTTATCAGTGAGTTAATGTGTTCCTTCTTCAGCCCACTTTATGAAGATCAAATAACATTCAAACAACCCAAGATCCTTTCTGTCTTTAGATATCTTTAGATTCTCTTCCTCAGACACTGCTAATATTGTTTCAAGCACAGACTGTTGAGCAGTATTTTCAGATATACTGAAAAGCAGTGTTTGGAAGGGTAGCAAAATCTATTCAAATATTATTTATGCTTTTGGTGAATTTGCTGATGCTAGCTAGCAAGTGGCCTTTGGGATTTTTTTCTCTATGAATTTACCTTCTTTCATCCCCAAAGAAAGCACCTGCAACTTTAAGCAGGTTCTTATCAGACAGGAAAAAAAAAGGTTAAAAATGGTTAATCATTCTGTATCGTAAAATTGCTTTCAAGTATCAATTCATATTCTGATATTTGATCTTACAGAATAGAGAGGAGTTAACAAAATAATTATTGCACTTTTTACAATGATTTTAGATATTTTTGCTTGCCCTCATTTTGGTGGATAAAAGGTCTTAATATTGCTAGCATTTGCTTCTAAAACATTTGAGTTGAGACCCAGACCTTAATTAATGTGACCATTTGTAGGACATACGGAGCTTGTCTCCATTTTTAGGTGGCCTACAGAGCCATTCACACCTTTCTTGTGTATCAGGTAATTGTGAATAATTGAATATAATATATATTGCTCTAAGAAACTAGAAATCAAAGCTCTAAGCGAGGATAAATATCAAGAACCACGGTCAACACAGAAAATCTATTCTGATTTAAATATCCCATGAAACTGAAATATAGAATCTGTACCTTGAAAGGCCCAAATGTTTGATGAGGCACAAATCCCTTCTATTGCTGTTCTAGTACCACAGGGCAGAGAAACTGAGTGGCTCTTTGGTACAGAGGAAGGACGGAAGCAGTTGGCTATGAGTGCAGGATTCTGGCGTCTGGTAACTGTGGCCTTGCATAGAAATCAACACTATGACAATATGGGAGCCATCCAGGCAGAGCTGTCAGAAAAGGTGATGGAACTGGCCCCCCTTGGTCTTCCAGCCCAGCAGCAGGTATGTCTTTTCTCTGGCTAATGACCAGTAAAAGGTCTGTTTAGTCCAGCATTCTCCAACTGTGGCCCACCAGATGCCTAGGGGAAGCCAACAGGCAAGATGAAATCACAGTTTGCATTCTTGCCTTTTAGCAACAAGTATTCAGAAGCCTACGGCTTTTGACAACAGTTAATATATAGCAGTTATGACTAGAAGCTCTAGGTAGGTTTTTTTTTCCCCCTCCATGAATTTGTCGATGGTGTGAGGGCTTCTTTGAGAAATGCTGTGTGAATTTGCCAAGGATACTTGTATAGCAGAAGCCAAAATAAATTTGTTCTATGACCTCTTTCCTGCAGAAAGGAGGGCCACTCAGAACCTCCCTGGCCACTGCTACTGCTAGATCAGGCAGAAACAGCAATCAGGTGACCACATGTCTTGGCCCAATACCTAAGCTTCAGTTTGGATGTGACAGAAAATATGGGTCTATTCAAGCCAAATACACTAATCATCTTTAGAAAGGTTAGGTGGATCAAGAATACTTAGAATAAAATTAGCATTGCCTCTTGCCTGTAAGAATACCAAAAACACAGTGTAGAAATCTTTTTCTGCCATGTCAGTATTGGTGGTGGGAAAGACTACCACCAAATCTAAGATCCTAGAAAGCTGTGATCCTAGTTCAGACGGGCAGAGCGGATGGCATTTATAATGTGCTTTGTATTCTATTTCCCTGCTCCTTGACAAAGCTTTCTGTAGGGTGGTGGCTTCATTAGATTGTCTTCTCTTGCAGGTGCCCTTTCTGTCTGTGGATGGAGACATTGGGATCCGTACCATCCAGCATCATGATACTAGTCCTTTTAGTGGGGAATATGTTATTGAGGATGTGAAAGGAGATGATGCCTGCTATTTCCGCCGCCTTATCTTCCTCAGCAACAGGAATGTAGTGCAGTCAGAAGCAAGACTTTCATCCAGGGTATCCCACAAAGGTCAAATGAAAGCTGTGGTTACCAACTGTGGGCTACTGTCTTTTAGAATGGGGCTCTGAAGAGGAGTATTATGGGGAATGGATCTAAGTGGGAGGCATGAACTGCAAGCTTTCTCTCCAGCTTTCTGTTGTTGATCAATTTAAGGAAATGGTAGAAAGAAGCATAGAGACGGGCTAGTAAGGCGAGGCAGTGTTTTTAAATTCCTGAATGCAATACTGTATGCATTGCTGTTCCTCCTGTCTAGCACCTCGTGTATTAAGATGTGCAAATCCACACCAGTCTTTTCCACCAGGTGAATTTATGGCCCTTCAAATGTTGTTAGACTACAGCTCTCAGCATCCCTGACTACTAATCATGCTGACTGGGCTGCCAAGAGTTGTAAGTCAGCAGGATCTGGAGGACATCACTTTTACACAGCCATCTAATAAAAATGAATTCCATCTGTTTTGAAATTACTCAATAAGTTGTTGAAAGCAAAACTATCAGAAATGGTTGTGGGAAAAAGGTATAGAATTCCAAACTTGAACCCATTGCGGGGGAGTTCAGGGGGAGGAGATGGAGTATTTTGAGCAGTTGTCTCCTATCCCAGATAATTTCAATAATCAAACTCCCCCCCCCCTCTTTTATGGTTACGGTAGTATGCTTACCCATCTAAGCTTGCATTGTTTTCCATGGGCCAGGTAATAAGCAGAAACAAAAGCAGAAGAAGAAAGCGGCCTCCAGAGACCATTTCAAACCTGATGCTGAAGCAGGCAATCAGGCCATTGACAAAAGCTACTTGTGTTGCGCTCACCACAGAGCTATGGTTGCAGGACTATGTCTGCTGAAAAGCCCTGAACACCTTCCAAGTGAGTAGGAAGCCACAGAACCAATTTTTCGAGTTTGGCCCCTGAATGTTAAGTGACATTCGTGTCAGGTCTCTGTCAGCCATAGTTAAAATGGTAGGATCCTGGTGTCTCTATGTGAGGCATTTGTAAATAAGGTTATGCCTCTAGTCTCTTCCATCCTCAATTCATTAGCAATAAGAATGAAGTTTGAAGGGGGATCATAGGAGTGCTAAAATATATAATGCATATTCATTCACTAGAATTCATTTGGCCAGATTAAACTGAGGAGATGCGTCTGAGCAAATGATAGAAAGAAAGAAAAAATGAGAAAAGCAAACAGACCTGAAGTGCAAGCTACAGTAATTTGTTCAGCCCCCAGAGCTCTCCAACGTTGTTCTGTCAAAATGTGCAGCAAATTATCTTATTTTTTTTCCTCTGAATTTTTTTCCTATCCAGCTGTGATTAGGGTGGCTCTATATGTAACCAGAACTTAGGGCTATCAGATCTGAACTCTGAAAATCCACATGGCCATTAGGTGGCAGCAAAGACTTAAGGGTTTTCTGTATATCTTTCCTGCCATGTACAGTGGTATCTCTAGTTATGAACTTAATCCGTTCCGTGACTCTGGTTGCAACTCGAGTTGGTCTCAAGTTGAGGTAAAGTTTCCCATAAGGTTCAATGTAAATACAGTTAATCCGTTCCGCCCTCCAAATTTGGTCACACCACGAGGCAAATTTCCCCATAAGGTTCAATGTAAATACGGCTAATCCGCCCTCCAAATTTGGTCGCACCCTGAGGTAAGTTTCCCCCATAAGGTTCAATGTAAATACAGCTAAACAGTTCTGAAACATATGCATTTTATTTTTAAACCTCAAAAACCTTCCAAACGCCACAAAAACCTTCCAAACGCCACAAAACACACCACAAGCCTCACCGAACGTCTCCTTGCTACCGCGATCTCGCCCACAGGAAGCCGCGACCGCGTGGCAGCAGGGAAAATGGCCGTGGATCCAGTTCATAAGTAGAGGCGGAGTTCACGTGTCGAGGTAAATTTTTGGGGCCGGAGCTGGTCGTATCTTGAAAAATTCATAAGGAGGGGCGTTCGTAACTAGAGGTACCACTGTAATTCGTTGTCTGGATTTTTCAGCCCAGATCTGGTAAATTTACAGCTGGGCTGCAGCTTGCCTTAAACAGAAGTGATCCTGCTGCATTGTGGTCTGTACATTGACACACGCTCCTCCAAGGAGGCATTCTCAAAAAACGGAGGTGTCTTCGTCAGCAGCTGTATCCGGCACTACTGGGTTCTTTGGTGCTCCAGGGAAAGGACTGAAGTGCAGCCTCGGAAAATCAGATTACGGGGCAATGGGCTTAGCCCCTTTTCTGCTCTTAAATAAATCTCACTGAGTTGGCAGTTTTAGTAGAGTAAAAGAAGTCTGGGCTTTGCATGCATAATATTGACATTGAGAATTATGATACAGAAGTATCACGTGCCACACTCCCTGTTCAGAGCGGGACACCCTGTTATGCTAATTTGTAACTACTCTCTGTGTTGTTTTCAGAGGCCCAGATCCACATGCTAGTGATTGGCCTGGGTGGTGGCAGCCTTCCCCTCTTCCTCCATGACCACTTCTTACAGTGCTATATTGATGTAGTAGAGATTGACTCTGCCATGCTGAAAGTGGCTACGCGCTGGTTTGGTTTCTCACCAGGAGACAGACTCAAAGTCCACATTGCAGATGGCTTAGTTTATGTTACCAGTCTTACAGAGGAAGGTAATGACTTTTCAGATCAATCCATACCAAAGCCATGATTTGTGGATCACGCACCTCTTCGTGTTGTTTATGTCCTTTTACTTTCTGAAAGCAAGTATTGCAGAAGTCCTGCAAAAATCTGTACAGCTCTTACTCTTTTGTATAGTTAAGAATGATTTA
Organism: Python bivittatus; assembly: GCF_059951505.1. NCBI lineage: Eukaryota > Metazoa > Chordata > Lepidosauria > Squamata > Pythonidae > Python > Python bivittatus. Next base: position 3,121,519 of record NW_028277098.1, read on the forward strand.
TTCTGAGCATGAAATGATGCAAGAAGAAAAGGTTATTAAGCTCCCTTCTATTCCTGTAGCTTTAGTAGTAATACTTCTGTATATCAAAATTTGGAAAAAGAATTCCTGTAATACACTTTCCTATAGTTGCACCCTATGATGCTGTAAATCTGGTACTGATACAAAAACTGTTTTATTTTTCCACAAGGAACACAGAAGCATCTAGCTCTTGTGGTGTCAAAAATCTTTATTTAAATGTTGAGCCTTGAGAACCACAATGCTAGGTAGGTTATATAACTCTAAGGCTTGCATTTACAGCTGGGCTGTGTCCTCATCTGACACATGTGCATATGTATGTGTGCTGTAGAATCCACTTCTTGTTTTGGAACAATGTGTCTAAGCTATTCTGGACAGAAGTAAATGCTGTGTGTGGGCCATTACTTACCTTCTTGTTTATGAGTTGAATGCTGATAAAATAGACTGATCCAGCAAGACAGTTCTGGTGTTCTTAAGGTAAAATTACGACTATTACAGAAAGTTACAGATTATTTTAAAACTCAAATTGGTGTCATACAGAATGAAATTGGGAGGAAGTTCAAGTGGAGAAGCAGCAGTGAGAGCTAAACTTCTTTTGATGTTTACATTTTTTCCATTCTATAAAGGAATGAAACAGGTATCAACTGCAACTGTGTTCGTATCATAGTTAGGATGGTAACTGGAGGATGTATAGTATAGGTCAGAATTTATGCAACTTCCAGTGAACCATGACCTGGAAATCATATGTATACTTAGCTTGTTTCTTTTTTCAAAAATCACATACAGTAGTCAGCTAAAATAAGTCTGATTATTGTGCTCAGTATGATATGGCAACTTTTTTTTTTTTTTGATGCAAGCAATATGCATCTGCTCCCTAGATTAATTTGTAATGAATTCCTTGGGGAAATGGGTTGTTTGTCTTAGAGGGAGATGGTTTATCGGAAGTTCTGGTCAGTAGATCTAAAAAAAAAGAAAGGTATGTGATTAAATGTATTTGTATAAAATGTTTCTCAACCGCCTTTGACTTTGGTTCTGTTTTGCAAAGTCTACAGCAATGATTAGCTAACGTGATAGATAATATCTAAAGAGGGAGATCTTGAGATAGATATGTTTCAATAACTGAGATAACATGGAGAAGATTCTGAAGTGCTTAAGTTCCTTGTGAGGGTATCCCTGGGTAGGGCCAGTCTTACTCAGTAGAAAATAAAATGATTTTTTAGATGCTCTTGGGCATGGATAGTGATTCTTTTCAGATATCTGGTTTAGTTTGCTGTCTGTATACTAGAATATAGAGCAGATAGGTTTGAAAAATAAATCTATTGTTTCCACAAATGTTATTGGCAACATGGTAAGCACTATTTATCCTCATTGATGTTTTCTGAGAAATATGCTCCCACTTCTTTCCTTTCCTTCCCAGCTTCATCATCTTATGATGTAATAATGTTTGATGTGGACAGCAAGGACTCATCTTTGGGAATAAGTTGTCCACCACCAGCCTTTGTGGAGAAAACTTTTCTTCAGAAAGTGAGGACCCTTTTGAAAACAGAAGGTGAGGACCATTCAGTATTAAGTGCCTGAGCAAAGTAGAATGATGAACTGCCTCTGTGGGAGCTCTCCTGTCTGTTTATTTGAATCTACCTGGTATGAATTGTTCTAGAATCAGTGCTGAGAGAAATTTGTGAACTTTTAAAAATTGTTTGTAATCCTGCCGTAACCCATAGTATGATCAGAATGACATCTGTTAATAAAGAGATTCTTGTTAAACAAACAACACAGAAAGCACTGTGCTATGTCATGTCTTTACTGAATACATTGAGTCAGCATTTATTGTCTTTACTGGAAAAGTAAAGCCTAGGATAATGTACTCTTTTCAGGGGAGTGGAATTAGAAGTTCTAGTCAATAAGATGACAGTTGAGTGGGAGTCTGAGGGGGCCTCCTGCATAAAACTATACATTGGTTGCCACCATCAAGTCTGCTATTCATTACACAGGTGTGCAAAAGTGAATCATGCCCATATCACAAGAGATTTCTGCAGACCTCAGAAAAGGGCCGTTGATACTCATAAGGTTGGAAAGGTCTACAAAACTATTGCCAGAGATTTTGGCCTCTATCTGTCAATGGTTAGGCAGGTAATGTACAAATGAAGAAAATGTTGGTTCTCTGCTAGAGAACAAAAGTAATGAAACAAAGTCTTTTATAAACAACAGAGTCTTTATATCAACAAAAGCAGAGAGTAACATTGGATATGTTGATAGTTTGAATCAGTTTACAGTTTTCTCTAGTGACTAGAAAAGATGAGGTGGATTCTTGTACATTAAAAAAAAATGAGCGCAGAAGGTAAAAGGGGGATTCCACTGGAAGGGAATATCCTGTCATGTAGTCTCACTGATTGTAATAATAAGCCAAAATGTTCTCTCTTTCCCCTCTGCAGGCATTTTTATTCTCAATCTGGTGTGTCGAGACTCCTTACTTCAAGAGTCTGTTTTGGCTGCCCTCAAAGAGACTTTCCCTTTACTTTATACCCGGAAGATTGAAGGGGAGGTAAATGAGATCATCTTTTGCCAACAGCAGGACAAACTCAAATTATCTCCCAGAGACCTGCAACAGAAAGCTCAGATTTTGGAGAAGGCACTGCGGCAACCTGGGCAAGAATGGGATAGCACTTATGTCCTGGCAGATATGCTAGAAACAATAAGACTGCTTTGAGGACCTATGTATTCCTTGTCACAGCTGGAGTTGGAGAGAAGAAATACAGTCCACTACATTCTGAGGGTACTGTGTTATACCAGTTGCACGTCCATATTTGCATACTGGACAGTGATTGGCCATCAGCAGAAAAGTGGGAGGAATAGAAAATGCCCATTCTTTTATGACTGAATTGGAAACCCTTTCATAGAGAGATTTTGATTTTGAGATGAGGAGATGCCATAAAATGCTTCTCTGGAGCAAATCCTTGCTTTAGATTTGCCTGTTTTGTGTGGTAACATCGGCTGCAGACGAAGAATACCCCTTTGTTTAAAATCTTTAAAAGCTTCTGTTTTATATTTCATTACAAATATAAGGTAAAGCGAAAAAGAAAGTGGAATTTCAGAAACTGATATTTCTGAATACAAGATGGATCATAGTATTTATAAAAAAGAAAGAACAACCGATGAAGTAGATCACTATTTCAGTTTTATAGGAAAGTGCAATATTTGAGAGAATCCCTTTGAAAGTCTATCTTGTATACAAAGATGTTTGAGTTTGTTCCAGTGACACTGTCTCTTGCACCATACTTGTGAATGCCTTTCGGACACTTTTATGGGATAAGGGCGAAGCCCTTAGAAAGTAGAATTCTCTAGTTATATTTTGCATCATCGTCTGAGACACCACTGTCCAGACAGAAGCTTCCCTCTATTGTTTCTGGGCCTCTGTGACATGATCTATTGTGTAATTTGTAAAGCAAGAATTGATGACTTAGGAAACATGGAGGAGGAGCAAAAAAATTCTGAAAGCTGCCAAAATTGTAACAAAGGAAAATATAGTATAGCCAGGCTTTACATTAAAGAATAAAAGGAAGAAAAAAGTTTATCAAGATAAAATTTATTTTATCTGTATGCTTCACAGTCACTTCAAAGTGGCTGTGGCTGGCTTATGAAAATGTAGAATTAAATTAATACACTCACAATTTTGAACTGCCTTAAATTAGGTATCAAGCAAGGTCACTGTGACATAGTGCATGCTTTTACTTAAGGTAGAGTCAAAGAGCGTGGGCGCAATGAAAAAGTGTTATTTGGCTTGCCAAAGCAGCTCTTCTTGGCTAGTAAGATGGTGTTAGATCTTGTTCAGCTTGTCAGAAAAATAAATGCCTGGTTTTTATTCTTCATAGTTTCCTTAATTTCATGACACTTGTAACAAGAAAATTCCTTCTGATAAAAAAAGCACAGCTTCTGCAGGTTATACACATCTTCACTGAACATTATGGGCAGCAGAGTACTTCTAAAGTGCAGCAAGATAGCTTCCTTTCTACTCTTTTCCCACCCCTGTCCCTTGGCAGGGAACCAACCAGTCTCTGTAGAAAAACTTCCTTTCCCTCTTCTATCCTGTTCAAGGGAGTACCTGGTGAAAAAGCAACTAGCTCATCGTGTTCCATCAGTCTTCAGCAGCCACAGTATGGTATCTAGAAAGAGCTATCCTCTTAAAACAGTGTTGTCCAAACTTGGCCACTTTAAGATGAGTGGAATTCAATTTCCCAACATGGCTGGCTGGGGAATTCTGGGAGTTGAAGTCCACTCATCTTAAAGTGGCCAAGTTTGGACAACACTGTCTTAAAAGATGCTGGATTGGGGTTGTGTGTTAGAACTGCCATTTGGCCTTTGCCAATCATTTTATCATGAACAATCAACAATGGCAGTTTCCTATTCCTGTTGAAACAGTGCTTTCTGGGAAATGGATGCTCCTACTCTGTGATGATGGACCTGCTAGACACAATAGTTGTAAAGTGCTAAATTAGACAATTCAGGTACAAACACATCTCTTCTTTCTGGGGTGTTTTCAGCCAAAACACTTCTGCTAGTATAAATTAATTGCTTTTTCTGCTGTAATCAGATTTGAAACTGCTGCAGTTTTACTTTATCCCCCATTAATAGATTTTGCATGATTAAAAAAAATACAAGTGGAAGGAAAATATTTGGGGTTTTTAAAATTGTACCTTTAATTCATTCAATAACCAAAGTTTACAATAACCAAAGAGTTTTAATAGTAATAGTTACAAGGGCTGTACAGATTTTGAAAATGATTCAGAACGCTTTGGTCCTCATGTGAGCTTAGCACCTCTCTGTTAATTCCTTGAAACAGCCAGACATTTTTCAAGCTCTGTTGGAAGCCTGAAAAATGTGCCACTGCTTTAAGAGCTACGTTAACTTTAATAAATAGATTCTTTAAAGCAGCAGCAGCACCTTTAGAAAACCTAAAACTGAGAGAAGAATGCTTTAGCCTAGAGCTGAACAGTCATCAACTGAATGACTTTTTTTCCAAGAGAGAGGGCCTTGTATATAAAGGCCCCTACAAGTAAGAAAGCCTTCTCCCTTGTAACCTTGTAGATACACATGGGAGGAAACACCCAGCCTTAAAACCATCAAGGACTTTAAAGATCAGCAGTAACACTTTTTTGGGGGCCCATAAGCATACTGACCACCAGTCAGCTGATAGAGCATTGGCCACACATGAACGTACTGGCCAATCTCAGTAGCCTTGTTTTGGACTACTTGAATTTTTAAACCATCTTCTAAAGTAATTATTGTACACTACATTGCAGCAATCCCCTTGACAGGCTATGAAAGCATAATAGTGCCAAGTGGTCCTTGCTCAGAATGGGAGTTGCCCGAATGGCAGATTCAGACTGTCATTAGAAAGTCCATCTTGACACTGCATTTGTGTCAAGCTTCCAGGATAATGTATTTAATTTCTATCTAACAGAGCTAGGTAGGTACAAGATTCTTACTTGGCCAGACCTTGAAGAAATCAAATAACTAAACTGATAGGGCAATATCAATATTATCCCATATTGTTAGGGCGATATAGGATAATCCCAAGTGTATTTGCCAGAGGTTCTGTGTGACAACATAAACAGGTTAAATAATATTTTCCCCCAAATAATACGTTTTGGTCTTTGTGGTGGATATTGCTGAGGCTGTGCTAGCTATGGAAATAGCTGCTACTTAGAGCTGCCTTCTGGTGAGCAAAGTTCTGTATACAGTACTACCATGCTTTAGCCAAATTCTAATCCTTCAGGAGCAAAAGAAAGAAAATGTTAAAATATGTTTTTGAGTAAAAGCAATGTTGAGCAATATGGGCTTTTTTCCCATGCCATGATGTCCCAGAGTTAATTTAACTCAATTTTTTGCAGTTGTGCCACATACTGAACCATAACGTTAGCTAACTACATGGGGTCTGTAGGGAAATAGGAATATTGCAGACAACTACTGTTATTTAAGATTAGAGTTAGGGATAGGATGGAGGTGTTGTCAAAAAAGCTGTATAGTCTATATGTATTTTGTGTGCTTGCTTGCTTGCTGGTTTTTCATCTATTGGAAAAGTCCAATATTGCTAAGAGCTGTGACCTGTATCTGTTCTTCCCTGCACATGATGTAAACACTTTCCTAATGATCTGATATAAGCTGGTAGTAAAAGCCTCCCAAAGGTAATGGTGAATACAGTATCCAGGGTCCTGAGAAAGTTTGTATTAAAATGAAGCAGCTGGATTTTTCTTTAAACTGTATTGTGGGGCAAGGTCTAGATGTTTGCCATGGAAAAATGCCAATGGTCCATCCATTATTATTCAGCATTGCCAGCCTTAGAAGGAGCACCAGGTTACCCTTTCTCTGTTTCTGCTTCCACGCTTAGTCAACATCTCAGGGCTTCTGCTTCATATAGTCAGCACTTTTAACAATACATCAGCTCCATTTTGTCCTCACACTGTTCATAGCCTGACAGAGTACTGGGAACTATTTCATTGTGGCTGGTGCATGGTAAACTAAAATGGGGTTCACTATGTTAGGTGTTGTGCAAACCCAGCCTATCAAATCCAGCCTTAGGTGTAGCTACAGAAAGCTCCACCTAAGTAGTGCATCTTGCAGTTGCTGCAACAATTGTAAGAATGAAGGTTGTGTCAATACTAGCATATCCTGTTAATGAATCAATGGCCACTAGACTCCAGGGCACAGTGTCAAATAAGAATTCAGTAGTTAAATAAGTGGGAGCCTGAAGAATTGTGATATACCATAGATTTATTTTTGATGTAACACAAGTCACTGAAAAATAAAAATTAAAGAATATTCTGACCTCCAATGACAAGAACAGCAGAGGTAGGGATTTTTTAGCAAATTTCTACAACCTTTGGATTACATGTTTTTGTACAGTTTATTACACAATTTTGCGTTAAAGAAGTGACTCAGAAAATAATTATAAATCTCATGGGGTAGGGTGGAGAGAGTTTAGACATATTTTGCCTATTTCATTTAAAATCTAGCAACAGACTAGAGATGTTGGGCTTGACACAACATTTTATTTATAATACCAGGGCAACTAATAGCCATGAATTCTATATACATTTTTCAGAAGCTCTTTCTTACTTCCCAAGTAGACACAACAGGCAATCTCTTATGTTAGATATCAGCCTTTCCAGCTAAAGAATCCATCTTCAGAAAAGAGTTAAGAAAGCACTGGTTAATATTTTGGCTTTTGAATCATAAGAACTTGCTGATCCCATTGATGTGAACCTTCAGTCTTGCTCTCAGGGCTAAACTAAATGTTAAATAAAATGAAAGATTTAAGTGTTGTTAGTTTTTTCATTTTGTTTGTGGGAATTTTGCCAGTTCCCAAAAGATTGGGAAATGGGGGGAAAAGAGTGATTTGGCTGACTTACTTTTAATTTTAATTTGCATGGTGAATCAGTATAATAAGAATATATTTTCTCATGATGGAGATTGTTTGAAAAGGTGGTTAAATATATCCCCGCTTTGACTTGCCAGTGCCTTATTGGAGAAAACCAGAAGCTTAGAAAATAATAATGTGTATAAATATTTATAAATAAATATGTATAAATCCTCAAAAAATTATAACTCCTTTCTTGCATATTGCTGTGTTTCATAGTTAGCTGACCATAATGGAAAGAGTAGCATACCTAGAAAAATAGTGGAAATACAAATATTTATGCACAAAAATGAGATATTTCTTGTTTTGCTTACTTTTATAACTACTTCATTATGGATGAAATTCATTCAACTTCTTCTCTCCAAGGAATGGGTTTTCTGTAGCCACACCCAAGGCTGGTGAGATAATTGCTTTAGGTCAGTATGAATAGTTTTGTGGCATATTACTCACGTGTTTTAAAGGGCCATGCTATTCTGTCTGTCTGTCTAGCTAGCTAGCTATCATTTGCTTAATGTAACGATGGGTAGCTTAAAGTTCAAAAATAAACAGAAGTGTTAGAAATGCTCCCTAATGTAAGGAAAACCATAGTAAGGGCAGTTAATTTTCCATATACAGGATCAGCTTCTGACTTAGCAAACATTGTATAATCAGCATGATAGCTTTTTTATTTGAACTCTTGATGGTTGTTCATAACCATGTAATTAATGACTACAGTGTTCTAACATCAGATCCTCAGCTTTCAGTGCTCCTTAACATGTCTCTCTGTGTTCTTATAACGTCTCTCACCTTGTGTATCCATCTTCTATGCAGCAGGAACACATATGATCAGGTCATCAAACAATTGCTGCGACTTATGTGTCCAACATTGTGATGCAAATATCTAACAATGACAATTGTTGTCGACTTGACCTTATGAGATGTGTTAGGAAGTTGGGAATAGAGATAATTGATATAGTAGCTGCGAGGGGAAATTTGGTGGGAGGTAGCTTACATTTTAACATTTTATTTTATTGTACTGAACTAATTAGAATAGAATATTGGGGGTACAAAAATCTGAGCAGCCACTAGATAGCAGCAGAGTGATGCGAAGAATATTAATTCTGCTGTCATCTAATAATAATGTGGATTTTTGCAGTCTTCATATAGCATACCTAGAACTAATTAACAAAAGAAAAATATATTTACATCAGTTATAAGAAAAAATGGATGTCAAATAATGTTATGAGCGGCATAAATGTTTAAAAATTGACCATGTTACTCAAAAAGTCTATTTCTTTAACCTTTTGTCAAAAAAATAATCATACATTGATAAACAACACATATTACTCAGTATTTTATTGTAATTCTTTCAGCCAACCCTTCCCTGAAAAATCTACAGTTCTTGATAGATTTCAGTACCTGGATAGGGACACAGCTAGGGCTCCCTCATACTACGCAGACCAAGAACATGCACAGAGCACAATGATGGGAACATATCAAATCAACAAGCCAAACCAAATATCTGAAAATTAAAAGGGCAGCAGCAGTAGTACTTCACCTTCCATGCAGGTAACCAGACAATGGCATGAAGAAGTCAGTTGAACCTCCTTTCTTTATTTCAGCGTGGGCTTCCTTTTGTCTGCTGGCCAAACCACCCTTATTGTCTGTGTGCCCTGTGCAGCATGAGAGACAGCGCACCTGCTCAACATAGCAGGGTTAGGGACTGGGCTCAGCAACACCCTCCTTCGCCATGTACAGGTAGGGGCCTTAGGAGTGGGGCTGTAAAGAGTTGTTCAAAGGTTTCCCTTTTGTGCCTTTTCATCTGCAAATATACTTACTACTTTTGGAATATCCAGTTTTCTGGCATGCTCATTCTCAACTGAGTGCTCTGACAGGTCACTTAAACACTCTTGTCATGTTTCTTCCTAAGCAGGTTTTTTTATACACTTAAATTTCAAGGATGACTTCAATAGTTCCTTCTGTAAAAAGTAAGCAGTGCAGATTTCCATTAAATCTGGTGCCAAACCATGATGTTCTGTATTGTTATTTGTTCAGCAATATCAGATTCCAGTAATGATCAGAGTGAAAGCAATTGCCCAGGCAATATGTCTGCAAGAAGAAATTCTCCACCTGCATATAAAGCCTCCTCAGTTGCTACCATCAGGGTTGCTGGTCAGAAAATGTAAGCCTTGCAAATCTATTTTATCTGACAGATTGCTACATCCACTGTTACAAAGAATATGTTTGCACTGAAATAGTGCTCTGCAAATGTTGGTCTTTGATCCTGACAAAGTCGTCATGAATCTTCTTCACGTGGGTCTTTAACTTCCTGAAATATATGCTAAAACCTGGCCATTGCCACAGCACTGTTGTGTAGGATGTTGTACTGACTTCTGGAGATTTACCATCTTAAATGATAAAATCCTGGACTTGTTTATTTTAAAAAAAACAGCCCAGGGGAAAACTATGTACTCAAGGGAAAAAAACCCCATAATTAGAAAACCACATGGTTCTGCCAAGAGTTCAAACTGGCAATCTTCACTATGCTAAGCAAAGATCTTAACCACTTTGCTATTTCAGCAGTGTTAGTAAGTAGAGGCACATAACCTATAGTATTACTGTACTGTAAGGTACATTGAGAAAAAAAGGGATTTTTTAAAAGCTGCTTGTTGAGCCTGCATGTACCAACGTCTGCTGCTTTAACTGTGTATACTGTATATAAATTTAACTTAGTTTTGTACGAAGAAGGAAATTGATTGGAAAGCACAGGTGGGAAGGCACAGCACCAGGGGCATTGTCCAAAGGGCAGAAGTGGTACCCTGCAGTCTGGACTTAATATATTACAAGTTGTTGCCAAAGTGTCTCAGTTGGAACAAGATTTTTTACAGCCAGCTTAGAATCAAACTGGCATGAACAAAGGACAAGAGCAGCCCATTTGAGTCTCTCTGGGGCCCAGAAAAGCCCAAGTAGTCAATACTATTGCATTTTAAATGAATCAATTTACCTGTCATAATTTTGTATTTTTTTTTACTAATATAACCCTTGTAAGTGATTATATAAGCAGAAAGATGAGGTATAAATTTAATTATAAATGTCATTCAAGTCCTCTTTAGTTTAACTGACTTGACAGAGGACAAATTCTATATTTATTCTGAGTTTATTTTTGAAAGCACAACCTGAAATCTGAGATGTAGCAATTACATTTTCATCAATTGAAGTCAATAACTCTTCCCTCAAATTACTTGCCAACTGCACTGTCATATGTTAAAAATTTAAGTTTTGGAAGTCCTTCTGATATGTGTAATATTGAAAACACCATCCAGGTCACAGAACACCAGACAAGATTCAAGAACAATGGGAAAGAAAGAGATTGTGGTTATTAAATCAATAACAGGGCTAACTATGGATGGGTTAAAAAGGAAGGGTGAAGATAACACTTCAGAAACATTGCCGTTCAGAGGTTTGGGTTTAAAATGGATAATGCTGGAGGATTGATATGAATAGCTGGAAAATGTGTAGTTCTGGGGATTTTTGTTAGAAAAAATAGTCTAACAACTAGAATTCTGACAAATTCACATGAGCATCACAAAATAGTGGCCATGAGAACATGTCTAGTCATAAAGGATAAATAACAGCTCCTAGAAAGACTCTGTTGGCTAAGCCACAAAGAGCAACAAAATATCAGCTTCATGGAAGATGAATAAGATATCTACTTTATCTAAAAAAAAGATAATGAAAGCTAACTGAATACACATGCAAGCAAAATTACTCCAACACAAGAAAAAATTACTTTCCAAAACAAAGAGACAGCAGAGAGGCCATGATGACAGCAGAAAAGCCTCCTTTTCACAAATGTGCAGATAAAAAACAGTTCTCTGAACACCCAGTACAACCACACACACACACATCTATCAAAAAAGAGGGTGGGGCTATGCTTTGTGGTTGTTCTACTGCATCTTTTAGTCATTTGCTGTTTGAGCAGACAAGGAATATTGAGTTTATTAACATGTTGAATGAAAATGATATTATTAACCAAGCTTTCCTTCTGCTCTGCATGCTTATGGCATATAAGAAATTATGCTCCGAATGTTGATTTATTTTGAATGGACTGCAAATGTTACTTGATTTATACATTTAAACTACCTATTGTATAAACTGCTGTGAGCATACTGTAATCTGTTTGTGGAAAATGTGATGTAAAAACCTGATGGGAAATCACAATTGCAACAGCAGAAAAAAAATGTCATTTTTCTTCATGTTCTCCAAGGTTTCCAGGAATTGGTAGGATCTTCTTTCTGTCTATTTGTTAAGTATCTTTCAGGTAAAGATGCTGCCAAGGAAATTAGCAGTCTCTAGCTACTCACCTAGTTCCTTTTCTCTTAGGACCAAGAAGAATTCTCGGGGCCTCACATAAAGCCCACAGGAAAACTGAAAAGAGGTGGCTGCAGACCAGAAATGTGCTTTCTTTAAATAGTCTTAAAATATTTGTTGACAACTCAGAAAAGCAGCAAGCTTGTTGGGAAAGTAAGAAGAGTATTCTGGGCTTAAGCCAGCCCCCAAACTCTGCTTAATATTACTTCCTCTGATGTTTTATAGTAGTTACCAAGGAGATAAAAAAGTACCACATATCACGAGTAAGCATCAATAGCATTTCACTTATTTCAGAGCTGAACCCAGTCATTCACGCCACCGTGGAAAGTCTCAAGCATCTGCATTCAAATACTTTCCGTCAGGAAGGCTACAACATCTGATTGCACAATTCTTTAATTATGTAAATGGAAAGAACCTCAATCCAAGTAAAGGAAATGAATATTTTAGTTTAGCAGCCAGCTCAAAGACTGTTTTGTGGTATCCATAACAAAAAAGAGAGATCCCAGTGAAATTTGTGAAATTCAGATTTCACTCCCTCCGAACTGACTCACTAACCACCAATTTATGTTCCAGATCCTTGTTAAGAAACTTACAAATCAGAAGCTCTCAACATGCTTGAAGGTAAGGAGGAATTGCCAATATTTCTTTTTTCTAAGATAATGTGTGTACATTTTCATGCAAATGTAGATAATACACATATACAAATAATACAGTCTCTATGCATCTCTGTCACTAAATAATATGCTTGACATTCAAATTGCTTAAGCAAAAAAGAAACACCACTGCTGCAACGTCTGGATTTATCCCTTACACTAAGTTTATTGTATTTGCTAGGGTTAACATCAAACTCTAAGCTATTACCCAAAAATAATTGGCTTAATACAGATGCTAACCTAAAAACAAATTAATCACATAATGACTCACTATGTTGTGAGAATCCAGTTACTGAGTTAGCAATGAATTACCAGTGGAAAAATACAAGCCCTATTCTATTCTTCTATATTCTAATCTTATACATTCTCCCTCCCACTTTTTCATCCCTAAAGAATCATGTCTCAGAAGAATCAAACTCCACAAAATATAATTTCAGCCAAGGAATTTCAAAGCCCAATAGCACATATTTTGGAGTCAGAACTTTAAGGGGATGCAGCTATTGAATGTTTCTGTCCCTTAACTGCAGCCCTAAGAGCGTCTGTATCATGCTGAAAATAAAAATTGCTCCTCCACCAACTTTAAAAAAAAATGCTCACTGAAATTTACTGCTGAGCCAACACTGGTCCTCAGAGAGGAGATCTAATCCCATCAGCCATGCCAGATAATCTATCATTTTAATGAACACGATTCTTGTTTCCTGATCAGTGAAATTAAGCACACTGTTTACATCTTTTATGTTCCAGAAGTGTTATAGCAAATGTAGTAAAGAATCTTGTTGTACTTAAAGCCAATGTTTTGTAGACTACAGACTATCGTGTGTTTGATAAAGTAGTCTCTAAATTGGATTTATTTCAGAATAAAGTGATTACAGGTAGTCCTTGATTTACAACCATTCATTTAATGACCATTCAAAGTTACAGCAGCACTGAAGAAGTGATTTACTATTTGCCTTCACACTTACAACCGTTGCAGCGTCCCTAAGGTCACATGATCAAAATTCGGGTGCCTGGCAACTGGCATGTATTTACGGCAGTTGCAACATCCTGGGGTCACATGATTGCCATTTGCGACCTTCCCAGGGGGCTTCCAACAAAGATAGTCAATGGGGGAAGCCAGATTTGCTTAACAACCACGTGATTCACTTAACGGCGGCAAAAAGGTCATAAAATCGGGTGCAACTCACTTAACCACATTGCTTAGCAATGGAAGTTCCGGTCCCAATTGTGGTCGTAAGTCAAGGACTACCTATTCTTTAATGTGGCACACATATTATTGAGTTTTTGTGTGTGCTTTCTATAGATCCCTGAAGTGCACCATAGCTTAGAACCTCACAGAATCTGTTCCTACATTTTGAACAAAAATAATACCTGAGGCTTTTTAACTTGGATCTAGAAGTGTGCTGGCCAGACTTGCTGCCAAGTTTGGGTGACATGTTTAGCTTGCTGTGTCAATCAAAGCATAACAAATTTTTTAGAGGTGGCATAATGTCCCTGGACAAATTTCAGAGGGGGAAGAATAGCTCATGTGGTCATGACTGAATGTTACTTTATACAGAATATATTCTTTTCCAGTTAATGTGTTCGAGAGAACAGCTCTCCAAAACTAACATACCGGTTTCTCTATGCAGGCATTTTTTGTCCATATTCAAGACATTTATATGTGAAAAGCAAAGAGCCGTATCTGACATAAGAAAAATCCCCAAATGTGCATAGGCAATACCTTCATTAGAATAAACAACAGGGCGGAAAACAGTATGTACGTCGTCAAATTCTCTAGGCTTCTGTGAAGTTAAAATTGTAAACGAGAAAATACTGGCTGGAGTTTAGTACCCCCCCCTCCCCACTTCTGATGAAAAATAAACTAGAAAGCTGTTTTGCGAGAGTTTATTGCACCAAACCAATACATTATTTCTACACGTACTGTATAGAATTTGGATTTCGGTTATGCAGTTCTCCAAAGAGAGGCTAGCACAGAATTACTGCGAACCATATAGCCCTGGTTTAGTTTCGCCCGTGGGCTCGCTTATGTTACAATGTGTCGTGTGAACTCGGAAACCGGGTTAAGTAAACCTTGGCTCAGCTAACCATGGGCAAGAGCATTACGCGAACACAGCCAGCGGATAAAAAGGAGACGGAATAAGAGACAGAGAAAGAACCAAAGAGCGGCGTCGACTGCCACATCGCTCACGCCTAAGGAAGCGGAACGCAGTGAGGAAGATTGCCGGGGCCACTGTCAATCATATGACGAAAGCGGAGGCGTGAGTCTTGCCCCACCCCCGGTGACAACGACGCCCGGGAAATTTTCTGCCACTACAATACCGCTCATCTCCAACTTCAAGTCCACCTCGCCCCGCCCCGCCCTGCCTTTCTAAGGTGGTGACTTTTCCCCTCCACCCCCACCTCCTGGCTTCGAGCCAATAGCGTTCCGCGTCCGTTCCGCTCAAGCATGACGTGGCGGCATTCCAGAGTCGTCACCCCACCCAGTAATGGGAGAGAATGGTGCTGGAGCTCTGGGTTCCGCCTCCTGCCTGGTTATTGGTTAACCTGAGCTGAGGGGGGCGGGGTTCTGAAGGAGCTCTTGATGGGTTGGTGTGAGAAGAAGGAAAAAGACGAGCGGAGCTGATTTAGTGGGCTTGTAAAAGGGGTGCCTGACGCAAGTGAGTGGCCGGCGAAGCGGACGAGGTTTGCTATTTTCCTGTAGCCAGCGTGGGGGCGAGCTATGAAAAAGGGAGGGGGGCTTGCATTTTTTTTTATTGAAGCGTCTACATTGTGGAGGAAAGAGAGTCAAATTGCCTGGCATTATTGTTCATTTGGGTTGAGCCTGGTAAATTATAATTGTGCTACGTTTCTAATTCTGTGTATGCTATTTAAAAGTTCCTGTTTAAAACAACAAGCTTCTGTGGTTATGGTGGTTAATTTTACTTAAGTTATTGCATGGTATCTTGTGGTGTAACCTAAGCAAAAGATGAGCTGTCCTGAGGAATGTATATTTCTCAAACATTGCTATAGATGTCATCTTTATAAATACGGTATATTGTATTCGGCAGATAAGTCGAATGCATTTCTACCTGAGGGTAAGGTTCACTGAATACAGTACGACTAGGATAGCAGAGTAGACCTAAGTATACCTGGGATCAGGCTGATGTGTCTGTGCAGCACGCCTGAGGTGCTCTACCTTGTTAAAATCTGTATGCACATATGTTGCAAAGATCATTTGAATACTTCTGGGATGGTTGCCAAGGGTAAATGCACAGGCAATAATTTCATTGGCTCTGTGAATTACAGTAGAATGTCCAGAATAATCCTTTATATTACTTGTCAAAAATGTGCAGTAGAATCTCTGCTACTTTTAGATGTGTGAAAATCTGAACGAATGGTATGCTTTGCCTTAAAGTACTACCATAACCAGTGCAGAGATACTGGGGGGCATAAGGGGAGAGGGAGGATTAAATGTTGGGGTGTCAGAGAATCCTGACATATATATGTAAAATTGTCTTCAGTTTGCTTTGTTTGAAAAAAGAATATACATATTCATGCTAGTGACAAAGGGAAAGCACTAAGTTGTCAGTGCTTGTATCTTGGACTCATGGATGCTCTGGATGGCTATATCTTCTTCATGTCTTTTGCTTATGGGTTTTGTTTTCATTTTTGTACTGAATTGGGATAAAACAAAATTCTGCATACAAATCTAAGCCTTTGAAAAACCCATTATTGCTCTGGCTGAGATATGAGAAATTCTATAGAATCCTATATGCCCCATTGGACAGTGCTTACCATCTCTTGGAGGAAAAGGGATCGTTTCTCCAGTAGA
The DNA here is from genome assembly GCF_059951505.1 of Python bivittatus. Classification (NCBI taxonomy): domain Eukaryota; kingdom Metazoa; phylum Chordata; class Lepidosauria; order Squamata; family Pythonidae; genus Python; species Python bivittatus. The sequence continues at coordinate 3,137,762 of NW_028277098.1, forward strand.
TGCCTGGCACTGACAGAACTAAAGCAAGCAAATAAGAGTGGAATTCGTAAGTTAAGTTCATACATTCATAATATTTATTCATTCATTAGGTTTATATTCTGTCTTTATCTTGTACAACTCAATGAAAATATATAAGTTCATAACTTTTGTTCTTGTTTGATCATCTTTGGACTCAGATAACTGTTGCAGTTACCTCTCCAGAAGACCATATCTTACCATTTTAGTGCATCTCATTTTAAGTACTGGCTGAGATCAAGAAAATATGTACTGTGTGCTTACAGAAGACCTCAGCTTGTGCTTGTGTTGTAGTTCTACATCAGAACCATATTTCATTTTAAATCAGAGGCACAAAAAGTGAATAGGGAGTTCTAGGAAGAAAATATTCACAGAAATGTAGGAACCACATTGGAAGAACAAATACTCCATGAGGACTTTTTTCCCCTTTAGACTGATCTGCTTGGATTGTACAGAAATTAATACTCTTGTTGTGACTTAATCGGAGTGGAGGAGACCTGGATGTGTATTGCAGAGTTCATGCTACCATCCAGCATACCTAATTTTTTCTCAAAAGCTCCATGAAGATATGTTACAGTTAACTCCAGAAATAAATGCTGGATAAAAAGCAGAGAATTGTCAGACAGAGTGAGCTTCATAAATAGCTTTTTTCTGCCTTATGCAGGGTCATGGACAGTGACATCAATATCCATGTGCTCCGGCACTGCTTGGCTGAAGCAAGACAAAGCCACCTTCTTCAATTCTGGGAGGAACTAAATGAACTAGAACAACAAGAGCTGTATAAAGAATTGAAGGCCATGGATCTCAAGGAGCTGGACCAGGCTTTCAAGAAAGCCATGTTAGATAGTGGCCATTTACCAGGGCAAGAGAGCATGGATGCAAAGATGGAACCTGTGCCACGTGAGGTCCTCGGGAGTGCAACACGGGACCAAGCTCAGTTGCCAGACTGGGAGGAAGAAGGTAGGTATAAGGACCCAACTGGAAGTTTAGGATAATTGTAAGGAAGTGTACCTGCTGTGTGACATGACATTGTCTAGAGCAGACTTCCCTAATCAGCTGCTCTGCAAATGTTTTAGTCTGTCACATAGGGAGAGCACCAGTTTGCAGAAGGCTGACCTAAATAAACTGACAAATTGGCTCCTATTATAGCTTTCTGAAGCATAGAGCTCCCTACACAAAAGCTAAGCTAGGACCCCTTCAAGCCTAGCTTTTGCATGTAAGCTGGTAAATGTTCATAAAATAAAGTAGTTTCACCAATTAGTGCAAATGGAGCCCTTGTCAGCAGTGTTAGTATTTATAAACACAAGAATATAAAATATTTTATTAATGTGAAAAAGTATCGTCTCAATGGTACACAAATCCACGTGCTTAAGATTTTTGTTAAAAAAAAAAAGAGAGGTGTGTAACATGGTATTATGAAATCTGTCTGTTAAATATCACCCCTTCATCCTAAATCACAGCTTTTTGAACAAGCTGAAGTTGGCTGAATTATATACTATGCTGCATCAAAACTAAGCTGCATTATAATGTTGTTGGTTGTGTCAGCTTTGTAATAAACCTGTACTTTCAACCTTCTAGATATGAATTTCATTTCATTATCAGAGGATTGCTTCTATGCTGTTTTTGAAATTAGGTTCTATAGGGAAGCTGGGGATTGAGAAGCTGGAACAAGCGGGCAGAACCCAGCAAGATGAATTGCAGCAGAGCCACTGCAAAGCCCTGCATTTGGATAGGAAAAATCAAAGGCGTGAATATAAGATAGTGGGGGGAATCATAATGGGCACCAGTATATACAGAAATGATATGGATGTCTTGATAGATCACAAGTTGAACATGAGCCAGTGATGTGCTGCAGCTGAAAAACAAGCAAATGCAATCTAGACTATATCAACAGAAGTACAGAGTCAAGATCAAAAGAAGTAATTTTTCATCTCTATTCTGATGGGTTAAGCTATACCAAAATAGTATATCTTTTTCTGGACATCACATTTTAGGAAGGACATAGACAAACTAGAGCATGTCCAACAAGATGATAAGAGACCATGAAGAAAAGCCTTATGAGGAATAGGGGGAGGCACTGGCTATCTTTAGTCTGGAGAGGAGAATATTGGGCAGTGACATGACAGCTGTCTTCAAGTATTTGAGAGCCTATTACATAGAAGGTGGGACAGAATTGTTCAGAGTTCTTCCAGAAGATGAGACAAGAAACAATATGTTTAAATTACCAGGAAGCAGATTTTAGTTGAACAGCCTAATAACAAAAGCTGCTCAACAGTGGAACAGATCGCCGTGGGAAATGGTGGGCTGCCTTTGGCTGGAGATGTAAATGGAGGCTGGATGGCCATCTGCTGAGGATGTTGTGGTTGTGGATTCCTGCACTGGTCAGGGCATTGGACTAGATGATCTCTAAGATCCCTTCCAGTTTTATATTCTATGATTTATGGTAATTATCTAGTGAATTCAGTGAGTTTCAAGGGGAGATCAGCAATAACACTGAAGAAAGATAAGATCTGAAGAAAAACAAGTACTGCAGCTTGAATCAGTTGAACTTGGTTAACAAATCGTTAAATTTATTCCCACCTACCCCCCCACTGCCCCCAGCCATCAGAGTCCTGCATTGCTTGCAGGATAAGAACAAATCAAACAAGGTGATTGTTTGAATTAAGAAATATTTAAAAGCCAGAAAGTGAGTTTTTGGTAATACAGCATTCAGGCCAATGAATGCTTGCAGTATAGGTAGGCACTACTGCAGAAATTAAGCTTAAAAGTTAACTTTGTGCTATCTCATTGTACCGGTTGCTAATCTGTTTACATCTATCTATAGAATCATTGTACTGAAATGCTTACATAGTGTCAGGCGTAGGTACAAGCAGGAAGTTATCTAGGAAGCCTTTACCCTAGAGAGGTTACAGATTGTCTTATGTTTACATACGTATTACTTGGGCAGATATTTTCGCATTCTGTGATTAGAAAGGATAAGGTTTGGGCTTTAGAATAGCTGTTTTCCATCCTATGTTGACTTAGGCTTCTGCATAAAAAATGATCTTGTAGTGAGGTTTTTTTTATTGTGTATTGCATACAAATTCTGATGCAGGTGAAGCATTGACAGCCCCCAGTTCTGCTTCTGAAAGATTAGTTGACATGATATTAGTGGAGGTTTTGGGCATCACAAAACTTGCAATGTTTAATCAATAAAACTTTTTAATAGTATATTCTTAAAGAAATGAATCTCAAAATGTACAACTTTGATAACAATTCTTATGCTATTTGATAATATATCTTATTTTATTATTTGATAATAATTTGTAATATTATGACAGTAATAAAGATTTGATTTGATTTGATAACGATTCAAGGTTATTCTCCATTTAATAAGTACCATAATTTTACAAAGCCCTTATTTTCTGAACTGGCTGTTTAATAGCTGAGGACGCTTTGTCTAAAGCAGTGCAACTCAGCCTTGGAACTCTTAAGATGTATGGACTTCAACTTCCAGCATGCTGGCTGGGGAATTCTGGGAGTTGAAGTCCACACATCTTAGAATTGCCAAGGTTAAGAAAGAGACGCTTGTGGCAAGAATGGTAATACAGTACAGTTTTCTAGGAAATGTATAGATTTCACTGAATTTACTCTGTTAATTTTTTCTTGCATGCAAAATAGAAAAATGCATATATTTCCAAATTGGCTGCTCATTATGTAAAATTTAAAGGTATATATAGGAGATAAAAGGAAAAAAAATAACTATTTAACAATGCATACACAGGTCCACGACTGTTAAAAGTCCCCATATCTTTAATGAAGGATTGATTTTCATTAATCCAAATTGGGTTTAAGAATTAAATTGTGTTTGTGTAAGAGGATGTAGTGATTTTATTTTTACTATTCTTAGTTTAATATAGAGCATCAGATATCTCTAGAAACAATGAAGGCAGTACTCTCTAGAGGTGCAGAGATTTTCCCTCTCCTTTGCTTACTGTACAGTTTCTTATCACTATGCTATTCAAAAGTTTGCCACTTTACCAGTGGAATAAATGTCTATTACCATGAAATGGCACTTGAGGGGAACAGATTATTCCTTTTCATTTTTCCTATTTGGTTTAGGTCTTCGACAGATTTCTCAGAGCAAAGTTGCTGTTCTTCTCTTAGCTGGTGGACAAGGGACAAGGCTTGGTGTCTCGTATCCCAAAGGAATGTATGATGTAGGGTTACTGTCCCATAAAACTCTGTTCCAGATCCAAGCAGAGCGTATTTTAAAACTGCAGCAGCTAGCTGAAAAGCAACATGGTCTCAAATGTGTTATTCCATGGTAAGGATCTCTGTCGTTTCATAATGGAATGTCATGTGTTGGGTGTCCTATAACGTGCTTCTGTCTGGCTTTAATGAATTATGGCTCTCCTGTTGTTCTGGGCAGGTATATAATGACCAGTGGCAGGACAACAGAATTGACTAAAGAATTTTTTCTAAAACACAAATATTTTGGTTTGAAGAAGGAGAATGTGATCTTCTTCAAACAAGGGATGCTCCCTGCAATGGACTTCAGTGGGAAAATTCTCCTGGAAGAAAAGGGCAAAGTTTCTATGGCTCCAGGTATGATGTAGATCTCTTTGGTTTGTAGGAATGAATCAATAACTCAGGGTTGAAGCAGACTTTAAAATCTTGTTTGAGTTAATTATCCAAATTCTAAAGGTGTGGAGATATAGGCAGCTAATCAAATCACTCTGAAAAGGTTGATTATCTTTGCTTATTGGAGTTAGTAGGGATCTCTACAATAAACTCAGCAGCATACAAAGTATTTCAGAAAATAATAAAAAATACCATTTCCACAGCACAGGCAGTACAGCCAACTTTTATATTTAAAAAAACCATAAGCTTTACAAAACAGTATTAAAATTATTGTATAAAAACAAATAGGAAATAATATAGATTTGAAAACTTTATATAACAGTAAACAAGTATGGGTAGCCCTCATTTAGCGACTGCAATTCATTCCAGAGAAATGGTCGCTAAGCAAACCACATGACAGAAAGAGAGAGAGATGCCATGAAGATTGCTGATCGCTGTCATCTCATTCAGATAAGTTCTCTCATGAAGCAACGCCAGAGTTACTCTCACTCCAGTGTGTACTGTCAAGCACGGGAAATTTGGGCATTAGTGTGTGCATTGGTCAGAAAAATTTTTTTTACTTGTTTACTATGTTTATTACTGTCATACATTTGTGAACAGTTGCTATCCGAGGCAGTTGCTAAATGAGGACTACCTGTAAAACCTGAAACAAAATGTTCCCTGTTCTATATTGCAAACCATAATCCTTCATGTCTGTATATCAAATGAAGCTAGAAAAAAAGAAACTTAAAAGTAAATAAAAAATACCTGACACGCTCTTTTCTCTTCTTTCTAAAGATGGCAATGGGGGTCTGTACCGAGCTTTGGGAGCTCATCGTATTATAGAGGACATGGAACAAAGAGGAATTGGCAGCATACATGTTTACTGTGTTGACAACATTTTGGTAAAAGTGGCTGACCCTCGGTTCATTGGTTTTTGCATACAGAAAGGAGCAGACTGTGGAGCAAAGGTAACAAATCTTCAGTGACTGAAGAGAATGAGTTGTCCCCTCCCTTTCTTAGTCATTGTATTTGGGAAAATGACTTTGACTTGCCTGTTTTTGAGCACTTTTTATGCATGTCACTCAAGAGTTACCACTGCCCGTGATGACATATTTAACATATGACCTTCTACATTCTTAAAAATTATTGCCTGTATATACAGTATGTGGCCTTCCAGATTGTGCTGAACTACAAACCTTGGAAGCCCCATATTAGCTGAATAATAGTCTTTTGTCTAGCAACACTGCTGAGTTTCTTTATAGAATGTACTGTATATCTTAGGTTTTCATTATTAAATTAATTCCAAAATGGAAAGTATAAGAAACAGCTGGAACAATTCAAAAACACTATAAACTTGAAGCCAATTCAAATAATAATCCTTTCAATTAGATCAAGTTGACTTAGGAATATGGAGGCTTTTGAAATATGTCCAATTCTATTGATCAATTGATTATATGCTATCAAATCAGTGTCAACTGTTAGTAATCCACACAGCCATATCTTTTCCAGGCTGATCCTGGAAAACCTGGCCCTTCAAGTCTTTCAACAATGCACCACTGCTTTTGTAATTTTGTAATATCCATCTCGCTCTTCTTCTCTTTCCTTCTACCTCTCCCAACATTATGGACTTCTCAAGGGAGCTGGCCTTCACATAATGTGTCCAAAATATAATTTATAAGGAAATGACTTCCAGTTTTCCTTTATGACAGCTATAGATATAGATTTAAATTGAACTCTTACTCTAGGATTACAACATAACTTTCATTTTTTTCTATCAACTAATATTTTTTCTAATCATCAAACCCATATATCATAATTTCATTTTTTCTGTTTCGTGCAAAAAGTCCAAAAAGGGTTTTCAATCAGCATTGGAAACCCCTTTTGGACAGTGTCTTCTCTCTGATCAAAACTGTCAATTTAGCCATCTCAGCAAGCTCCATCATCTTCATAATCTATTCTTCCCTTGTGGGTAATGTCAAATCCTTCCACCATTGTGCATATAGAAGTCTCACTGCTGTTATGTATAAAAACAAAGTTCTGTGAGTTTTTTCCAACTTTTTGTCAGTCAGTCCCAAAAGAAACATCTCTGGCTTCAATTGTATATTAATCTTTAAAATCTTCTGAATTAAGGATCCAATTTTTTTTAGCTTTTTTAGTGTCTACCAAGCATAATAAAAAATCCCCTTTTGTTGTTCACATTTCCAACATATATCTGAAGTACCTTTGTACATTTTGACACTTTTTACAGTGACAAATACCAATAATATATCATCTTATAAAAATTCTCCTTAAGATTATAACATAATGTAAATGTTAGTCCTTTCATCCACATATTCTCCCACTGTCCCATTTGTATGTCATAACCAAAAAGCTTGGCCCATTTTATCATACATTCTTTCAATTGTTCTTCCTCTGTTTCAAATCTCAATAAAAGTTTATACTGTACATTTTAGCAATAACATGTTCATCATTTGTATATAATTCTGTTTCAAATTCAGTCTAGAATATTCAAAATCAAAGGTCCTTTTATCTACTTTAAATCTTTCTAATAATTGTACATAGGAAAACCATTGACATGTATATCCTTCTAATATCAAGTCATCTCTTGCTTTCATTTTGAATTTTCCCTGGGAAAATTCTTATATATCACCATAAGTTAACTATTTAAGTTATCATTTCTTTTCTATAATATGCTTCTTGTGGTGAGAGCCAAAAAGGTATTTTCGGACACAATCTAGATTTATATCTATTCCATATTCTCAATATGGCCCGTCTAACAAAATGATTTTTACAGTTAACATTAACTTTAGCTTTATCATACCATAAATAACCATGCCACCCAAACCTCAAATTGTGTTCTTCTAGCTCCAATAATCTTCTATTTCTCAGCATCACTGTCGGGCCTAGCCCAAGGAACTCCAGGAGACCATGCAGAATCAATCCAGCAAGGTTTATTAGCTACAACCCCTTAACAAGAATCTTCCCAGAATGAAACCAGTTCCCAGGCTCAGCCAGTTCACACTGATGGAATTTCTTAGGGAGGTGCCAGTCTCCTCTGCTTATCTCTTCCTCGCTCCTCTGGAGATGAGAGCACATTCTTTACTCCCCTCCCACCATTCCAGTCCATCACAATCACCCACTCTTTCAATCAAACTAAACAGCAAGCTGCAAAGTATAGTTTCAAATCAGGTAAACCCAAACCTCCTCTTTCTTTAGCATCTTGTAATGCCTTATATTTGAGTCGTGTTTTTTTCCCCTGCCAGATAAATTTAGCTATATCTTTCTGCCACTGTTTAATTGATACATCAGTTGTCAAACCATGTATTGTCTGAAACAAAAATAACATTCTAGGCAAAACATTCATCTTAATCACAGAAATTCTCTCCAACAATGGCAATTGTGATTTGTCCCATCTTTTTAAACTTCATTCCATGTCTTAACATAATTATTTTGAAATAACATACAGTTCGTATTTGTCAAAGTAACACCCAAATATTTTACTTTTTCTCAATCTTGAAACCCATTTTGTTCATCAATTCTGTTTGATCTTGTGTCTTCATATTTTTTGATAGCATCTTTGTCTCCAGTTTATTAATCTTGAAGTCAGCTAATGCACCAAATTCTTTTAATTTTCTCATTAGTACTTCAGTCCCCTTTAAAGGATTTTCCAAATCCAGCACCAGATCATCTGCAAAAGCTCTCAACTTGTCTCTTTTTCCTGTTATCCTCTCATCTTGCCTTATATCTCCATTCAAAACCTCAAGAACCAAAATAAACAGAAGAGGGGATAATGGACAAGCTTATCTTGTTCCTTTTTGTATCTCTCAAGGTTTTGTTAGATCACCATTAACAATAATTTGTGCAGTCTGTGAAGTATAAATTGATTGCACCCAATTTATAAAGTTCTCTCCAAAATTTATAACTTCCAAAAGTTTAAATAAAAAGGGCCAGTTAAATTGTTAAAAGCTTTCTCTGCATCTAAGAAAATTAATGCAGCTTGTTTTTCATTATGCTGTTCCAAGTATTCTATAATATCTAATACCATTCTGACATTGTCTTTTAACTATCTTTTAGGTAAAAATCTACATTGATCTTCAGAAATAAATTCTTGCAGAATTATTTTCAATCTGTTTCTAAAATTCTTGTAAACAACTTATAATCATTATTCAATAATGATATTATTGATCTATAATTTCTTGTTAACGTTAGATCTTGTCCCTCTTTAGGTATTAATGCTATATTAGCCTATTTCCAAGTCTCTGGCATCTTTCCTCCCAGCAATATAGAATTCACCGTATTTTGGAGGGGCTGTAAAAGTTCATCCTCAAAACATTTATAATAACAACCTGGCAGTCCATCTGGTCCTGGTACTTCTCCTGGTTTAATCTTTTTTATAGCTTTGGAAACTTCCCTTATTGTTATAGGTCCATTCATAATCTGTCTTTAGTTTTCTGTAAGTCTTGGTAAATTTTGTTTTTTTAAGTAATCATCTATTTTTTCCAAGGGAATATCATGTTCTTTATGTAAGTTAGAGTAATACTGATAAAAGGTTTTTTATATAGTCACCTTATTTGTTAATACAGTATCTCCCTCTTGAAGTTTCAAAATCATCTTTTCTTTGTCCTATCTTAATTTATATGCTAATTATTTCCTTGGTATGTTCCCAAATTCAAAATTATTTTGCTTACCATAATTCATCTTTATTTCCATTTCTCTTATTGTTAACATAGGTAACTGTTGCTGTAAAAGTTTAATTTGATGTGAAATGCTTGTCTTTCCTGGTGATTTCTTTAATCCTTCCTCTTTTCTTTTTATCTCATCCAAAATGACCTGTGTTTTCTTTTGAGTCCTCTTTTTAAATTCAGTATTATGTTGTATAATAAAAGCTTTACTTGTGTCCCAAACCATTCTTTAATCACTAGCTTTATTTAAATTATTTTCAAAGAATTCTATTAATTTCTTTTTGCAGTCTTCCACTATCAATTCTTTTTATAATGTTTCATTTAATTTCCATCTGAAAGAAGTAGGTTTCCTTTTAAAAAATCAAGCTCACAGGATCATGGTCAGAAAAAGCCTTTGGTAAAATCTCAACTTTAGAAATCTTAGTAGCCAAATTTTTTGAGGTACAAATCATATCAATTCTTGAAAAAGATCTGTGTCTTTCTGAAAAATAAATATATTCTCTGGAATTACCATTTTTCTGTCTCCATACATCCACTAGGGCTAAATTGTCCATCAAATCAAAAAAAGCCTTTGGTAATTTACCTTGAGTAATTCTAATATTCTTCTCTGATGTTCTGTCTAATTGTGGAGAAAACACTTCATTCCAATCTCCCATCAGACACCAACTTTCATAAGAAAGACTTGTCAGTTGTTTCATTAGTCGTTTATAAAAAAAATCCTTTATCCTCATTTGAGGCATAAATTCCCAGGACCATGCTTTTAATTCATATAATTAGACTTCCACCCCAACAAATCTGCCATGCTCATCAGTCAATATAAGTTCTGGGTTTAGTTGGGAATTAACATATAAAACAGCTCCATTAATTTTTTTAGGTCAAGCTGAAATAAATTTTTCTCCCAAATTTCTACAAATCAAATACTTTATAACCTTTTTTCTAATATGAGTCTCTTGTAGGCAAATTATATCTTGTTTTAATTTTTTTAAATAACAAAACATTTTTTTTCTTTTTTGAGGAGCATTTGCTCCATTTAAATTCCATGTTAAGCATTTGTAATCTATAATTAGGCCAGCAATTTAGAAAAATCAGTGCCTGTAGCACCTAATTCATAGTAATCTTTTCCAGAGTCCTTTTGCATCTGTTGTGGTTTTGGAGAAATCTTCTTGACAACTTCCATTTGAACCTCTTGCAAATCTTTAAATTTTTCCAAAAATTCTCTGGCCTTTTGAACAGAGTTGAGTCGGAATTTGTTCTGTTTAAAAGTAAAAATCACACCCTCTAATTTATCCCAAAGGAATGAAATCTTACTCTGTTTTAGTATATCTGTCAAAAATGAATATTTCTTTCTCTTATGTAAAATTCTGATAGGGATTTCTTTTAAGAGAATTATATCTACATTTTCAGTCTTCAGTCTTGTATTGAAATGCTATTGCAAAACTTGATCCCCTGTTTTTTTCCTCACAAAATGCACCAAAACATCCCTTGAAATATTTCTTACCCTTGTAAAGCATGAATTTATATGATATACCTTGTCAATCTCAGCCTCCGTACCCTCCTCTTCCCAGTCCAAAAAATATGTCAATGCTTGTATAATTTTTCTTCTGATATCTTCATCAGGACTCTCTGGAATAGCTCTAAATCTGAGACAGAATTCCTTTTCTCTACGTTCCAACACAGCCACATTCTCTCTCTCTCTCTCCATTTCTCTATCCCTAATAACTATTTTATATCTCCAGACATTTGTTTTATATCACCAAACATTTGTTTTACAGAGTTATCTGTCTTATCCAGCCTTTCATCTATCTTTTTTATAAGTGTCATGAATTTGGCTTCAAGTGACTGAGCCAATTTAGATCCCAGTTCATCAAACATTGACTGAAGTAAACTTAAAGGAATTGTTTTATTTTCTTTATCTTCTTTCTCTAATGGCTGTTCTGAAGAACCTCTTCTAATCTCCATTTTTGGTGCCTTATGAGTCATCGTTATTTAAAAGTAAAGGTGTTGAACAGAAAGAGAGATAAACACAAACTTCGCTCTCTCTAATTTCTTTGAAGCTGTAATTGCAGGCACACTTCATATCAGTGTTCCATAGTTACGGCCAAATACACAGTCTACTCAAATTACTGTATTGTTTTGTTTTGTAAATCCAGCCAATTATCAACACTGTTTAGTGCAAAGCAAGCAGCATTCTCACAGGTCTGAGTCTATTGTTAATTCAGTTAGGATTTTTACAATGCAGTTTCGTAAGAAATTAACCTTTTTTTAAAAGTAATCTTCCCCTTCATCTGTTTTTAACTTTCTTATATCATTCCTTATTCTTAAGCTTTTTGCTAATTATTCAATATACTTTGAGTCTTTAACTCTTCTTTTCATTTTTGGGGGGATTTTAAATTTAAAACCACCAAGAGAAGTACTTATCTTTTGTGAAAGAAAATCTCTCTCAAGCTTTTGAATAATTGTATCAAAATGTAATTAGGTAATGGGGATTGGTCAGTTCTAGTGTCTGTGTTGGCTACCTCACAGCCAGGAACAAAGATAGAATTCCACGCCTCCCAGCCATTCAACAGCAAAAACTTCCGTTCTTGGAGTCAATTCATGGGAACAGCCATCCAGAGATTAAATTGGTTGATTTCATGCTTCCTCCTTTATCCAGAGGAAATTCAGCATCCAGCGCTCATTTCTGGGTGCTGATCTCAGCTGTGATGTTGTCTCCGCTCCTCAAAGATGAACTAAAATGCCATTAATCCTCACCGGAAGTCCTTATACTTCTTCTTTTTCTTTTCTTTTCTTTCTGAACTTTTGCCTTTGTTCTCTTTCTTTATTTTCTTTTCCTCCTTTATTTTAAATATTATTCTCTTAGTTTTTATCTTTCTTGTTTAAAAATTTAATAAAGTTATTCAAAGCAAAATATGATAATTTGAGCCTGGTCATTTGCACCTCAAGTAAGAACTCTGGATTGGTTTTTCTGTGATCCAGTTGTGCAATAGGTTTCTTAGCTATCTGTTTCTTCCAATAGCAAAGCTGAAAAGCATCAATACTGTCTCTATCCTGCTTCTTCAAATCCAACCTTCACTTCCATAGTGTCACAGGAAAACCACTAATGTTTCTTCCTCCAATTTTAAAACCTCATTCATATTCTCCCAATCCAGCCTCCCTCAGTATATATTCAGCTTATAGATTGAATAAATAAAGGGAGCCTGTACAGCATTTGTCTCATTCCTTTGCTGACTTGGAACCATTCTGTCACCATGTTCCAACCAGATTGTGGATATAGGTTTCACATAGGGATGATGAGATACTCTGGGATTCCCATTTTCCTAAGGACATTCCACAGCTTGACAGGGTCGACACAATCAAACACCTTTCTTTAATCAATGAAGCACATAGTGACTTCTTTTTGGTATTCTTTGGCTTTTTCAGTTATTCAGCATGCATCAGCAATAATGCCTTGTGTTCCTTGGCTTTCTCTAAAGCCAGCTTGAACATCTGGCATCTCCTTTTCATGTATGGTTCTAAACTGCCTTGGATGTTCCTAATTATTATTTTGCTAGCATGTGAAATTAAGGATATTGTGCAATAGTTTACACACATTATTAATTGTGCTTTCTTTGGTAATGGTGTGAAACTAACCTCTTCCAATCTGCTGGCCACTATGTCATTTGCTAGCATCGTTTGGTTAGAACCTTTACTGATTGTTATTCCATTGATTGCCATATTTCTGTAGACATTTCATCAATTCCTGTAGCTCTCTGACTTGGTAATGGTCATCTTTAATCCTAGAGGTTCTTGTTAATAGGGAAAATCTTCTAAAGTATCTTGGATGTTGACATCTCTCCTTTCATCTTTGTCTGATCTTTCTTAAATCAGTTACTGCCTATCCATTAGCTTCCCTTAGCATACCAATTCAAGGTTGGAACCTCCGTCTGAGTTCAGCATTCTATAGAACAGAACAAAATTATAGTGAATTCATAAACTTTTTTTTAGAATGTATCCAGAGATGTTTACTGTTTGTTCTGAGATAAGAGTAGGAATGAATGTGTGTTTTAATTATGTCTATCTGGTTAGTTTGATTCGCTAGTAATCCACAAGTTATTTAGTAACACAGTATCTGCTCTTTTTGTAAAGTTAGTTTCTTGGCTAGAATGGAAGACCATATCCATAACAGTAATAAGAAAATTGCATAGATGCAATGACCAGAAATCAAGTTTGACAGGATTTCTTTATTTCTTTGCTATGACACCTTCATGTGGTGAGAGAGAAAGTGTTTCAAAGAGAAAAACAGTTAGAGCAGGCAACTTTTGTAACATTACAGAGACTCTTGGTTGATGCAGCTTCCCAGTTTTGATGTTTTGGTTATATAGAGAGTCAGTTTTTTATTGAAAGGAGAGTTCTTTCTGACAGAAGAACCATCATATTCTTAATCTACCAATTTGTATGTATACTCCTGGTAATAAAGAGAAATGTGAGACTTGCCCATAAAGTCCATTTTGAACAATGCTAAACAGAGAACTTCAGGTGCTGATATGAGTTGGATTTGGATTTTAAGAGCTTCTTGGTGAAATTTATCTTACACATCTTAAAGCCAAGACCTGCAGAGATTTCAGTGCAACCTACGTTCATCTCTGACTCATCTCAAGCTGTCAAAACATGACTTTTGTGGTTAAATTAGCAAAACTACTAAACTGTTTTGGAACTCTCTGTTTTGCTTTGAAACATATCTTTGCCATTAGTATATATTTCAAGGTATTGAAAACTCTGACATTGTCAAAAGAACTGTTGCATTTCATGCATTTTAACAATGTGAGTGTAAAATACTTAATAAGTTATTTTGTCTTGTGAATGCTCATTGAATTGCTATAGATTATTTGTGTAGTTTGATCCCATCATTTAAAGTTTTCTTCTTTACGCCAATATATATTAAACTATATATTGAGTTGTGAATAACAGTTATTGCGTTTGAAGAAGGGATTATATGCCATCAAAATATACCACAGTTATTACATTAATTCAAGTTATTACAATTCTGTTTTCTGCCCACTGCAAGGTTGTTGAAAAAACTAACCCGACAGAACCTGTTGGAGTGGTGTGCCAAGTAGATGGTGTTTACAAAGTGGTGGAGTACAGCGAGATTTCTCTGGCCACAGCCCAGAAAAGATGTCCTGATGGCCGGTTACTTTTTAATGCTGGCAACATTGCCAATCACTATTTCACAATGGAGTTTCTGAAAGATGTTGTCAAGTAAGGACTCTTTAGTCATGCTGCTCTATGAAGTGCTGTTCAAAGGTTATTTCTCCTCTTCATGTTACATGGTAAAATCTGTTCTTTTTTATTATTTTTGCTATGGAACAGCCTATAACTAGTGCCAGGATAGTTCAAAGCAAGAAATAAAAACTATTTAAGTTTCACATACAATGAAAATATCATATAGGCAACACTCTCAAATTACACAATATAAAGAATGCTGCTGGTAGAAGATCTTTTAAAATCTACTTTTATGACATACAGTACGTGATTTTATATTCTTTTACCATATTTCCCCTTACCCACTTTTTTCTAAGCTGCAATGCTGTAGTCTCTTTTTTGGTGATCTCTTCTGATCTGTTCATGGCTGCTTTTTTCTACTTAGTTCTTTCTGAGGCATATTTACCCGTATGTTGTTATATTCAGTTTTACAGTATTTTCAGGGGTTTTTTTAAACTAATTATTCCTAGTTTGGAATTTGATTTGTCTACAAGTTTACATATTTATTAATTGAGTCTCCTAGCATCACAGGACATTGCTAATGATGTCCTGACAGAAAAAGTAAGTGATGAGATGGAACAATATGTAGAATCAGAGTTGGTGAGAGCTCAAGGTCAAAATCCATGACTTAAGTTCTTTCAGAAAATGTCTCAAGAGATTTTGGTGCTCTGATGTTTACATTGAGTTGTAAACAAGGGAAGGAATAGGATGAGATTACAAGCAGTAGTGAGTCCTCACTGGTAGTATTTAACAGTAGTACTACTTTCTTGCAGGATTAAAAACATGGCTCAGCTATCTAGTCTTGAGATAGCTATTATTTGCCTGCCAGAATGATGGGGTTTAAAAACTGGGGGGGGGGGGGGACACAATACATCATGATGTGCTTCTTACTCTGCTGACTCCTACCTTGATGTTTCAGTGTTTACGAACCTCAGTTGCAACATCACATAGCCCAGAAGAAAGTCCCATACATAGATGTGACCACTGGGAAAGCTCTGAAGCCTGACAAACCAAATGGGATTAAAATGGAGAAATTTGTATTTGACATCTTCCAGTTTGCTAAGTAAGTCCCTGGTCTGACTGACTTGTTTTCTGTGCATCTGGGTATATAATCATTGGCTTTATTTTCCTTCTGGAAGCTTCCCCACCCCCTCCTGGTTGCAACATATGGGAGGTATGCTTCAACTGTATGGTGGGGGGAAAGAGGGGTAGTAAGAGAAGATAATTTTGACTGCAGCTAAGAGGAGTAAAAGATGTGATAAGCACAGATCAGAAAGGAATATACTACGTAAGATATTGAAATTAGATTGTGTGGAGTTTGTAGGACTTGTATGGTATTACGAAAGGGTGAGGAACAGTCATGTATCCT
The DNA here is from genome assembly GCF_059951505.1 of Python bivittatus. NCBI lineage: Eukaryota > Metazoa > Chordata > Lepidosauria > Squamata > Pythonidae > Python > Python bivittatus. The sequence continues at coordinate 3,153,674 of NW_028277098.1, forward strand.
GAGGTTGTCTTGGGAACCAGTAGATGAGATGTAGTGTAGTCAAAACCAGTAGGAGGAACAGAACTGGTATAAAGAGGAGAAAGCAGATAATCAGTGGCCTTTCTCTTTATACTAAGGCTCAAGGCAAACTTCTGTAATGCCAATTTATCCTTGTGCCTACCTAAAAGGAAGTATTGAAACTAGCCCCAGCAATTGCTATGAAGTTGGTAGGTGCTTCAGTGTTGAAAGCTTTGAAGAAATAAATGTTTTAGGTGAGGATGTAAATAATTGTAGAACTATTTTCTTCCCCTGATCTGACTTCTCCTTTTTCTCCTTGGCATATGAGTTTATTGCTAATATCCGTCTATAGGACTGCACAGTTGATAGTAGAAGCAAAAAGTGCTTAAAGTCTTTACAGTTGACCTATCTCAACTTTATTTTAAATCCAGGAACTTTGTGGTTTATGAAGTTCTGCGAGAAGATGAATTCTCCCCTTTGAAGAATGCAGATAGCCAAAATGGCAAGGACAACCCCACCACTGCGAGACACTCCTTGATGTCACTGCATCACTGTTGGGTTCTCAATGCTGGTGGTCACTTTGTGGATGAGAATGGAACACGCCGACCAGCTATTCCTCGGTTAGAAAATTTGGCCTTCCCCTAATTTTTACCTCCAATGTCTAATATGAGTATTTCCTATAGTCTGGTTGTAATTGCAGTTCAGCTGGGAGAACATTCACAGTTGTGGAGTGTTCTAGTTAGTAAAATTCCAAATCAGATCTTCTAGCATGCTTCCCCGATGTATGGCATTATCCAGCTTAGTGTATTTGCGTGCCCAAGTAATCAGATTTTATGAGGTAGCAACATACATTAAAATTGTCATAGCTCCATTAGTTATAATCTTTAAAGTATGCGTAGCTTTAGGGGTTAGATTTGGGTGAAAATGAATGGAGCTCTTGCATTTGGAAAACAATTTCAGTGCAAAGCAGTTCCAAATTCAAACTAGACCCAGAATAATTAAACCCCTGGAGAATAGCTTGCATGGGTTATAAGTTCCCTTATCCAGGCCAGGCTTTCCTAAAAGAGGTCTGAGGCATTCATATCCCTACACCATGACAATGAAGCTTTGTGGTCATTTTCTGGGTATACTGGGATCTCTTCTTTTCAGTAACTCAAAGAGTTGCTCTAAAAATGAGAGAGAAAGATAGCAAAGAGGAACTAGTTGCGCTCAGAATCCCAGTCACAGAACGATGATCAGAACAACAGAGATCCCTTCAAAAAGACAACCTAGCCCAGGGTTTTTCAAACTTGGCAACTTTTAAGATGTGTGGACTTCAACTCCAGGAATTCCCCAGCCAGCATGTTTGCTGGGGAATTCTGGATGTTGAAGCCCATACCTTAAAGTTGCCAAGATTGAAAACCCTAGTCTAGCCAGTGTGCTCTGTGTTTGAACCCAGAGTTTGAACATGTTCTCTTGGGGAGAGGAAGGCTTTCTGGAAGAACAAAAGCAAAATGAAAAAGGAGCTCTGTGTATGAAAGAGAAAGGAGGAATCAAGAGAGCATGTCCTTATGGATGAACTACAGGAAATTTAGCCCTCATTGGAGGCTTCCCTTCCTGAGCTGAGCTAGATGGGCCATTAAACTGGTGTAAAGTAATCCCATTTGCTTATATCTGAATGCCCCCAAACATATGACTTTGGAATAACACAGTTTGCCTCCTCAGTTATCATCTTTCTTGGGATTGGCAGCGTTGGCAATAGGTCATTTGTTTTAATGCGGGAGGGGCAGTGAAGAAAATGTCAGATGACATGGAACAGTGTTAAAATCTCACACTTTTGTTGCATTACAAGAAATGTTGAATGTTTATGATAGGAATCTCCATCTGGCTCTAAAACATGCCCAAGAAATCAGGTCTGATATTGGGGTTGAGTGCCAAGGTCAAAAAAGCTCACGATTGAAGAAAGGTCTCTGAAGTTCAAGGAAGGGCAGTGTTTTGCTCTCCAAATGTTGCTGAAATAACAACTCACAGCATTCCTCATTATTGCTGTGCTGGGTGCAACTTTGGGAATTCCATTTTAGCAATATCTAGAGAACCACATGTTGCCCAGTACTGATGTTGTTAAAAATAGGGTGCTGGATAAACAAAAACAGCTGCCATTCAATTTAGTACATTGGGCTTCTGTCCTCCTCCTAAATATATGGATAGAATCTGCTCACCCCACTCACCCATATCATGGAAAGACCACTTTCTAGATTTGGCACACACCTCAACTTTATGTCCCTTCTCATAAATCCTTTTTCTTCCCATATGACAGCTACACAAATGGAAGGTCAGATGTGATCCAAGCTGATGTCAATCACAAGTAAATATATACTGTCTCGGGCTGCTGGGGGTGCATGGTGATGGGTTTGCTTGGGTACTGGCTAACACATCTCTCCGTAGCATGCAGGGTCTTGGTACTCAATCTTTTTATATTCTGTTAAATACAACAAACAATTATTGTATACTTAGCTCTTGGGAACTATGAAATAGTGGCCAATGGCTGCCATAGATTCACTTCTTGGAAGACCTTAATCTGCATGGGCAGGGCTTTTTTTCACTTCTATAAAATGTGTGGCTTTCTAACTTTAAGTAACAAGCTTTGCTGGCAGACTGCTTTGAAAACATAACACTGTTGTGGAGTGGGAGAGAGAAGAGAGGCTGAAGCATAATACAGGCACCCCATTGATGTACCTGCAGTACCCTTTTTTAAATCTGTGGGTTGTCCGTTTGCAGTGAGGCCTGTGCAAATGTATAGTCTTTGGATGTTATTTTTACTGCATGAATTCTACTGAATTCTAGTTTTGTAGAATTCAGGGCTTTTTCCCCACAGGAGAAGGAAGCAGTGGAGAATAGTGAATCCCACTACCTGTGATGGTTGGAGACTTAATTAGGCCCATTATTTATCACTTTATAAAAGTTTGTGCAAGTATCAGAATGTACAAGTAACAGCTTTTTAAATGTGCTAGCCATCTTTGGATCTTTCCCACAACACCTCTAGCCCCCAAATTTTCTGGCAGGCATCACAGGACTTTGGAAAGATGTCCTTGTGCTAGGGAAATATTCTTACTGGATTTATCTTTTCAAAAGATAAAGAACATTGAGAAAGAATCCTCATCTTTCCACCATCCTTGGGAATGAGGCTTCCTTCTTATTCATGTTATGACCTAGGGAAGAGAGAACCTCTTCTAATATTCTCCAAAGCTAAACACAAATCATAGGAGCCACCTTCTTCTGCTTTCAATCATTTGTAAAGGGGAAATTTGAATACTGGGAAAGTTCTATCTTTTAGGTATCTACATTTTCTTGCACTCTAGTTTGGAGGATGTAAGAAACCAAACTGTCTCCTGCTGCTGTTTTTTCAATCTTTGCAAGTAAAAAAGACACTTTTCACTCAAATTCTCTGTTTCCTAGAAAACTCAAGGAAAAGATGGAATATTTACATTGCATTGCAGTTTGGAAAATAGTGGTTTCTCCTGTTCTTTTTTTTAAGTTGTAGTATTAATTTTCATCTTACTTAAGCCTTGGGAGACAGGAATTCTTCCTCATATGCTTGGAGGTTTAGAGCAGAGAAGAAATGGCTGCTGGAGCCCTTTCATGTTGCTTAACATATGCACAAAGGAAAAGAGTTGAGCTCTGCTTCTGGTGACTTTGAGGTCATGTCCATGTGGTTTTCTTGGCAGCTGTACAAGACTAGTTTGCAGTTGCCTGAATCCAAGACTGTGTTTTTTGTTTTTACTTTCCAGTCTAATCTACAGATCTAATATATTTTCTAGTGTTCCTCATCACAGTGTCTGCTCTGCTTAGCTTTTAAGATCAGCCCAAGCCAGCTAGGTACTGCCACTAACTCAGTGAACATCTACATACCCCAACAAATAAGATTTTTTTAAAGATTTTTTTTATCCTGCCTTTATTATTTTTATAAATAACTCAAGGCAGCAAATATACCTAATGCTCCTTCGCCCTCCTATTTTCCCCACAACAACAACCCTGTGAGGTGAGTTGGGCTGAGAGAGAGTGACTTGCCCAAAGTCACCCAACCGTCTTCCAAGCCTAAGGTGGGACTAGAACTCACAGTTTCCCGATTTCTATGCTGGTGAGCAAGCTGCTTGTCCTGAGTACAAATAGAGACGAGCTGGTGAGGCAACCTTACTATGACCTGCTCTCAGCTCTACATATCTAACCCACTGTTATTTAGAAGAGCTGTTCCCAGTTCGAGTTGGCAGTATTCTTAGATGGACACGTAGTATGCCTGGATAGGAAATAACTTGTTCTGTTTTTCTTTCTTTTGGAAGTATTGAATATGTTTGGACCAAATGACAGACTTCCTCTGTAATTTCTGATTTCAGTGAAGTGGTCATAATTTTTTCTGTACTGAAATGTTTCTGAATAGAACATCCATTAAACTATCAATTAACTATCTTGTTAGGAATTCATCAATTGACTCTTAAATGCATACCCCAAAAGGGAATAGCATGATGGGCAAGCATCTTTATGCCAAGAGCAGAAATAGAGTAAGAAATAGTGGGCATAAGGCATGAGGTAAGAGAAAAAAGAAGAAATGTAACTAGTTTATACTGACACTTTACCTTTGTATCCCTTCAAACCTTCCTTGCTTCCCCCACATCCATGTACAGATTTATAAACTGCTTTTTGCAGTTGAAATTTTTCATTTACTTCTTTTTAAGGATCACATCAACTTCATCTAACCATTACTTCATCTGTCTTCCTCCTCATCTTCATTCTTTATGTGTTTATTTTCCAATGTAGTCCTCATTTATTCTTTCTGTATGAACAAATTATTTTGTACTTTCTATATGAAGATAATTCTTTTGTACTTATGACTCATTTAACCCTATCTCTTCTTGCTTTACCACACACACTTCTTCTATATGCCATTCCTGCTGCACTCAACTCTTCTGTTTCTCCTGTGATACATAAACATATCCAAAACAAACAGATCTTTTTCTTAGAAAAAGATGTTGAATAAACAGTCACTATTCTCATTTATTCTAGCAAGTCTCTGAACAGCCCAGTTGTATTTTCTGAATTGTCTCATCTGATTCCTATTCATCTATTCATCTCACCATATTCGTTTTCCCTAGGTTTCATTCATTCAAAATGTTGCACATTTTCCCCCCAAAATTGATCCCGCCTCCTTTAATTATCACAGTTCTCTGAGTGTAACATACAGCTATCCCCAACCTATGAATTTTTACTATCCTACATACCTGAAATAATCCCAGATTACACCAGTTCATACTTTTTGATATGCATTTTAACTCATTTGTTCATAATTAAACTTGCACCTTCCTTTCCATACATATATTTATCATCTCCATTCTGCAAGATCAGACCACCCTTATTCAGTTCTGTTCATGGAAATAATTTTCACTTCTACAAAACATAAAATGTTTCCATTAAGGTTCTGAAATTCTGCAGATATATAAAGATCTGTATTATACAGGGCCCTTTTAAAAAATGTGTCTGTTCTCTGTTAAACTATACATCAAAAGAAAAATAACACCCTCAAACAGAACAGTGTTAATTCTCAGGTTAGCTGGTTTAAGTTTGCTGCCCTAGTTTATCAGCTAACGCATGAATGCACAATATTCCTTGGTCTGAGGACTGCAGTGTTTGGGGATCTGCCTCTGGGTGGGGAAGTCAAAGCAGGAAGTAGGCATTCCCGAGGAAAGCTCGCATTTCTTAAACCTATTCACTTTTTTCATAAGTAGATTGATTCCCTCCACCTCTCACCAGAATGTCCTTTGTTTTACTACTCTACAAATGATTTCTTCTATTTTCAAAGTTAACTTTTTGCCTGGCTTTTTCTCCTAAACAGGTAAAATGAAGAGATACTGCTATCCTTAGAGTTCAGGAATGTGTAGCTTTCTTTTGTAATACAATTACATTTTAAAGTATTTTCAGTCAGTGAAAGTGTAACTCTCTGAATTAACTGTACTTTTCTGTTTTATATATTGAACATATAAATGCATTTTATGTAAAGTAACAAAGTGAGTTTATATCTGTATATAAGGTGGTACTAAAAACTGAGGATTGCATATAGGTTTCAATATTTCTCTTTTTTTCTGGAAAAAAAAATTACCTCTCTACCTAGTGCATCTCTCTCTCTCTCTCTATTTTGTTTTATTATCTCACATTGCATGCTCTTAACCAATTTCTCTGCCTCTAGATAATGAACCTGCTCCATAGCTACCATTTTGATTTCTGTAGCGCTGCAGAACAGGTTCCATGACAAGAGCAGAGAAAGGCATTCATGCCTCAACAAGAGTTTGCCAAGTGCACAGCAGTGAAATTCTGTATAATATAGGTTTGCCTGTGTGTTTCTCATCCTGAACTAACACTTTTTCTTTGTTTTTGTTCCTTAGTTTGAAGGATGCAAATGACTTGCCAATTCAGTGTGAGATTTCTCCTCTTGTCTCCTATGGGGGTGAAGTAAGTTCCTGTGGTATTCTGAATCCTTTTTCTACTGTCCCCCCCCCCCCCAATTCCTCTAAACATCCTGCCCTAAAACATTGTACAGCTTAAAGTAAACTTCAGGTGCAATCTACTGGAAAAATCTGCTGTTCAGATACCAGGGAGTGGAATGTGGAAATGAGAAACTGAATATCCCTTCACTGTAATTCTTTGGGTTTGATAAGCCAAAACAGCTGACCTGATGCAGCAATTCTACTTTACAGATGACAGGGCAAATATGAATATGGATAATAGGGCAAAGTTGAAAGAAGCAGCCTTCTTGAAAGGAGTATGATCTGAACACTTGTGTTACAAACTGTGAATGCTCCACATGGACTCATTAGTGTTAATATAATTATTGCACACAATATATTTATCAATGAGTACTTCATTCCTACTTGATATTGGGATTTGTATTATATTTATATTATTGTAAACTAGCCTGCTAAACTTGCTAGCCTACCCCAATAGCTAAAGATACAGCTTTAAAACGTCACTTTTGCAAAGCTTTCTATCTTACCATAGAAAACTGAGCAAGAAGCTAATTACAACCCTGTTGCAAGCCATCATAAGGGGGCTTTGATCAAAACTGTTCTCATATATTACACTTATGCAGGAGTAAAAAGGCTTAATTGGACTTTACTAGATCTTGTGAGCTTGAAGATTTAACATGACTGCTCCTTGTATATATATCAAGTGCTCCTAACACTTTATTTTCATCTCCATAATAATCCTTAATGGAGGATGATAATACCTTAAGCATACACCTAGAAAATAGGGTTTAGAATGCTTTATTTAAGGCCACCCAGTACAGTCTTAACTGAACAGGAATTTGAAAATGATTCTCTCAAGTTGAAAGTCCAAATTGTACATTAGATTGCATTTGATGGTTAATTTGCCTGTGCTGATACTAAATTTATCCTGACTAGTTTCTGCGTGTTTCCTTTTTCCTAGGGACTGGTGGAGTTGGTCAAAGACAAAGAATTCCACGCTCCTTTGATTATTGACCAAAGTGGGATCCATGAGCTGGTGAAGAATGGTGTCTGAGGTGCCCATGAGAGATCATCTTTCTAGTCTAGAATCATATGATCCTTTCTTGTCAGACTGAATATTTAGACAAAGGTTTCACTATCTTCTTGAAGAATTTTCACTCAAATTGAGTTTCCTTAAAAATCAGTAGTAGGCTACAAATAAGAAGAAATGCAACATGACTTCATCTTGGAATCTTGGAGATAACTATTTATATAATTTTTAATATTTTAAATGGCTACTGGTTCAAATTGCACAGCCTATTTCTTCACATGCTGCAGTGCTTGAAGATATCAGCATTTTCTATCAAATCCTTTATTATACCTGCAAGTCGTCTTTATGGTACGAAAGTTGAGACACTTATATGAATTTTTACTTTTTTTTCAACATTTTTAAGTTTGGTTTTTGCATTTGGTGCCCATACTTTATGAATAATTATATCTTGCTGGGATTGCACAATTGAAAGACTAGAAAAGTAGTACAACTGAATTAAATTGTTTTTCCTAGCATGATGTTTCTTGAAACGTCTTTAACACTTGACTTATTTTATGTTATGGCAGAGCCAGGACTTTGAGATACTGAGATGTTTTCATGTATTTCTGTGCATAGTGCTCATTGCAATCAATAAGGATCTATGGAATGTGTCCTCCTCCCAGGACTCATATATAGAACAGGGATACAACAGATTCTCTCAAACGTCCTGAAACTTTGTTTAAGGAATCATTGCACGAAAGCAACCATTATTTTTGAAGTTTCTTCCCAAATTGGGTTAGAATGCAAAGATATTGAGGGTGCAGACATCCTAATTTATATGCTGCCCCCTCCCTCCCAAATTTACCTCTTTTTGGAAGTTTTCCTTTCTTCAGATGTTTGTGAATATCATTTTGGTATTTTAGCCAAAGTACAGAAAGTTTGTCGGATGTTAATTTCCAGAGATTGCTTCAAACAAATATAGAAATACAGCAGGGTGACAGGGCTGGGATTTGTGCAAATTAAAATGATTCAGTTCTGTCCACTTCCATTTTTTCACTTTGATTCAGAGCTGTGTTTAAAAGAAATTTAACTATAAAGCTTTAAAAATGATGTGTCTCAACCCTGACAGAGTTTCTGATCTTTTTTGAGCCTGTGTAAGGGGCAGGTGGGTTGGATGGTTGATTGGTTAGTTAATTAGGTGTCATTGAATTGGGAACTAGATGTGGTACGTCCATCAACAGATTGATACATTATGTTACGTGATAGTAGGCCTAAAATGAACTTCCTTGGTTCTTCTACCATTTTGCCTGCCACTAGTGATAAAATCTCATGTACAAAAACTTTTTGCCTGACGGCAGATAAATTCACATAGGCAGGTTCTGCAAACTTTTATTAATCAACAATTCAGTTACATGAATATTAATCAACAACTCAGTTACACGAATATTGCTCAGCTATATCATGTAGAATGCTTTCAATGATATGATTATGGAACTCAACTACAGGCAAAACATTTTGATGGGCAAAAAATGAACAAGAGCCATCTCATCTTGTACACAGACATGTAATTAAAATATGAAATTGCAGTGTTGGGATTTGTTTGTTCAGTTCTGAAGAACGTGGTCAATCCTGCATGGGATGTGTTTGCCAAATGAAACTTATCTGAGTGGAAAGAATACTGCAGCATTGGAGTAAAGAATGAAATATGTTTAAAAATGCATTCCCTGTGAGATGGGGAAATTATTTAAATAGCATGTGAAAGAATAGATAATTTGGGGGAAAATTGGAAACTATTTTCAATTGCCATTTATAGATATAGTAGGAGAAATGTAAACCAGATTTGATCCCTGGATATATGGACATGGGACTGTTGTGTTGTAAGCAAAATTTTTAAAAAATCCATTGGTTTGTTTGGAATCACATGCTAAAATGCAGCATTCCAAGATAAGAAACAAGCTAGGCTGAAAGTTAGCAAATGAGAATGAAAGAAAATGTAGCTTATTCAGCCCCAGATGGATCCTTGGATTACAGCAGAGATTTTCTATCTGAGGCCATATCTGGCCCTCAGAAACTTCCTCCATGGTGTCAGCCCTCCTCCAAGTCAGCTGATGGGATTGCAGGCACAACTCTTGCTGGCAGAGCACAAGAAGCCCATTCCTCCCCACATGAAAGACATTTGTACATTCTCACTGCCATTTGCAAGAAATGCAAAGGAACCCTGTCATGGATTTCTTCTTTAGTCCCAGCAAAGCAGCAGCCCTGGAGGAATCTGATATATTCAAAAGAGACACACGTGTGCATAAATGTACATTGTTGATGACAGAACTAAAAATACCAGTCGTGGTACTCAAATAAAATAGAATGAGAGAATGTAAAGGTAAAGGATGTAGGTAACCTAACACCTGAGACGCTGTTTGAGGCAACAGGTGTTATGACTCAGGGCTGTGCTAGAGCATATTACAGTGTGCAAAAGAGTTTTGCATGGGAAGCAGGGTGCTGGGAATAACGCTGCTCGCCTCATTCCGGCCTAAATGAGGACCTGGGTGCAGATCAGCACGTATTCTTGCTTTGCAGAGTGCAACAGTGGTTGCTTCCTTTTATTAGAACCTACATGCATAGCGGTGGATATTTTTAAAGTGAAAATATAGGTGAAGATCCATTCTAGAGCATGGCAAAAGAATCCTTTGTAGCACAGATGTTCCATAGCTGTACAAATAAAAGTTTGGACACAGATTTCTCCACGGAACAAGCAATGTGGTGGATACCTGAGCAGTTCGGAAATGACTAAGCTGAAGGATTTACTGGAAGTGGCAATAAAGCCTCTTGGTGACAGTCAAATGAGGCAGGCCCCAATTTCCTGATATGGTGAGCCACACAATTTCTACAGAGCAGCAGGCTAGATAGGAGCCTTCGGAAAGCAAAATGAGCAGGAGGACAAATGGAGGGATTTCCCTAAAAATATAAAGAAAAGAGCAGTGTGAGAAAGGAAGATAAAAGGGTAACAAATCAAGGCTGGAGGCAAGTACAGGTAGTCCCCAGGTTAAGAATGCCTGGTTTAAGGACAACCCATAGTTAAGAACGGCGCCTATTGTAGCTAAATTCGAGTTAAATACATAATGATTTGAGTTAAATACAAAATGGTTCGAGTTCATTACACAATACTACTTACAGAGTATTATACAATAATACAGTACTGTTCCAGCTTACATACAAATTCGACTTAAGGACAGATCTTGGGAACAGAAGTCGTTCTTAAACTGGGGACTCCCTGTTTTGTAAGTACATTTACAACATTTGACAGTAGGCTTTTCACCTTATTTTGGTTATGAGGTTAACTCTATAAAGTATCTTGAGCACAATGGAAGTGATCTGAGGAAGTGACCTTGAGAAGAGCTGCTTTAGATGGCCTACGGAGCAGGTCAGAGGGATTTATTTAACAGTACTCCAACTTTCTTCCTATAAGTACACTGCTACTGCTTTGGGTATATCTGTTCTTTTAACAACCTTCCTCTTTCAAATTAGATCCCTCAGCATGTTAACACACACCACTAAAGTCCACATAATTATGGTAGGCCAGGTTAGCAGTGCTACAGAAATCCTGCAATGAGCATGCATTTGTGAAATAGTTCTGATAACAGCCCTTTGTTAAAGTCACAGTTGATTTTTATATTCATTAATTCATTCCCTCATTCCTGGTGATGCACAGAGAATGTTTCTTATGAATTTGGCTCTCTACTCTGTGTGACAATAGTTACATGCTATGTCAAAGCAACTGATCTTTACATCTTTATTTGGCTGTCTAAATTCCTGCTCTGCCCAAGGATGGGTGCACATTCTACAAAATGTTCTTCACATGAAATAGCTAAGATAAAATGACCTTGTAATTTCATCCCTTCAAAGTGAATGTGAGAATTGGAGCAAAGATTAAATATACTGCTACCTTATCAATCCAGTGCGGTTGAAAATACAGTGGGGCAAAAAAGTATTTAGTCAGCCACCAATTGTGCAAGTTCTCCCACTTAAAAAGATGAGAGAGGCCTGTAATTTTCATCATAGGTATACCTCAACTATGAGAGACAAAATGGGGGAAAAAATCCAGAAAATCACATTGTCTGATTTTTAAGAATTTATTTGCAAATCATGGTGGAAAATAAGTATTTGGTCACCTACAAACAAGCAAGATGTCTGGCTCTCACAGACCTGTAACTACTTCTTTAAGAGGCTCCTCTGTCCTCCACTCGTTACCTGTAGTAATGGCACCTGTTTGACCTTGTTATCAATATAAAAGACACCTGTCCACAACCTCAAACAGTCACACTCCAAAGTCCACTATGGCCAAGACCAAAGAGCTGTTGAAGGACACCAGAAACAAAATTGTAGACCTGCACCAGGCTGGGAAGACTGAATCTGCAATAGGCAAGCAGCTTGGTGTGAAGAAATCAACTGTGGGAGCAATAATTAGAAAATGGAAGACATACAAGACCATGGATAATCTCCCTCGATCTGGGGCTCCACGCAAGATCTCACCCTGTGGGGTCAAAATGATCACAAGAATGGTGAGCAAAAATCCCAGAACCACATGGGGGGACCTAGTGAATGACCTGCAGAGAGCTGGGACCAAAGTAACAAGGCTACCATCAGTAACACACTACGCCGCCAGGGACTCAAATCCTGCAGTGCCAGACGTGTCCCCCTGCTTAAGCCAGTACATGTCCGGGCCTGTCTGAAGTTTGCTAGAGAGCATTTGGATGATCCAGAAGAGGATTGGGAGAATGTCATATGGTCAGATGAAACCAAAGTAGAACGTTTTGGTCTAAACTCAACTCGTTGTGTTTGGAGGAGAGAGAGAATGCTGAGTTGCATCCAAAGAACACCATACCTACTGTGAAGCATGGGGGTGGAAACTGTCAGGATTTTCATTCTCATGGGAAAGGATTCATCCCGTTATCTTTACAACAATAACAAATAATATTTTGGCTACAGAGATCATGTGAAAAACACCTGTTATTGTGTGTTGTGTATTGTGCTATTTACTGCCACCTATTGGCGTGTGTATGCTAGTTATCCAGTGGGGGTGGCATAGAGCTATAATATAAGGAGAGGAAAATGTTCAGCCTCTCTGAGTAGTTGTTAGTTATTTTAGTATTAGCCACTATGTAGGTTTTATGGGCTATGTAGTTGTAACAAATTACCAAGTAGTGTACCTCTTCTCTAAGAGTTTGTAGCTAGAGATTTTGTTAAGCTTGTGTTGCTAATAAGTCTTGGATGCTACATTACATGTGTTTTTCTTTATATTTTGTATGATATTTGCATTTTATGGATTTTTGCATTTTTATCAATAAACACCAGTTAGTATATATTTTCTGACTGGATTTCTTTGAGAAACAAGAAATGGACATTGCATTGTGTTTGCTTTCATGGCTAATATTTTCCTGGAGGTTTTGCTGCGCTCTGCACAAACAGGAGTGTTTGTGATTATCACTCTGCCCGACAGAAACATGCTTTGGGGCTGTTTTTCTGCAAAGGGACCAGGATGACTGATCCGTGTAAAGGAAAGAATGAATGGGGCCGTGTATCGTGAGATTTTGAGTGAACACCTCCTTCCATCAGCAAGGGCATTGAAGATGAAACGTGGCTGGGTCTTTCAGCATGACAATGATCCCAAACACACTGCCCGGGCAATGGAGTAGCTTCGTAAGAAGCATTTCAAGGTCCTGGAGTGGCCTAGCCAGTCTCCAGATCTCAACCCCATGCAAAACCTTTGGAGGGAGTTGAAAGTCTGTGTTGCCCAGCGACAGCCCCAAAACATCACTGCTCTAGAGGAGATCTGCATGGAGGAATGGGCCAAAATACCAGCAACAGTGTGTGAAAACCTTGTGAAGACTTACAGAAAACGTTTGACCTCTGTCATTGCCAACAAAGGATATATAACAAAGTATTGAGATGAACTTTTGATATTGACCAAATACTTATTTTCCACCATGATTTGCAAATAAATTCTTTAAAAATCAGACAATGTGATTTTCTGGATTTTTTTCCCCATTTTGTCTCTCATAGTTGAGGTATACCTATGATGAAAATTACAGGCCTCTCTCATCTTTTTAAGTGGGAGAACTTGCACAATTGGTGGCTGACTAAATACTTTTTTGCCCCACTGTATGTTAGATACAATCCTATCAACATTAAATAGTAAATCCCCCGGTTTCAATGAATGTAAAAAGGCTTTCTCCCTGATTGTCACCCACATTTGTTCAACTGAGGTTGATGCCTAAAAAGTATCTCTGCAAAGGCAGAAACTCAATATTAGCCAAATATTCAGTGATATATTACAATAGCCAGTTTGGTCTAGTGCCTAAGGCACTAGGCTAGAAACCAGGAGGGTGTGAGTTCTAGTCCCGTCTTAGGCATGAAGGCCGGCTGGGTGACTGGGCCAGTCACTCTCTCTTAGCCCAACTCACCTCACAGGGTTGTTGTGGGGAAAATAGGAGGAGGAAGGAGTATTAGATATTTTCACCGCCTTGAGTTATTTATAAAAATAAGGTGGAATTAAAAAAAATCTAAAATCTAAAAAATATTCACTGCATGAAGTGCTGTTTCTCAATAATTAATAGCTAGAACTTAACACAATTTTGTGTCTGATAATTTAGAATTTCTAATCTTGCACAGCACTACCCTATGCCATGAGTCACTAGAGCATTAGAGTCACAGGTCTTCCTGGGATATATCATCTAGTCCTTGGGTGACCTCTTCACCCAAATTGATCTTCACTCGCCCTCTCCTGCAGGAGTAGCAAGATTTCCAGGGCAAATGGTATTTTGCCTGCATAAGAGCTGTTTTACTTGGCCCTTCTTTAGCAAATGCTCCAAACCAAATGTAATGCTTTAGTGGTCAGCATGTAATGAATTTCGGTGATTTAAAAAAAAATCTTTACATTTAATGACATTTGCAGTTTCATACTTGATTCCTATCACTGTCCCAACAATTAACAGAGGCCATCACCTCTAAATGTTCTCAACCACCTAATTATGAAGTACATTTTAATGTTCAAAATTTAAGAATAGAATAGAATAGAATAGAATAGAATAGAATAGAATAGAATAGAATAGAATAGAATAGAATAGGTTTAGCTTAAGTTGGCACTTAAAGGCCAAATAAGATTTCTGAATAGAAACTTTCCATTTGTTACCTGGTTTGATGTAGCTGTATTAAGATTAAGCTATTCATCTTAATAAAAAAGGATTCTTTACCCCTATTTCTGCTAACAGATGTGTTCTTCAACATTGGAAAAATAAATTTATGGCCCCAATTACTTGGTAGTTGAAGACCAGATGTTACTTGCAATTTATGAATGAGTTGCTTATAGACATAGATTGTGCATGAACAATTGCTATGAAATATGATCATCCTTTATTGCAAGAGTGTCTAAAACTTTAATACATATATAGATGTATAAGAAACTCTCACATATCCTTTTGTTGTTATTTTGCTTTTTTCCTTTTTATTTCCTTTTCTATTGTTTTCTGTTCTGTTTTATGAAGTAAAGGAGGGGAAAGGCTACTCATCGTTGACATCTCTAATCTTACGGCAAATGGGCTAATGTCTTTTTTCTGCCTCTAAACCAAAGGGAAGAATTAATCCAGCCTGATATTGCCAGTATTTGTGTTTCTTAAAACTAAAGGCCATAATTTAAATCTTTTCCCCTGAGCTCTTCTCCAACACTGAACAGAATTTCTTTTGTTTTTACTGTTTATCTAAATCAAAAGAAAAATAAAAACAAGGGACATATTTTTCATGTTTGAAAAGCAAACACAGATCCTTGGAGCCTGTTCACTATAACTCTTCCCCCTCGGGGAGAGATGAATGAGCTTTGTTGTAAATTATAGTTTAGCTTAAGCTCCCTTGAGTGAGGGAAAAGAGCCTCCAAAGAGAACTGAGTTTCAATTGGCGATTTTCTTTCTCCTTTTTCCTTCCCTAATTGAAACCAAATGTGAAATATGTTGGATTGTGGGATTTCTGGCCTGGTCCCAGGAATCCTCAGAATGCTAAATTGCTCGCAAAGGCATCTTGCATCAGCCTGCAGAAGTTTCTTTCCAGCCCGGCTTCTCCATTTAGAGCGAGAAAGCAAGATCTGTCTACTTTCCCTTAATGCTGTGGATTAAATTTCTGGAAACTTCCTGCCTTTCTCTGTCAAAAGGTCATCTTAACACCCAGGTATGGACTTTATGATGCTTTTTATAAACAGATAATGCAAGCTTTTCCTCTCTCAGTTTATCTAGTGGAAGGAGGGAAACGGACATCTCAGCCTTTTCTCAAACAAAAGCCTAGCCCGGCTTGGAAAGTGTAAGGGAAGAAAATGAGATTATGTGAAAGGGAATATTATATATTTTCCGGGCATACCTGCCATAAAAAAAATAATAATAAAATAACTATGGTTCTTAAAAAAAAAATGTTTGCTTGGCAGGCCAGGCTGGTTGATTACAGATTCCACTGATGGATAGGCATTTTCAAGGAGAAGGCTGTGAAGCCACAAAAAAACCTCAGGTATTTCTTGTTTTTGTGGCTAATTGATCTTCAGGTTGTTGATTCAATAGCCAAGGATTCCATTTGCATGAAGATGTTTCTCTTGGGAAATTATGAGACGTTTCCAGCCCCCCTCTTTCACTGGATGTGTGCGCGTGCCTCGTGACAACCCTGTGTTTCAAGATTGTTTGTCCTATTGTTGGTGGCGCCTGCATCTTTTCCTGGCAAAGCCACCTGGTCCAACCTCAGAAAGGCCCCAGAACCTCTCCTATTTCCTCCTTCCAGGAATTCCAGGCCCAGTGGAGAGAGCAAACCTAACGGGTGAAGGGGGGAGGGAGTTAATTCTGCTCGTTTCAAAAAGGGAAGCAGCATTTTAACATATTTTAAGGAAGATACGCAGTACATATATATTCATATCATAAGAGGTGTTACACTTTTTTTTTAGATGCATGATTATTTTTAAAAACTTGAATTTAAGCGTAAATAATTGGTCTTTGGAAATACATATATGAAAGTTGTTATTGATTCTGATTCCTTGTCAAGTGTATATTTAGGGACGAATTGATTCTTCCTATTGGTAACTAATGAAGAAGTCTTTGAATGCATGAAAAATAAGATAACAGCTTTATATTTCAAAATTACATTGTACTAGAAGTAGAGAAAGTAGTTAGAAAGAATTGCCTTTCTCTTTAGTAATAGTAAGTAACCCAATACAACAGATTAGATCAGATTAAACAAAATACTTTTAATTAGGCACAGTTAAGTTATGGAACTCATTTCAAAATAAGTGGTGATCACCAGTGGCTTCAGTGGCTTTCAAAAGGTTCAGTTAAAAGATTTGAATCAAGGACGCTGTCCATCAAAACAAAATGGAGCTGCCAAAGGCAATATACACTTTTATTTTATTCTTATTTACACTTTTTTCTGCTGTTCTAATGGATAGGCATCACTCAGGACAAATTAAAGTCTGTTTAGCGGTAATAATCAATGGGGAAAGCTGCTATCTTGTGACCTTATTGTTTTCTCTGGAATCCCTGGCTGCATGTTGTTGGAAGTAAACAGTGTGCTGTTCTAGATGGGCTGTTCATGTGTTCTTCCTTTAAGGCATTTAGATATTGGTCTGTTTACTGTTACATTTGCTTAACATGGTGCAGTTTGTTGCTGAGATCCCGATTTTTAACATGATATATGACTCCCAGGAGTCTGTTTTTTCAAAGCTTATTAGCAATCTATCTCAAAGCCAGAAACTCCACCAAATGGGGTAATATTGTTTCATAAATGCAAATGTTGTTTTTTAATAAAGATTGAATTTTGTCAATGCTGTGTTCTTTTTTTAGGAAAAACAGGAAAAATCCTCCATATTTTAAAGTTTTAGAACTAAACAGCCCTGATGCTCATTAGCCAGATTATTTTTCCCTAAAATTTCTTGTTCAGAATATTTAATAATGGGAAAAGGGAAGAAATTTTCAGAAAGGAATAATACTGGGCATGCTTTTTAATGACCCTTAGTTACTGCTTTGGTTTGCAGAAGAATTCTGTCCTTTCACTTAATAAATGACATGGCCTGAATCAAAGACATATTTCATATTTTGAAAATATTTCTGGACGGTCTCACAACATGGGTGCCTCAGTGGGCCTGCCCTGTCACCCACTGGCAACAAGGCACAGGGTGCTTCCTGTCGTTCCCTTCTGCGTTCCAGGATGCTTCTTGCCACCCCAGCCTCCCTTTGCCTCTTTTCCTGAGCAGGTGCCTTCTCTTCCCAAAGCGCTGGGATACAACTACCTACCATTTATTTGTCCAAGGATGTGTCTGAAGTCTATGGAAAAACTAGAGGCATTTTTGGAAATAAAGGTGGTTGAGATAGATGCTCTGCTCTGCATCATTTTAGCATCCCCTTTATGTATTTTTTAGGTAAAAGACTCTAAAAATGAGAGATGGACTGGTGAGCACCCTAAGTGGTATTGCCCAGCACATTTGTGCAAATAAATCTTATGCTGAGGACTCAGGGTTTCAGTTGCCTTAGGATCCCAGTCACTTCCAGACTAATGGGCTTTCTAGTATTTTCAGTCAAAAGACCTCCTAAATGATTTTTTGGTACACAAAAAGAATGAAAAAATAGCGGGAAAACCTGGAAAGTTACAAATGGAATAGCACTGAGGTGATGCAGTAGTACTGATATAGAAGAGCTTCTTGGTCAATAGCACAAAGTAGGAACTCCTCCTAATTTCCCTGCGCTCATCCTCCATCAAATCATGGATGAGAGAAGTTTTATTTTTGACCCATCTGTTACTGAATAGCAGAACTACCGGACCTAAAGATAAGCTGTTAAGGCAACAAAAAATCTTCAGGCTAAGAATGAGAAAGAGAGCAAGACAGTCAGAGAACAGAAGAGGCCTGCAGTATCTAATTTCTCTTTCTCTTATTATCCAACCCAATCTAATCTTTCTCCACACAAGGAGACACTAAATCAGAGATAGTAAAAGCAAATGGCATAATACCTGCCAAATGCAGTAACCAACTTAATTCTAAAATAAAATAACATTAAGCAGAATAGAATCCTCATATATAATCGGAAGGTTTCCAGCAATAGAAGTTGGAAGGTTGTAAAACTAAATCTCTAAAATGTTTTCCTCTTGGAAAATAAAAACAATAGGAAGCCACAGCCAGTGCTTTGTTTGAAAGCCACAATCCTCCCATCCCTCGGTTGGAAAAAGATAACCTGGGTATTATTCAGCATTGTGTGGGAAGAGGAGCAACAGGAGGGGTAGGTAATATAAGGGTAAATTGGTGTTTTGTAACTGCTTCTGTCGCCTCACAACAATCCTTTTGTGAATAGTCCAACACTTCAGCAGCCATTTGGTGAGAGTACCCACAACATCATGTCTGCCATTATGCAGGATCCAAAACAGAGACGTGGCTTGTTCAATGTGCTGCATTATGTACAACATGCACAAACTTTTTTTTTTTTTAGCTTCTCTCTCCCTTCCCAAGCCAGCATGCTGTCTTTCAGGCCCTAAAGTGAGATCTGGAGTGTTTGATATTGTAAGAGAAGTCTTCCCATGAACCCAAATCAAGAAACATAGCAAAGTAATGTGTGAGATATAGCTGGCTGCTTAAAGCTGAGTTCTGAATCAGAGAGGCTTTGTTCAGTAGCCTTTGCAATATTTTCAGCATCTGCATAGCTAAAGACTAATCCACTTTTCAGTTAGTATGGATTTGTCCATAACCATGCAGATGCTGAAAACATTGCAAAGGCCATTGAACAATGTCCTAAAAAAACTTTATACATCTTCAGAGGAAGCAAGTACTGGAAATAATTTGTCATCACTGTCATCTGGTACTCAGTAAAAACTGTGTCTTCTTAAGCTCCAAAACTTTAAAGTAATTAAAACTTTGTAATAATTACCGTAGATGGTACTTAAACTCTCTTTTCAGTAGATTTTCTGTATTCACAAGCATAATTCATAGCTGTTTTACTGCTTGGAAAAATTCTGTTTACCAATTTACCATCATTTACGGCAAAGGCAGATTGTGAAACAATAAAATAAACAATAATTCTGAAAAGGCCCCCCCCCCCCACATTTGCTGTCCTATTTGTCTCTGGCTTGTATAGGTTGCATCCAAAGAAGTTGACACATCTGGGGGTGCCCAGTTTGGGAAAGACAAAGTCATTAAAGATTAAAACCAACTTCTTAAACTGAGTTCCCTTGCTTTCAATATTGGAGTGATGTAGTCAGGTTATCCGTGGGTGCTATGGAGTGTATGTCATGGAGGGATTTGTGTGTGTGTGTGTTTTTAATCCTTGTACACTGCCCAGAGTCACTTGTGTGAGATGGGTGGTCATGTAAAGAATTCCAAGAGAACTAATAGGACCAACCTGTTATCCTCCAATATGTAAATTATCTCCCCAGGGACACAAAAATAATTGCTGTGGAAAGGAAGCCCATTGTAGTATAGGCTTGATTATTTCTTTGGTGTGAAGTTTAATGTGATTGTAATTTGTTTATTATTTTTCTTACTTTTTTTGTTACACTGATGCAGTGTTTTTAATCCTCCATTTGCAGATGGTTTTGTAAGTCACTTAATGGTTCACAGCAGCATATAAAGCTAGTAAACAAGCAAGCAAGCAAGCAAGCAAATAATGTATCTGACTTATCTCCAGCCAACTGAAATGGATACAGAAAATGAATTCTGTATGCAGATGGTGTGTGACAGCATTCCTTCCTTAATGATTTCTGCAGAATTATATTTTGGAGGCTGGCCTATAATCAGCCAATTTTAAAAGGTTAAAAAGGGGGGCTCTTTAGTATTGGCCTACTTAAATCAGCCAATCCAAGAGAGGCTCCCTGGGTAAGGGAAATGTTTAATGTTTGGGGCAAAGATTTTAGGGCAAGGACTCGATAAACAAATAGTGCCCTACCCAAATTATTGAGATTTACAATGTAAAAAGAACCCAAAAAGGTAGAAAAAGTGAGCACCCAGATTCTGTCAGCCTGATCTACCACGCCATTGCTCATTAAAATTATAACAATATAAGAAATGAATTCCTGTCCTTCCACCGCTTCTCCTGCAAGTTGAGCCCTCGGCTGGGTTCTACATGCAAGGCTGGGCTTGCGGTAAGGAAACAGCTCTTGCCAGCTGCCATGCCACCCACCCAGTTTACCAGAGGCCTGCAGGGTGGGGTGGACTGATGCTCATCATTGGGTGATCTGATGGGTCAGCAAAGCATGAGAGAGAGGATGGCGTGCATAAAGCACACCAACCTCATCTGCCATGCCGTTTGTTATTAATAATATAAGAGTGTAAGGGTACAAGAAAAGCTTGCTGAATCAGGCCCTAGACCCATCCAGTCTGTCATTCTGTGCCACTGAGTGGCCAACTGGGTGCATCTGGGAAGCTCACAAGCCTGGACTGCAGGGCGATAGGCTCCTTCCACGGTGGCTTCCCAGAAACCAGTATTTAAGACACTCTGCCTATCATTCAAGAGATCATAAATGGTCATCAGTATTGTAGCTGTTAATAGCTCATTCTCCATGAAACTGTACAATTCTCTTTTTAAACCATCCAGATTGGCTGCCGCTACCACAATTGCTGGCAGCCCCTGATTCTCACAGGTATCCAATTATTGGATAGTTTTTGTTTTATTAACATTTTAAAATCAAAAGAAACTCATGTCCCTGCTTTCAAAGCCATTGTGCATTATTCACAAGAAGAAGTGTTTTATTAATTATGGACTCTGTATCTCTTTTTTTAGTAAAGAGCTGTGGGAAGATTTGAAGATGCTTATTTCTTCCCAGAGACTGATACCTTTGCTACTCCTGCTGCTGCTAGATATTCCAATCACTGTGAAAACTCAAGTCAACCCAGGTATGTGAGAACAGTGCTACTGCTTCTAGTGTTAGCTGAAGTCCACAAAATGGGAGATCTTGTGTACATCATAGTTTTCTAAAGTGGAGTAGCTGTTTCCAGGGGTGTTTGGAGAGGGGCAAAAAAGAGGGTTTCTCTATGAAGTAAATAGTAATAAAATGACAAAGAAGGCCTAGGTAGAGGTTGTTTAACCAGCCAGAAAATGTGTTGAATGTGCTTATAAGCTCCTTTTGGTGGTGACAATTGCTCAAGGCATAAAGAGGGAGTCCATTCAAAATATTTGAAAGTGATCAGTATTTTCATTAAGGCAGTGAAATTTTGATCAGTAAAAATAAAATCTCAAGAATTATTTCAATATTTAGGTTTTTTTCCATGCACTATACTTATAAAGATACTACCTTTAGTGGACCAAAAAGGGAGGTAACAACAAGAAGGATCGAGTATGCAGTTAGGAGGAGCAGGGGGCCTTCAAATAATTTTTTTTTGCCAAATTCTTGATGTTTTTATTCCCAAAACTAGGGATATAGACAAGAGGAACATATGCATCCTTAACCTGCAATGATCATTCTAACATCATTTTAAGAATCCTATGATTTCAGCCCCAAATAGGGGAATAGTAAGACATGTTAGTTAATGTTGCACCTCCAGAATTCCACCTCCAGCAACTACAAGGCAATTTCAACCAATTCATATTAGACACTCTCTGAGATGTCCAATATATATGAAATAGAATTCCTGCTGCAATGCATACATTGCAAAGTACATCCTCTCTTTGTTCCAAGACCAACAGACATTACTGTTAAAAGGTGAAAATTCCAGATGAGATTAACCTCTAGTCAGATTTCAGATTCTGCCCCAGACATTGCCTTGTCCAACTTGTTTATCTCTGACTGTTCTGCTGAGCTATAATCAAGTGGTTTTTATAGCATCATTAGTTTATTTTTCATCTATGATCTATTTCACTTCTGTCTTCTATTTCTATCCCTTTTGCCTCATCACCATCTGTAAACTTATATGACCTAAAGGTCCATGGAAATTAAGGTGTAAAGCACCATATTTTTTCTTCCCATAGAGATACTAGGTTCAAGGGGTTGTGGCTGTGCTAATGAATATGAACAGCATGTAATTGTCAAGCTAATGGCTGACAGGCAGAAAACCAAAGAAAACTCACATTGAGTATTTTCATTAGAACCTGGGACAACCAATTATGGATAGAAATCACTTGTCTCCTCCAACCTTGTGGAGACATAGATTTGAAATCTGGAATCACATTGTTCAGATAGCATTCACTCACAACATTCTAAGATACTTTCTTATAGTCCAAAATAAGTACCATATTTTTCCGACTATAAGACAATACTTTTTTCTAAAATCCTTACCCTAAAATTGAAGGGTGTCTTATGCAAGGAAGCAAGCCGAGGAGAGAACCGCATGGTTGCAAAACTGCCCATACTTTGTCTCTGCAAACAGGCTTCCTCCTATTGCTAGCCTCCAATCATGAGTGAAATAGCTTGTCTCTGCAAACAGGCTTCCTCCAATCACAAGCCTCCAATCATGAGTGAAACTGCTCATACTGTCTCTGCAAACAGACTTCCTCCAATTGTAAGGTTTGCCCCGTTTGACAGAGAAACTCCCGTGACACGTGTGGTTCACAAAAGAGGTTTACTCATGCGTAAGGTAGCAGTCACAAGCAAAGCCAGGACTGGCTTGGCACATTTACATTACTCCTTTATGGTTGTCTCAATCCTCCCGCGGGCCCCGTTGCTAGGTTACATATTACAAATTAGATTGCAGATTGCCCCCTGTAATCCCCCCCTTCTACTGGAATGGCAGGTTCAGCCCAGTTCTCTTGTTTCTTTGATTGTTGTTGCCTGTGGCGTGGTCGTTGCCTTCGTTGGGGCTTCTGTCGCGCGCACAGCCGGGAGCATCCCCTCGCGCGCTGATCTCTTCCTCAATTCCGCAGCTCTCTCCTTTGTCTATAGCGCCCGCGGCCCTCTGGCGTTAACACAACGCATCCGCTCCAGATTAGTGAAGTGGCGCCAGGGGGCCCATTCATTAGCTTGCGGTTTCGCATTTCCTCTCTCTGCGCTGGCGCTCGAGCGGTGAAATACGGCTGGGCAAGTTCCTAGGCGTGCGGTGCAGGCTGAACCTGACACCAATCACGAGCCTTATGTAACTGATGTCAGCTGATGCTGAACAAACCAATTGGAGGAAGTCTGTTTGCAGAGACAAGCTATCAGCAGTTTCACTGGTGATTGAATGTAATCAGTTATGCAAAAGAGCATGGAAATAGAGCTGCAGAGAGATGGTTTGGACCTCCTCCCACTGAGTGTATCAGGTCAATGTTACCTAATTACTAAATAAAAATGTGTTCTGCACTATCTTTAAAATATTGATTTTTTAATTTTGGGTTGGAAAAGTGGGGGTCATCTTGTACATGGGGGCGTCTTATTAACGGAAAAATACAGTATATTGTTTATAGTAAAGTTAAGACTTCAACCTACAGATATTGTGGGAATGCAGATAATGGACTTATCTGTTGCAGCAAAGATGAGATGAGGTGATGTGAGATGACATGAAATGATGAAATGATTGGTAGAATCAAGGGAAGATGTTAAGTGAGGGGAATATGTGTAGCAAAAAGTAAGTTTTGAGAAACAATAATCTTTTGGATTATTATATTGTGAATCCTCATTTTATGCCCAACCTCTCCATGGATGCATTAACACGCATTCTTCCAGTTCTTGGGTTAGTAGAAAATTAGGCTGCCTTGAATGGCTCTGCCCTAATACCTGGGCTCTATTCTGTTTCAGTACAAGGTTGGTGATTGGTGATGTTCTTGCAGATTTAATGCAGGATAGATTAAGGAAAATGAGTGGCAGATTCCCCTGGCTTTATTTTCTCTTCCTACCAAGTGTCATCAGCCAGGGGAAAAAACAGCTACTAGTCACTCTCCCAGTGATTGTGGCTGGAGTTGTGGGAAGAGGCAAGTTTTGACAGATGACTAGACCTGTGAGTTAGCCCACTGTCAAAGTGTGATACCACTTTGTATGTAAGTAAGATAGAGGCTTTACCCCATAGATCATAGGTCAGGGGTGGAAGGGCTGCCCAATGAAGTAGGGCGATTTACCTGTTTTATCTGGCAGCCTCTGCCATACTGTGGGACATTGTATAGGGAGAGCTATCCAATGAAAGAGCAAACCTCCCCATTTCACTGGGCAGTCTTCCCCAAACCATGGTTCAATGCTTGTGAATGCTATAGCAGCCAGGCAAAGCTCTCTGCATATGCTCCAAGGCACATCCTTTCTTCTACTGCTGCTCCTACATGCTGAATTTTTACTAGGGCTCCCAATACAGGCTTCAGTTTGCAGTAGGAAAGCAGCCATCTCTGCCTTCTAGTATACCAGTGGCCTGTAGGGAGGGATAGACTGGTGCTCATCACTGGATGATCTGGACTGAATGGTATGGGACAGAGGATGGCACACAAAAGAGAAGTGTCAAGTGTTTCTCTAGAGGGAAATTGCTAAACCTACAGTAGATATAGAGAGATAGATGAGAGATAGATGAGAGAGAGAGAGATAGGTACTGTATATATCTATAGATATATACTGTATCCTGCATTCTCGCTCACTTGCCCTTTCTGAAACACTGGTCAGACATTGTATGGGCAGATACCTCTATGGAAGTCAGGTGTCCAGTCCCATAACCCAAGCCAAGATGACCACAGAGCGCAATCCCTAAGGACCAAAAGGGAGGAGATGTGACTGCAGCCTAAGGTAGCCAATAGGAGCTGAGCAGATCTCTTTCTGTTTGTTTCATCCACAAAGTAACAGGTATTTTCCTGTAGCTATAAAACTTTTCTAGGCTATTATGTGGAGCGGCCCTCAGCCCATACTCTTAGTCTGCTTGAATCTGTACAATCTAGCTTTCATAGTTCTATATTTAGTATTCCTAAGTGTTTAATTGAGAGGATCTGGAGTGTCACCACTCTGCCCAGTTTTACTGGATGGGCAGAAACTATTGGAGATAGGTGGTTCCTCAAATAACCAGGTGTTGAAGGGCTTTATAGGTGATAACCACCTCAAATTGCACCAACTGGTGACCAATGGGGCTCGTGAAGCAGCAGTGACACATAGGTATATCATGATACACCCATCACTGTTTGCATTGCCTGCACTGCTGCATTCTGGAATTGCTGTAGCTTCCGAGTGGTCTTCAAGGGCACTCTCATGTAATAGTCCATTCGTGAGGCGACTAGGGCATGAGTGTGTCAAATGAGTATGGACGTGATTTTTCCCCTCCTGGAACTGGCCACAGAGAAAAGAGAACCATTCTAATACAGCGCCCCCCGCTCTCAACCCCTGCAGTCAGTCCAGAAGGATCCTGTGATTGACAGTATCAAAACCCACTGAGAAATCAAGGAACACAAGGATGTTGTTTGGAGGGGAGAAACAGTGGTTGAGAAGTTTACCTTATTCTCACTCTAAGCCTCTCCTCTGCACTTCTTTCCTCCTCATTTTCCCCAGCTTCAGAAAATACTTCTCAGGCAATGCAGATGAGTACTAGGGAGCTGTAATAGATGAGTAAAAGGTCCCTTGCCTTCACTGGCCTCTAAAAGCAATGTTATTCTCTGACTTCCTGGTTTCCCTGATCCAGTTCTTTTGCAAGATCTTAATTTGGCTCTGAATGGGTCATGAAATGAATGGGTCATGAAATGAAATTTCTGACCAGCCTATTCTTTCAGCACCACAACCCTAGCTATATGTGGCCAATGGAATCCTAGTTTATTTCAGCTGCAATTTTCCTTTGAAGTCTTCATCTTCAATAAGAAAAGCACATTTGCACTGGATCAAAGGTAATTTTTTCACAGAAAGGAATCAGTGAACAGCTGGCCTCTAGTTGCTGTTGTACATTTTCTCAGTAATAAGTGGAGACCTTCTTGAATTTTAAAAAGGAACCAAATTTTAAAATAGTTTTCAACATATCCTCAGGCCTTTGAATGCATACAGTATTTTTCCTAATATTTTATAAAAAGAGAGTTCACGTCTTGAAAAATACATGGGGAACCCTGGTATTTGTAATTCTTTGAAGTAATTAAGGATTGTTTCATCACCTTTTAAAATTAGTGTCATACATGCAATCATTATATTCAGATTGTTTTTTTTTCTTTATCTTGATATCAAGATATTCTTGATGTATTGCTTTTCTTCTTTGAGATTCACAGGCAGACTCTTTTTATTAAGTTTGTTAGATCATATTTATATCCTGCAGCCAAGTGTTGTGTGAAGCTTACTGGGGAATACCAAATTTCACGTAAAACTGGACCATGCTCTTAAATTTTCCCAAAGTAAGAGACCTCATTTTGTTGAGAATATGGCATGAGCTCTAATATATTAGTGAACAGAATGGTCTTCTGCCAGTCTTGCCCTCTTTGTTACTTGCCTGGTTTTCTTAAGGAACAACACCTAGTAGAGAGGGAGCTAATCAATATCACAAGATAAAAGTCTTCCTCCCTGCCATTTTCCCACCAAAATCCCTTGCAGCTGGTATTAATCTCTCACAGTGTAATTACAGGAAATGGCATATTTGTGGGAAATAGCCATTGTGGGTGGTTGTTGATGGAAATTAGCACCCTCCAAGGCTTTGTAAATGGCATGTGTCTTTGAGTCAGTCTTGATTCCTGATTTGTGACTACATGGACAAGTCCTTGCATTTTCTTGGCAACATTTTCCAGAACTGGTTTGCCTTGCCTTCTTCCCAAGGCTGAGAGAATTGAATGGCCCCAAGTATCCAGCTGGCTCCGTGCCTAAGGCAGAACTAGAACCTATGATCTCCTGGTATCTAGCCTGGTGCGTCTGATTGATACACCACACTGGGCTGTAGAAAAGTTCTTAAAGATCCCTGTTTTATGGAAGAATAGCTGGTATCCATTAATGTATAGAGAGTAAGAAATACACTTATTAGCCTTTGTTGAGAACTAGTTTTTTTAAATGGAAACTGCCCAGAGTTGTTGGGAGTTGGGCAGCCTATAAATTGAATGAATGAATGAATGAATGAATTTTTATAAATCCAGATGATCACTAGATGGCTACAAACAGAATTTTCTCTAACTTTTTGCAGCCATCTAGTAGCCCTAACTCCATGATAAATACATTATTACTTTTTTTAAAAAAAATTCCAGTATAAATAACTGCATGGCAAATGTGTAATCTATTCTTGATCTCAGTTCCCTGCTTCCAGGTGCCTGAGATGACTGGAAGTCATGCCACTTATATTTCCTATGTGTAAGAACTATTTGGTTAATTTTCTTCCTGGACGACATGGCACTAATGGCGAAGCAGATGACCAAATAGAGAGATGCAGAACTATAGAATATCAGCACTAGATTGGTTGATGTTCTAGAAGGATAATACTGTAATGTTACAACAGAGCTCTGAGTACATTCCAAAGGGAATGTGCTTCCTTTTTATGTCACTTTTATTTTCAACCAAAAATGTAAACATTCCCAGCATCATAGTAGGACTAAAATTCCTGGGTTTCTTTTGGTGAACACAATCATTGAATAGCATTTGTTTATGTAGGCTTAGGTTGTATTTCAGTCTCTGAAGTTACAGTTTTAATTAAAAAATATTTATTTTAATACACTTGTAATTATCTCAGTTGATCTCTTAAGAAGAGTCTTACTGGATCAAACTGAAAGTCCATCTGTCACAGGACTCTGCTTCCAATAGCATTTAGCTAGTTCTTTCTAGAAAGCCTACAATCTGGGTAAGAAGGCTCATTTCTGTTATTCATCTCAGCAGTCTGGCACTAAGATGCACACTTCTGAATCAGTAGGTCCCATTAGCTATAGCTGCTGATGGACCTAACCTTCATGCTTTTCTACAGAACTGAATTTCAAACCATTCAAGCCACTGACCAGCTACCATATCTTTTGGCAGGAAATTCTGTACTTGTCAGAAATATTTTGTTACTTCTGTCCTAACTGAAGCTGCCAGCAATTTTACTGGATCACCCTGATCTACACCATTCTGAAATGTGAAATATTTCAAAGCACAGTTTGGAAGTTTTAACATCCTGTTAGTTTAAGTGAGCGTACATGATGGCAACGGATTATAAGAGTTGTAATCTAAAAGATCTGGAAGATGGCTAGCTGGCTATCCTTGGAATGGAGCAGGATTCCTCTGTGTAAGAAATTCAAATGAGCCCCATCTTTCATGCCACATATAGCTTGGTTTTTTAAGAAGCAACTTCCAGGCAATTTATGGATAGAGTTTTGGGCTGGGTCCAGCGGTCAGACAGTACAAACACTGTAAAATAAGCAGCTCTTTGAGAAGTTCTTTTGGCAGCTAGGCTTACAAAAATAATGTCAGGTAGCTGAGCAAAGCCTTCTGAAACTCTTTGGCTAGCCTCTTGCAAATCAGAAGCATTGGTAGTTTTCCATTTCTGAACTGGAAGAAGATACTGGGAAGGGATCCGTTCAGCTGTCTTTCCACTGCTCGTTCTCCCTAATCTGGGGGCTAAACAGAAAATATGTAAAATGAATGTTGTGCTGCTCCTCTTCTGGATTTTATTTACCTTACCATAAGCTTTGGTGGGCCATTCTGCATTCAGACTGCTAAATGTGGCATGGGAAAAGTCTTATTCTGTCCCTTTTCCCACAGTTCATTTGTCTGGAAAAATGTAAAGCCCACTGTGCCTACAAAGATTTTAAGACCCAAACCCTGACTATTGTGTCAAATACATATCTATTGTGTTCTAGTATGGTGGTCAAGAGATGGAATGACAAATCCAGAAGGCCCTGGGTTGATCCTTGCCCAGTTACTCTTTCCCAGTGTCTATAAGAGGACCTCAGTAGACATGTATAAAAAGGGGATAAAAAGGGGATCTATCTATCTATCTATCTATCTATCTATCTATCTATCTATCTATCTATCTATCTATCTATCTATCTATCTAAACAGAAGCTGTTGAAAACAGCTGCTTTAAAGGTGATGCCTTTGGAGATAAACCTGAAAATTAGCCACTGCCTGGAATGGACTGATTATTTTTGTTACATGTTAACAGGACTTTACTATCTTTCGTCTACTTCCCTGATCCATGTTTCTTTTTCCTTCATCTCATCTCCATGCAGTTTTGTTCCTTTGTTTCTCTTCTTTTTCCCCCAAACAGTACCCTTTCAATTTCACCCTCCTCCCCTTCCTGCTTTTCTTCTGCCCCTTTTTAGGTTTTGACTTCTGGCAGGTGTTTATACCTCGATGCATGGTCATATATAAGGGTCTTCCATGCACATAGGTGGAGGTGGGGGGGGAGGAAATAATCAGGATTGATTTCAGTTGGAGTTGGCCACCCTAGGTTGACAAAGTCTAATCTAGAAACTGGGCTTCAGAGTACAAGATATTTAGATATGTATTTTTCCTAGCTATTCTTTTTGAACTGGGGTGGAGATGGGGTAAATTCAGGGTTGTCTTCCACTAGGATAAATACAGTAATAATGGATATTCTGCTACTTACATAGCTGTAACATTTACAGTAAGAATGATGGTCGGGTTTCTACAAAAAAGTAAATTGGGAGTTTTTGAACAAGATATAGTGGCCTGAAACAGACAAATCACACTATGTTCTTATGTTATGTGTGAACTAGGGCAATGTATGTTAAATGCTTTGGCTATTCTGAAGGGTAGTATAAATTTTCATTCCTCACCATTGCTAGAGTACATGCACACAGGTAAGGATGTTTGTAGTCACACATTCATGTTTGGATGTTCATCTTTTTCAAAATCCGATAAATAACATACCCTATAGTAACAAATTATAATCCTTAGGCCATACAGTAATAGCCTGTTTTTTTATTTCATGAAATTATTTAGCAAAGGGTGAACCTGGCACTATGATGTAATAATTATAGCATATCATGTTATATAACAAGATCCTCCTTCCCTGTGTATTATCTTAATAGCTGCCATCTGGGCTTGCTGTCCTGTCATTATGTAGTTGGCAATCACCAAAGTTAAGGCCTTCCAATTGTTGGCTTCATTGTTATTTTTTTAATGGTGATTTGTTTTCTCTGGGCTTGAACTTATAATATGTATTTATTTATAGGTTTTATTTTATCTGTAAGAGAGAGAGAGATTTGTTTAAATGACTTCTAGAGCTGCCCATCTCACAGCAGTGACTCTGGGTCACGTACAACTTACAATCACCACAATTTATAATCCCTGACACCCTGGTCAAAACAACAACCCCCCAAAACAAAAAGGTGCATCCACGGCAGAACTCATTGAACTTCCTGGCCCAAATACCTGGGGAAAAGCCAGGTCTTTGGAGCCTTACTAAAGGCTAACAGAGTGAGGGCCATCTAGATCCTTGGATGGATGCTGTTCCACAGAGCAGGCACAGCCACAGAGAAGGCATGACTTCTGGGTCCAACAAGATGGCATTGTTGGATGGAAGGGACCTGGAGAATGCCCTCCCTGCTAGATCTGATGGGGTGGGCAGAAACAGTAGGGAGAGGCACTCCTGCAAATAGCCTGGTCCTTTGGTGCTGCATTGGGAGTACTGTTGCTGTTGCTGCCCATTTGCTAGGAAATACACTTTCTCGGTAGCAGCTCCAGCCCTGGGGAACACCTCCCCCCCCCGAGATCTGGCAGGCTCCCATCCTTCTAGCCTTCTGGAAGGACTTAAAAATCTGGCTTTCCCCCCAAGCATTGGGATAGGGTGAGGCTGGAACCCAGTGATTATGATTCTTTATGTACTGGAGAGTGTTGTTTTAAGGCACCAGGATTTTTTTTTTTTTTGGATGCTGTTTTATATTGTTTCTTTTATGTTTTTATTGCTGTGTGAGCTGCCCAGAGTTATGGCACATAAGATGGGTGGCCATATAAGTCTCTTAACTAAATAAATAGTACATATTTTATAATTTAAATGCTTATTTTGGCTTTTTTAAACTCTAAATTTTGTTTGAAATTGTTTTATGCTTTTATGATTGTGTTATGCTGATACATTGTGGTTGCTTCTTGTTGCAAGTGAATGGGAAGCCCATTGCATGTATGAATGCTCCCCCCCCCAACATTTTAAAGTAGTTTTCAAAGGGGCTTCCTTTCTGGGAATAGCTCCTGGCCTGGCACCCTGAAACTTTTCTGAATAAGTGCCGCCCAGACGGCAGCCGACCAACTGGCCGCAGCATTCCATTCCTCAGACTTCATGCATGGCAAGAAAATAAATAAATAAATGTGCTTCTGGAGAAGAGTTTCTCTAGCTGTTTTAGCCCTTGTCTTCATCTTGTGTCTGCCAAGATGAAGTGCTCATTGAGATATTCCTTAGTCTGAAAAATTCAGCAGAGAAGAGCCAAGCTCACTTTATCCAGCTTATTACAGTGGGAAGGACTTGCGCCATAAGACAGGGTTTGGCTGCAGTCTGAAAACAACACAGGAATTGTGAAAGCAGCGAGTCTGGAACTTGGAGCAGCCCCTAACATGGCTGAGATAGCATCAGACTGATACTGCCACCATTTCAGTGTCAGATGCTTCAGGCTGAGAAATTGTCTGTGAAATAGTTTTGTTCATATTTAACCCTCCTTCATCTTCCAAAGGGTTCTTCTGCTTACAACAGTAATCTGTGTTCTCCTCTTTGCTCCCAGCTGCCCAATACTTGACTCCCCCCTGCCCTCCACCTTTGTAAATAAAAAGAAAATAACTAGCTAGCATGTGTGTTTCGCTCATCACACCCCATGGTCCACCGCCCAGTCACTGGGAGTTTAATAAATTATTATTATTATTATTATTATTATTATTATTATTATTATTTATTAGTCTCAATGTATTTGTTACATTTCTCTAGCAGTTTGCAAGTCCCTTCTGAGGGGCTGCTGTCAGGGGTGGAGAATGTTAGTGTGAAAAATGATAAATTAATTAAAAGTCTAAAAAGTCATCCCAAGAATTATGTGGGCAAAATGGCACAGACTTGCATTCAAAAAACTTTCCAAATGCTGTGATCATAGTAACGTGCTATGAATTGGTCTTTTGTGTGCATGTGAAGTGTATGAAATATGTATGTGAAGAAAGTTCAGTTCTAAACAATGCTTACACGAATGTTCTATGAAGTAGATGTTAATCAGGGAAGGGAGTGAAAAATCCTTCCAATAATATTCATGCTCTCCCATTAGCTGCAGAATTATATCTGAATTTCTCCATGTAGTGATAATGCATGTTATGGATTTCAAAACAAAAATTTGTTAATGGAAATGAGATGAGAGGAATATATACATCAGATTAGAAATGAGGTACTGTAGCTATCTGCTAGGAGGTAGGGTATTCGTGTGGCAGGCTTAAAAAGATGCCTCTATGTTTTAGCACAGTGGGAATATTTTAGGAACTGTAGATTCAAGGGGTAAAACATTTAAACATAATTACAAGTAGTCCTCGCTTACTGACTGCTTTGTTTAGTGACCAAAATTACAACTGTGTAAAAAAACAGTTTTGCAACCAATCCTCACATTTATGTCTGTTGCAACATCCCACAACCATGTGATCACAATTCAGGTGGTTTGCAACTGGCGTACATTTATGACTGTTGTATCATCCCACAGTCATGTGATTGCCATTTGTGTGCTTTGCAACTGGCTTCCAACAAGCAAAGTTAATAGAGAATCCGAAAATAAAATTGCAAATCACAGCCACATGATGTCTTGCTTAACAACTGGAGTGGAAGTGAGGTCGTAAGTCCATTGAAGTCACGTGATGTTTTGCTTAGCAATCACAGCGCTTAGTGATGGAGTTGCTGGTCCCAATTGTGGTTGCTAAGTGAGGACTACTTGTATGGAAAAACATATATATGCAAACAAGCTGGTTTTAGGAAAAGCCTTCTGTTTGACCATCTGATTTTTTAATCATATCAAAGGCTGTGACATAAAGACCTTTACAGCCTTCATAAATTTTTCATCTATATTGGATTTTTTTGTTTTGCTTTTAACAGAAAAAAGGAAAAGAAAAGAAATCATTATATAACAGCATCTCATGCATAGACTGTATATGGGTATATAGAATTTTACCAAAAGGTTTTGATTTCTGGTAGACAAGAACCAACTTTGCTTCAGTTTGGCTGAAATCAGTATAAATAAAAGGGATTACTATGGCTTATCCAAAGCAATAATTTGCAATTAAATTTGGCTTGTATGATGTCCTTACAGAAAATGCTTATATATTCAGAGGATATAGAAGTTTGTATTTTACTACTGTACTTATTTAATGTAAGTCAACTGGATAGCGGATAAAATGGAATCTTCCATCTTCTACTTTGGGAATTGTGAAATACTGACTCTTTGTTCGTATTTCAAAGCAGAGTAGGACTTCTGAGAATACTATGTAGGTTTAGTAATGTATGCAAATAAGAAAAATAGTCAACTGCTCAAAAAGCAGAATAATGTTGTTTGGGAAAATAAAACAAAATTTTAAATGGTCCCTAGTTCATTTTTTTAAATATCATTTTTTACATTCTTTCTTGCAAAATTCATCTTTCTGCTTTCTACTTCTAAGTTAATGAAAATAATAATCAGATTATTTTATTATAAGCCAGTTGATCATGATATTTTTTTTTCCCCCAGAAGGGCTATTATTCAAGTCTCAGATGGGAGAGATTTTTGGGGTGAGATGACTGGGTTTTTTTAGAAACTTCAGATTCCCAAAGAAAACTCCAGGACTCCAGTTAGGTACCACTGTAGCTGTCTACAGGGCAACCTGAGGTGTCATGTTGCAGCTAGGCATGCTGTCTGAGACACAGACACAGGCCAAAAAGCATGGAAGATGTGAGCTTCCTGGAAACATTGATCAGGGCAACAGAGAACAGAGACTGGATACAGCCCTGCCAGGTTCTGTTTCAGAGGTAAAACTTCAATATGGAAACATACCTGGCAGATGACAGAGGCATCTGAGACATTGATCATGGCACAGGTGAAGATAGGACAGAGAGAGAGTTATCTGTTTTTCCAGATAGCACATTTTGAGAAAGGAAAATCACTGCAAAGAAGTTTATTTTGGGTCTTGATTTTATATCAACATGTCTTGGTTTTTTCCCAAAGATAAGTTTCAAGTGATACCCTCTGTCCATTCAATAGGAGAGAATTTTTTTCCTACTTTTATTTAATTTTTATTAGAGAGAGAGAAAACAAAAAAGTCACAAAAGAATATACCTCTTAGGTGCTGAACAAAATTAATCTTATTCATTGACATTTAAATAAATCTATTTAAAAATAAGGGGAAAAGGGAAATTAAGGATATAAACTAGAAAATCTACAAAAACCATTTGATAGGAAATGTGCTAATATTTCCTCTGGAAGAATGCCTCTGTGCCAGTGTGTGGATTATTTTGTTCATTATTATTATACAGTCCATTGTGAAAAGATCCAAAAAAATATTTTTGATCTTAAAATCTATTAATGTTTACAAAATTTAAAAAAGAAACAATAAAATGTTAATACTATTTAATTAGATTAAAACAAATATGTAAAAGAATCCCTGAAAATTATAAAGCTCAGTTCTGCAAACAGTACAATCCAAATACAGCAGTAACTCAGAGTGAATAATTATGAAGATCAAGTCTAAATGTCATCATTTTCAGTCTGAGATACATAACTTCTGTTCAGTACTTAACTGTGTTAAAAATTTCATTTTTAAAACTTTGCCGGTATTGATTCTAAACTATATAGCTCCCTTGTTCCCCAAATATGTGCCCTGTATGAAAGCGGTTCTAAAAGAATACCTTTATGAACATTTAGACCACAGTTATGACAGGCACCCATAGGAAAAAATAATCTAATATTTACATTTGAAGTTTGCATGGCTCTAAAGATAGCCTACTTAGAGTGAAATGTCCAGTTACCATTCGCTTAAAAACTATCACTACATATTTATATTTCTGGACCCACTGCATCTTATGAAAATTTGTTTTCCATCTAAACTTTTCTTATGCTTAGGAAATGCTAGGTTCCCCCCCTCCCGCCCCCCATAATTAGCAGACCAACAATTGTCTAAACAATACACTGAAAATTGTAACAGTCTTCTAAGGCTCTATGGAGATAAATTCATCCATGTAAAGCAAGACAATTTGCATATTTAGAATGGGCTGAATAAAATACTTTCCAAAAAATTAAGAAGTATAGGAGTTTGTATTCAGTCTTGTCAGACTCCCTGAATAACAGATACTTGTGTATCTAATTCTAAATAAAATATCTCATGCAGTGTTTTAATCAAAAGATGATGGAATTTAATAGTAGCAGCAGGAAGTTTGGCTGAAACTTGTTAAATAAAGGTGCAGTTTTAAATAAATAAAAGCAACATTAGATTCCCTCCTACTCTTATATCCATATTTCTCTTGCTGAATCTGCAAATAAAACTTCCAGCTCGTTTTTAACAAATCCAAAGAGTTTTTGCTGATAAACTTTAAGCATTGTTCATTTCATGTAAGCTTTGGGTAAATGCAAATACAGTATGATTGGCATAGGAAAAAGAATGTTTTCGTTATTTATTTGTAAATAATATGAATTCATGCACAGTATCTTAGAATTAGAAGCTGTATTAAGCAAGAATGGCTTCTGTAATGTGTAATATAACACGTTACACATTAAGGTAAATACAAACATTTAGAGTATGATTTCTAAAGCTTATGCCAACAGGTACTGCAAATCAGTTGTGATACAAAGAAAGGGGAAGTCAGAAATTAAATATTTACCTATATTACTTTTAGGGGTGATTTTTTTCTTTTTCTTTTTTAAACACTTATAAACAATACCATAGTGGAGAAGTGGACATTAAATTCAAACATTCATACTTCTTTTTATATCATAAAAATTACTTAATAACTTAATACTAATGCTATGGTGAGTAATAATTCCACAGCCTCAGTAATTATCCATTCATTCAGTGATAATGGTAATTTTCTTGAAAATACCCCTTTGTTTTAAATAAAATAAAAGGATTACAATAAGACTAAAATAATAATAATAATAAAACAAGCACAGAGTACTGTTGATGTACTATTTAAAAGAGGATATATATCTCTATATTTGCATACCTGTATATACTGTATTATTGTTAAATAAAGTTTTTTTAACTGGAAAAATTAATAAATAATAAAGAATTAGAAGCTGTATTTACTACTAACTTTTGGACTGAATATAAAAAACAAACCATTTTTAAAAAGTCGTTTCTGAGTAAGTCTGAGCAAATCCTGGGTTTGGCCTGACCCATGCTGAGAAGCCTGACTAGCAGGAGTTCAATTTTGGTTTCACAACAGAGTCCCTTCTGGGTACAAAGACACAATGGGTGAAAACCAGATTGGGTCTTTGTAATCCCATCAAATTAGGAAGGTGGGTTTAGCTCCTAGATATCTTCTGATTTGCTGGCTAGACCCAAGTCATCACAGTCCTTGAAAGGGCAAAGCTACAGTTAGTCTCCCCCACAAGGCTGGCTCCCACTTTTCTCCTGTATTCTATAAAACCAAGAATGTTCAGAATAGTAGAAGAAAGAGCAAGATGGCCTGTTTATGAACGTCCAAGCACAAGGCTGAAAATATCCCCCTCCAACAATCTTCTCTGCAACAAATCTGTGCTGAAACCCAAGACTGCACTCAAGGAGGCAATAAGTAACTAGTTTAGCTACACTGATTATATTATTTTTATGTGCAATTTGGAATTTGGAATGTAATTGTTGCCTCCTGTTGTTTTCCTTATATTTCCTTTTTCTGAATAAACTTCTTTATGTATCTAAAGATCTGGTGTAACTAATTTTATAAGGCGATTTCTTATTAAAACCCTCCTATGTGCAAGATTGCATGACTTTAAAAGCACCCTCAAACAAGAAATTGCTGAACTCACATACATCAAAAGGTTTCAGGCCGTTTCAGAAAGTCCCAACAAACACAATGAGTTGTTAACATGTTGCAATTGTCAATTGAAAATGTGCTTGCAATTTGTCTCACGTGTAATCTGCATAACCAACCTATCTCCCCTTCCTTTCCCCCCATCCCAATTTAAATTCTATATCGGTTTAGCCACCTTATACATCTGATGGTGAGCTGCTGATGCCTTTAAATAAAATTTGTTAATCAGAAAAGGGGCTATCAGATTCCTTCTGATTTTTGCCACCATAGACCAACATGGCTGTCCTCCTACAACTTCTACCCTTTGTATTTCAAGATTGGCACAACAAGGTTTGCTAAGTTCTGTATTTTGGACTTTCCGTAGTAAAATCTAAACTTCTTCCTTTCTGTTTACCTAAAGCTGAGCTGAACAGAGCTGTCCTGGGTAAAGGGGTCCAAGACTCCCCAGCTGGACAGATGTTAGAAGTCTGGCCTGACTGGTGACAGCTTATCAAAAGTATCTTTTACTGAGAAACCTTTGGAAGAAGAGGGGGTCTGCCGGGGGGATTTAAATAATTCCCACTTCCCACTTAGAAGAGAGTGATATATCTTTATCTTCTCTTTTTCTCTTCTCGGCAGCTATCTGTCGCTACCCCCTAGGTATGTCAGGTGGGCACATCCCTGATGAAGATATTTCTGCTTCAAGCCAATGGTCTGAATCCACAGCAGCCAAATATGGAAGGTAAGAATGGTAGGAACCTGGGACCTCTTACCAAGCCTATGGTCACATTGTATCACATTCATAACCATATTGGTATCTAGCTTCTGTAGAGAATGGCCATAGATTGGCAGATGTACTTGAGATTGCCTGCAGATAAATATACCTCCCCCCACCTCCCCCCATCTCTTATTAGAGATCAGTTATTTCTCTATATTTCAGCCCTGCCTAGCTTCACGTCTCTAGTTAGTTCAGAAGTTTTACAGTATAGTATCCAAAGAAGTAGTTGTCTCCAACGTCCCTAAGGTTAGGGTTAGGGTTATGATAAGAAATTAACATGGCTGGGCCAACAACTGTCAGGCGCTTAGCTTATACCACTTTGTCCCCTCAACAAATGTAGAGAGTTTTTTCTAAATGTTTTAAAGTTGTCTTTTGTGCTTAATTTTTCAAAACTGTAAATAAAATTGTAGCCCTTGATTGTCAGGATCATTGTGAATGAAGGAGATTTGTTTTCTGAGCTGGAAAACATAGTATTTTTGTAGTTCTGTCATGCCTTAATCCTCCTAACACTTATTCTCTGTAGAAGCTTGATACCAATATGGTCATGAACATGATGCAGTGTGGCCATAGATACATTTTTGGCAAACCCGGCAAACCCTGTCTCCTAGTTGACTTTAGTTTCTTTAAGATTTTTTCAAGAACAAATAAAATCGAAAACATGCTACAAGAGAAAGCACCAATTTCAACATATAGTTAATATTTCAACATATAGTTTCAGTTTCATGTTGCATACTTAGATCTGGGGCTTTACTTGTTGTTTTAGAGATTTCAGTTAATTTAGTTTAAAAGCCCAAAAAACTCATTGTGCTGTCTCCTGAGTTGCTTGCATTTTGCGATAAGCTGAGAATCATTCTGTGTGTGCATTTGGACAACATAATTAGACCTCATCATATCCTTGTAGTTCTAGACTTCTCAATTGATCTCACATTTCAAACTAGGGTTTTAGTTCCCAGCCCTGCATTTGTTTTGTCATGTTCTTCTTCTTCCATCCATGAACAAAGTAATTGCCATGAGGACATACTGAAAGGGAAATGAGATGTTTAGGTCATATGGAAGTGCCTGGGACATAAAAGCACTGAAAAAAGAAGTTCTGGAGCCTGCTCTTCAGGTAACGAAGCAGCAAGATAGTACAACAGAGTTGGCAACGTATAGAGGCTTGATAAGTGGAAGGCCAAGATAAAAGTATAGTTTTGGGATGATGGGCAGTAACAGCTTTTTTTTTTCCTCTGACTTTCCCTAGGCTAGGTTCAGAAGATGGTGATGGTGCATGGTGCCCTGAGATCCCTGTGGAACCTGATGATCTCAAGGAGTTCCTGGAGGTTGACTTACATGAGCTGCATTTTATTACCTTAGTAGGGACTCAAGGGCGGCATGCAGGAGGTCATGGCAATGAGTTTGCTCCAATGTACAAAATTAATTACAGCCGGGATGGCACCCGCTGGATTTCTTGGCGAAACAGGCATGGGAAGCAGGTAAAGGAGGAGGAGAAGGAGATGGTGATGATATTGTTATTGTCTGTTATCAAGCATGAAATATCTGGTCATATTTAAAGATAGATTGGGGCATTTTTAGGCTTTATGTATTTATTTGCTGCCCCTAAATCTTAGTGTGACTTCTGGGAGACAATCCATCTAATTCAGGAGTCTAAAGAAGGCAGAGCTAGGGCCAGCATAAAAAATATGCTAGCTGGTATCAGATGATTTCTTTAAAATGTGGCTGTCATTTTCAAGAAATACTCAAAATTGTTGAACTTGGATGAAATGTTTAAAAATTCTGTTTTGGAATGTGCAGTGTCCATGATTTTCAATACGGGTTCTACGGTAGAAACTCTGGGCTGATCTGTGATCACTATTAACTGGGATTAACCATGAGGAGTTGTCTGAGCTAGCCCTATAAAGGACAGGCTTAAAGAATGTGTGATAGTGGTTTACTCACAAAATTTATTGATGCAGCAATTTAATGAAATGTTGATTCATATAATGTGTCTCTGTTGGTTTATATTGCCTATTCCTTTTTCTGTGGTTAGTAGCCTGTTTTATCCACACTCAACTGTTATTTTGCCAGCACTGGAAATTTGGATCTGCAAACTGAAAACAACCTAATTTTCACCATGGTAGAAAAGCTGTAACTCAGCCATTCCACTTCAGTCTACAGAGTTTATTTGACTATATGTTTTAACAAAATTCCTGCCCATAGAATGCTTAGTAGCAAAGACACAGGGTGTTCTCCATAATTGATTCAAATCACTTTTTAGCTGATAATGGAAGAACTACAGGCAAGAGCTGTAATGGAAGGCAAGTGCGAGGAGGTTACTGACATGGAGGATCAAAGTTATCGTGAGGGAGGAGGGACATTCCAGAGCAAGCGTTTTCTCAGCCTGCAACAGGACCATGGGAAGATGAAGAAGATGAGGCTAGCCCCTCCGTAGAGTCTCACAGGGTGTATCCACTAATTGCTTTAGCATAGGTTTAGTCTGGCGAGATTCTGTCTAATTAGCTGCAAGCTAATAAAGAAACTATACTGGACTGGATTGCCTTATTGTTGTTCTTGGGCTGAACCTGACAAGAGCACTGTCAAATGGGCAGAAGAAGATTAGATTTAAGAAAATGGTTCAGGACAGAGGCAGATAATCTAGTGTTCTCTAGATGTTTTGGACTTCAGCTCTCATCAAATGCAGCCACTATGGACAATGGGAGATCTTGTTTTATTTAACACCAATGTGAGAAGGTTGACATATGATTTGGAGCTATTTATTACCAATATGCTGATGACACACATGTCTCAGAGCTCTAAAGAACTGGGTGTAGGAAAACATAATGAAGCCAAATCTAGATAAGATGGAGCTGCTGCTAATTCTGCCCTTGAAGATGGTCCCAAAAGAGCAACTGGCCAGAATGCAGCAGCACTAGTGGCAAATGTGCTTTAGTGAGGTGCCAGGTCACTCCTTTGTTGAAACAGGTCCACTGATGACTGGATGCTTTCCAGAATCATTTCAGGGGCTCACAGTGGTGTGTAAAGCCATATGTGGCTTCAGCTCTGATTACTTCTAGGACTGCCTACCCCTAGTACACTCTGCCCTTTAAAATCTTCCTTGAGGTACATTTTGAAGGTTCTCCTGTGCTTAACATCAACAGATAATTCTACCCATCATGCAGGAGAAACTAGATTATGAAGCAACTTGCTGCTGGAGCTGAGGCTGCTTTCTTCCTTGTAACAGTTTAGGAGGGGGCTTAATTTTTTTTTTTTTTTTTTAACAGATAAGCCTTTTCAAGTTTTTCAGAAATTTTTAAGCCCAATTTGAATAATTTTAGTTCATATGAATATGCGCAAGGCCCCTTTCACCATTAATTTTTAAATAAATAGACAATAATGAGCCAGTCCATACATAATGTTAAGTTCAAAGCAAACAAATCACATTATGGTTTAATATTATATACTGGATCTGAGTGAGATGACTCAGGTTCACTTCAGTGAAGAAGTTTGTGGTTGGTAGGTGACATCATTCTCTTCACTGAAGCAAAGAGGCAACTTGACTTGCTTTGATGAAGTCTTTCATGTTGGTTTAAAGCTTCTACCTGTCTCTTCCTTGTTGCTTGCTGAAGCCAGAAGTGAGTGCTGCCAGAGAAATGCTGCTGAAGGAGGGCTTCAAAACAGCAGAGATACAATCAGTTTGCTATGCCACCTGAAATGTGGTGACAACTTTGCTTCACGGAGCCTCAGTGAGGGAGCGCTTCTTGCCTCAGACTTTCATTGAAGCAAACTACCCCTTCAGATATTTGCAGTCTTTCACTGCATGTATAAATCAGTGAAAGCAATTCACAACTGATTTAAAAACTAATTAATTTATATTGGAACTGAGATCAGTTCTATGCTGCCACCCTCTCAACTGTATGAAGGCAGTTGCCTTGCTGTTGACCTTCTTTTTTTTTGTAATAACTTTACAAAAGTTAATTTAAAAAAAAAAAGACAAAAGAAAACTAACAAAAACTAATATTGAGAGAAAGAGTAAGAAGAAAAAAGAAAGAAAATTGAAAAAGGAAAAAAAGTAAAGATCAAAAGTGCAGAAAAGAAAAGAAAAAGAGAGGAACAACAATAACAACAACAACAAAAAAGAATTGACTTCTGACCCACCTTGCAACAGATATAAGTAGCAATATAAATCAAACTCCTACTCTAAATTTAAAACATAACTTCCATTATTTCTGTTAACCCATACTTTCTAATCAATCCATACAGCATACTGTATGTATGTATGTGTGTATGTATGTGTGTGTGCGTGTGTATTGTAAAAAAGCAAAAAAATTCTGCAGTGGGATACATATTTGCATACAGAAGATTTTAAAGATTAATATTCAATCAAAACCAGAGACTATATATATCATTTTTTTCTGTTTCTTGCAAAAAGTCCAAAAAAGGTTTCCAATTAGCATTAAACTTACACAATGTCTTACCTCAAATCAAAGCCATCAATTTTGCCATCTTAGCCCACTCCATCAACTTCACCATCCATTCTTCCACTGTAGGTAATGTTTTATCTTTCCACTTCTGTGCATATAAAGCCGTGCTGCTGTTATCATATATAAAAACAAAGTTCCATGAGTTTTTTCCAACTGTTTATCCATCAAACCCAAAAGGAAAGTCTCTGGTTTTGATTGAATATTAATCTTTAAAATCTTCTGTATACAAATATGTATCTCATTCCAGAATTTTTTTGCTTTTTTACAAGTCCACTAGAGATGATAAAATGTCCCTTTTTGTGGTTCACATTTCCAGCATACATTCAGAGTACCTTTATACATTTTACCAATGATACATTTTATAAAAATTCTCTTTAAGGTTATATTACAATGTAAATTTCAATCCATTCTGCCACATATTTTCCCATTGTTCCATCTATATGTTGTAGCCAAA
This sequence comes from Python bivittatus, assembly GCF_059951505.1. Lineage (NCBI taxonomy): Eukaryota > Metazoa > Chordata > Lepidosauria > Squamata > Pythonidae > Python > Python bivittatus. The sequence continues at coordinate 3,196,600 of NW_028277098.1, forward strand.
TTTTTTAGCCCATTTTATCATACAGTCCTTAACTTGTTCATCTTCTGTTTCTAGTTTCGATAAAAGTTTATACAGTACATCTTTGCAATAACATGTTCATCATTGTACATAATTCTGCTTCAAATTCAGTCTTACCATATTCAAAACCATAAGTCCTTTTATCTATTTTAAATTTTTCTTGTAATTGTACATAGAGAATCCATTAACACATGTATCCTTCTGATATCAATTCCTCTCGTTTTTAATTTAAAGTCCCTTTGAGAAAATTCCAGTACGTCACCACTTATTTTTAGTTGTCATTTCTGTTTTATAAAAAGCTTCTTCTGATGACAACCGTAAAGGAGCCTTTGGAGACAACATAGATTTATATCTGTTCCATATTCTCAATATGGCACGTCTAATAAGATGATTTTTAAAATCTACATTAACTTTAACATTGTTGTACCATAAATAGCCATGCCACCCAAATCTTAAGTCATGCCCCTTGAGTTCCAATAACCTCCTATTTCTCAAAGTCACCCACTCTTTCATCTGCCTTGCTGTTGACTTTCCATTGCTGAGTACTGTACAAAAAACCAAAAATCTCTGCCTCATGCCAAGCTGCAGCAGATCTTGGAGAAACAAAAGTTCCACATGAAAAGGAAATAAAGTAAATTGCATATATACCCGCTCACACACATATACACATTTCCATTGTCCAGGTCTTTCATACCATCTCATTTGTCAGGAGATAAGTAAAAAAAAAAAAAAAATCTAAGCTGTTTCTATGAAAAGGAGCTCCAAATCCATCAATCCACATTTCCCCTTGAAATGCTTGCTAAAGCAACTGAAGCCAAGTGAGGAAGAAGGGCAAGGTAAGAATTCCCACAAATGGGAAAAATATTGCCACAGCAAAGTCACAGTGTGACACAGAAAATGCTTTGCTCTGGTTTCAAATAAATTATGGCAGAATTTTTTAAAAATGGCCCAGTTTCTTAAAACTAGCCAATATTGTGTGACTGCTGGGTCCAAACTGGCACCAGCTGCTCACGTGGAAATGCCCTGAAATGAACTAAATGGAAATATGCTAGGCAGCTAACAAGTGCTATTAGAATAAAATAATGTATCTTCATACATGTTTAGATGACACTTGATACAGTTACCATGACTAAATTCCTTCTGTACCTGCCCACTGGCCAACAACCTCCTCCTCTTCTTTTTATTTCTGTTTTTTCTCCTCAGGTACTTGAAGGGAACACTAATCCATATGACATTGTCCTCAAGGACTTGGAGCCACCCATCATTGGGCGATTCATTCGCTTCATCCCTGTGACTGACCACTCTACAAATGTGTGCCTCAGAGTCGAGCTCTATGGTTGTGTTTGGTTGGGTAAGCACAACAACCTTTCTAGAAGACCCATGCTGAAGGAGTCTTTCAGTCAGGGGGCAGCAGACGGATAAAGGAGGAGTCCTAATGCTTCCAACTGTCAATAGGATAAAAGGTGCAAAGAGTCAATGCTTGCGGAGATGCACCTCCAACTGTCTAGGCCAGTGTTTCTCAACCTCAGCAACTTTAAGATGTGTGGACTTCAACTCCCAGAATTCCAGCATGCTGACTGGGGAATTCTGGGAGTTGAAGTCCACACATCTTAAAGTTGCTGAGGTTGAGAAACACCGGTCTAGAAAGACAAGGCTACTCTGGAAAATCTCTGTCTGTGTGGAATGCAAATGTATCCTCCCTATCCAGAGTTAAACCCAAGGAATATATTGTTCAGTAAGCTTAAACAGAAGCTGACTTTTAGAGACAGTATTTATTTGCCCAGGCAGGACCGGCTAGAAGTTTTATGTGATGCCGGAGTAGATCCCACTGCCACCCCACAGATATTCTAGCGATATGATGCATGTTTGGAGCTGTGGAAAGCATTATGAAATTGGCCTTACATTTGCTAGGAAATATGCTGTGATTTCTGTTTTTTATATGATGTGTGTCTTAACCATTGATAACAGAGTGTTGACTGATACTAGGTTCTCGGCTGAGAGTTTTCCTTTTTTATGCTATTTAGTGTCCTGCAAATTTTAACTGGATTGGTACAGGCAAAATACAATACAGGCAAAATTGAAGATTTCTAGAGCATTATAGCATCACTCCATTACTGTGGTAATACATGATCTATATTAGTGTTTGATCACCATTGCAGTGATTGGATGACACTCTAATTTGCTAGTGTCCAAATCCTAATTCTTTTATATCAGCTTTATTCCCTGAAACATTGTACATTTGCAGAAGTGTAAAACTCTGGCTGTGATCCAGATGTGTGTGCAATACTATCTGTGCCTCCATGGGAGTTTTCTGAAATAATTTGTTTCAACATATCCCACCACCTCCTCTCAAATATACAAACAATTTGTCAGGAGCTGTTTACCAAAAGAACAAGGCAAACAAAACGAAAAACCAATTCTGTATTAATCTGAAGATGATATATTGCAGGAATAGCACTCAGAATATTTTGAATGTGAGCGCTGACACTTTAATAATCCTGCAGATTATGTTTTTATGTTTTTAATTGTTTTAATGTGTTTTCATGGTTTTTGTCATTATTGTTTTCATTATTGATTTGTATTTATATTTTGTGTTTTTTAACTGTGTAAGCTGCCCAGTGAGATGGGTGACCATACAAATTGAACAAATAAATAAATAGTACAGGTAAGAAAATAACATGGAAGGAGCTTTTCTATACTAGGCAAATCCAAGAGGTGCTTTTAGTATCAGTAAGATGGCAAAGAAATTGCTGAGGAAGAAACTGGATGGGGAAAATTGGACTAGTGTGCATCAGTGAAAGAGAATAAAATCTAATAAAGTGAGCTGCAACTTACAAAACTTACGCCTTTTAATACAACTTGTTCGTTGGAAAGAAAGAAGGAAGGAAGGAAGAAAAAAGAAACAGAACAAGAGTAACTCCAGTTCTATTCCTTTACAGATGGGCTGGTTTCATATAACGCTCCAGCAGGACAACAATTGGTTCTACCTGGTGGCACCGTGATTTACTTGAATGATTCCATCTATGATGGTTATAGGTGAGTTCTCTATTCCTATGTTCAGTGAGAGGGAAAACTTTTAGACCATATTAATGTTTCTTGAAAATTGCCTTGTGTTCAAAGGAGAACAATAAAAGTAAAATATAAAATGTAACTATTTTGCAGAACATTTTGGCCCTCTGGCACCTTTGTATAACCTTGATGATTAGAGAGAGGTCTTTGTATTCAGTGCAGCCATCCTATTCCCAAATGGTGCATCTTATGTGACCAATAGTATAGGCTAAAGGTCATATCTTTTGTAAAAAAAAAAAAAAAAAGCCCTACTTGTATATTGTTATGAATCTGATAAATACAAAATATGCATTTGAAAAAATGTTACGAGATAGCAGAAACAGAAACGAGGAGATATTAGGATGGAGATATGTGGAAGTCACAAAGGGACATATGGCCTTTTTGCAAATGCTACAGTATCTACAAAGTGTTGCTATATCTCCAGGACCCTGGGAGTAGCTTCCAAAAGCCTTTCTTCCAGAAATTGCCTTTAGAATAAGAGAAGATAATCAGCCCTAGCTAAAATAAATATTTTATTTTATTCCTCTATCACTGTAATTAACTTGATTGCCAATAAACCCCACTGATCAATAACATTTATTACAATCCCTGACCAGAATTGTACACAGTTTCATATCAAAAGGTACAAGACAAAAACAAAAATAGGATAAGATTAAGAAAAAGTAAAATACCTTAAAATACTTCAAAGCTAAATTACTAAATTTTGTGTGATAAAACTGTAATTCTAAAATACTAGCCAATTAAAATACTAAATTACAAAACTACCAAGATAATAAAATGTTACAGTACCACCCAATGTCAGATCAAATGTTGCTTCAGATAAAATCAAATAAAAGGGAAAACTACAAATTCCTGCCTTCCTACACCTTGTGGTTTTCCTTTTCACAACACCATATCCAGCTCTCAGACAAGATCTTGCAGCTGCCAAAGAAAATGTTGTTACTTGCCACAAGATCTGGGAATCTTCATCAGCAAGTACAGGTAGTTTACATAAAAATCACCCAGAACACTGGGGATCTTTTATACTATGGGAGCTATCATGAGACAATGGATGTTTCTACAGAAGAGGCAGTGCGAAATAACATGGCAGAGTGTTTCTGGTGCCTCATATAGGCATAGACTTTGACTGAGTGGCATGTTATTAATCTTCTGTCAAGAAGTTGAAAGAAGGATGTTAAAATACACAAGAGTGACTGCTCTGCAAAGAGTAAGTTGTTTAAGAAATGGTGCCACCTGGAGGTTATGTAACCGGACACATTTAACACATTTCGAGAGATCCTACCTTCATTGTCTGTATCAGCATCTCTCCTACTTGGACATAAGCATGTTTCTACTAATATCTGGGGGAAAAGCCCACTACAGCATTTTCCATTTGCTCTACCTTGAGTTTCCAGGGAACGTGAAAAGGATCCACTAAATAATAATAAAACAAAATTCATGGTATTTTCAAAAAGACTTGGACCATTCATGGGCAGAATTTTGAGCTGTAGTTTGTTTTAACTACTCATGGATAGTCCAGAAGGCTCAAAGAAGCAACATCTCTATTTTATCATTCTTCTCGAAAGGGAAGTACAATACATTCTGGCTGCCATTTAGCTTTTGGTAGCCAAACTCCTGGCACAACTCTTTTATGGAGTAAATTAGAACTAGGTTTAGGAAGCAATACATCTCTACTTAAGATTATTGAGCCCAGGTTTCTAAGGGAAGCGGGGTTTCAAATATATTGTTACTTTTTGAATGTAGCACTCCACTGAGTTAATTTCAAATTGAAGTTCATCCCTCACATGTAGATCTTGCTCCATTGGTAATTGATCAGTATCTCCGTTGGTAAGTAATCACTGTCTAAACAACAACAAACCTTAAATCTACCTAAGACTTGTGGGAAACTATTAAGAGTGTAATACGTAGCCTAAAGTACTCATAGTAATGCCTGCCCAATATGTATACTCTCTGGGATGATTCCCCCTGGAGTCCTATTTAAGATTGAGAAATCCAAGCTAAGCTATTACGAGAAGTACCTCCTCTGAATTAGGAAGATACTGATGGAATTTAGAGTAGGGTGCTTACGTTATTTGGTCCCATTCTGGTCTTGAAATCCCCACCCAGTATCTTACAGTGTATACACTTGGATTAATTCATTTTTCATTTCTCCAATTATTTTGTAAGGAATCACCTTATATGACTAATTTGTGACTTCATACTAATGGGGGAAAGATACACATTACAGTAACTGGTAGGAGGCTCCAATGCTTTTTAATGTCTTTAGTCTGGGGAGGATTTCTTTATACTCAATTTAAGGAAGAGTTTCAAAAAACTGTACCAAATTTTCTTCTTCTGTGTCTTTCTACCCCCTCTTTCCTCCTGCCTCTCCCTGCTCTGCACATGAAAACTGTGTTTGGTATATTTTAACCTTGAGAATGTCTGTGGAGGACAAATTATCTCTGACCGATTAACAGTGTTACAAACTGTATCTCTCCAACTATCCCTCCTCTCTGGTGTAGGTTGCTTCCCAAGATTCAGTAAGGGGTGGATGTAGCCATTTTTAAAATCACAAAAGGTAATTACTTGAAATCTCATTAAGAACTTTTTTGAATCCTAATGACCCTCAATGGCAAAGAAATATGTGTAAAAAGGAATGCAATTATCTTACATCGACTATGACTAGACAGCCATATAATTCCTCTCAAGTTGCTGGGATGGACTTTAAAGTTGACTGGGGAAGTGAATTATTGTCTGTTATGCTCTTATTCATTTCATTTACACAAATCTGTAGAATCACACTATTTGGATGCAACATGCAAAAGTTGACCCTCTGTTCAGAAGTTTGAAGGGCCAGCTTCAGAGGAGGCGGGGGGGGGGAACCAAAGGGATTTTTTTCTCATTCTTTATTGCTGTCTCCTTTTTTTCCCCATCCTCTTTCAAACCTGGAATTCTCCCCCAGAAACCATTGTTCTTAATTTCTTATCTTTCTCAACCATTTTTATGTGATAGCAGTTCCTCTATTTTGAGTTATTTAGGACATCTGGAAGTTGTCTGCTATCCAAAGCTCCTCCTTTGATGCTTCTTTGGCTTATTTTTGTTCTTAACTTTATTGCTTTTCTCTTCCCATTGTTAACTGTATTTCCCATCTTCCTTTGGAAAGATTAATTACTCGTCTCTTGTATCTGGAACAAAAGGATTTTATCACTAAAGTAACCCAGAGGCAAGAAATAAATCTTTTAATGAGCTAGAATAGCGGATTTTCCCAAGATCAAACAAAGTTGCAACCATGGCTTTTTTACTAGCTTATTTCAAAAAGAAACAAGCCTGGTTTTCTTACTGAGATGACAGGCTAAACAAATATTGATGTAATTTATTAGCCAGCAGGTGCAATTAAAAACTGACCTAGTGTTAAATGAGTGGGAACACTTCCAGGATTTCAGATAGATCTCTCTCCCTGCAACTGTATTGATGGATGGCAAGAATTGATCCTGAGTCGTTTTGCAACCAAAACTTATACCCCTTTGAACAAGCCTTAGAAATCTATTAGTATTAAAATCAGTTATAAGATTATAGCAATCATCTCTCCTTCTGAAACCAACCACATTCATCTCGCCTACTGCAATATCGTTTACATAGGATTATGTGATGGAATGGAATTATGAAGGCGAAGCTCAGGGAGATAAACATTTTCTTAGCTCACCAGAACCGCGTGAGAGGAACAAGAAGATGAGACTGGCACCTCCCTGAGGAATTCACACTGTTGTGGCTGGAGGACTTCGGGAACTGGGGTTTTAGTCTGGGAAGATTCTTGCTAGAGGTTGTAGCTAATAAACATAGCTGGACTGAATTGGCATTGTCTCTTGGAGTTCCTTGGGCTAGGCCTGACAGATTACTCTTGAAAAGTCTGTTAACCAGTGCAAGGTACAAGGATTGTATGATGTCTGTACCAAAAGGCCTGCATTGGTTGCAGGCGCTTCTAGCTTGTAAAGCCCCAAATGGCTTAGGATCTGACTAGTTGGGGAGCCTACTCTTCCATTATGAATCTTTCTGGATGTCAGGCTTTCCCCTTTTAATTAGTTTTAGCATTGATTTTGTTTTAGCACTTTGGATTTTTAATTTTTTTCAAGTGGTTAGTCATCCTGATTACTTGCTTGAGTGAAAAGGCAGGACATAAATTGAATAATGAAATAATAATAAGAATAATAAATCCCCAGGCACACACAGTTCAATGAGCAACTAGGGTTGATTCTCATTTTTCATGTCGTAAAGTCCTTGCATGGTCTTTATTACCTTATTCATGTGGGACTTTTTCTTCCAAATTAAAAATTTAATTAATTGTTAGGGTATTTTAAGAGACTTAGAATAATCCTTCATAGCACATCCTTTGCTGACTACATTTATATGATTTCTTATTGACATATTTAAAGCTAACTGCTGAGAGATGTTTGAATTTCCTAAACATGTTTGTAATAACTGCCATGTGAAGACTCAGGCATTCACGGGGAAGTGAGTGGCTGCAGCTGAAATCAAAACTTACTAAGATCAGTGTGGACAAAGAAGTGCTTTAGATATATACTCTTTAATGTTCAGGGCGGTTTGAGGAACCGATCAGAGAATTTTCTCTCTCTGTCTTTGCCTAAAATGGACTTTCCACTAAGAACTCTATGCTTCAAGTTCCGCTTCTGCTGAATCAGCCGACCACTCCACCCCAATTTAAGGGCGGTTGGAAAAATCTCCTTTGACTGCCAGTTTTGGACAGAATAATTTTCTTGAAATTCGGTAAGAAAATGCTAATCTTCTTGTCCTCTTTTTTCCCTCTCGCATGTCTGCCATCAGCATGACAGAAGGATTAGGACAGCTAACAGATGGAGTTTCTGGCCTGGATGATTTCAGCCAGAGCCATGAATATCATGTATGGCCTGGTTATGACTATGTTGGTTGGAGCAATGAGAGCACCACAAATGGACATGTGGAAATCACCTTTGAATTTGACCGAATCAGAAATTTCACCACCATGAAGGTTAGTTGTCAAAATTGAAGCTGGATTCAGAATTCTCTTCAGGTTGCCAACTAAATACTATTTAGAGTGCATGGAAAGTTGTGGGATCCTGTCTATCCAAACATGGTACCTATCTTTTTCACTAACTTATTAGCTCTGCACAGTGAGTTTTGTTTATGTGCAATTAAAGAATTTAAATTCAATTAAATCAATGTTTAAAGAAATCCCTCTTGCTTAAAAAGGGAGTTGACAATTTGACCTTTCTTGATGATATTGCTATAAAAAATGTATATCTTTTACAACAGATTGTAGTAGATTGTCCTCTGATTGGCAGGGAGCATGGAAGAATGGAACAGGGGAAAACTTAGCTTAGTTTATCATTTCCAGGCAAACTTAGTGTTTTTGTCAACAGAAGTTAGGGTATAGATGAAAACAGAAAATGATGAATTTGCTCACCTGGCAACATTCCTGTGAATTCAGAATATTCATAGGGGTCCCAGGAACCATGGTTGTATTAATCTGTTCGCATGGGCATGTATACCAAGCTGAAACAGAGGTGAACTGAAACCCCTGAGTTATATACATTTGCTTTGCTAACTTGATATCTCACATACAGGCTGACTCTTGACTGGAAATTAGCACATCTTACTGTAGAGTTGCACATGAACAGTCACACTTGTAAAAAATGGAAACAGTTGGGACACATCATGGTTTCAGAGGAAAATAACCATGACCAGTTCATAAAACATCTATCTCTATTACACAGGTTCACTGCAACAATATGTTTGCCAGAGGAGTAAAGATTTTCAAGGAGGTGCAGTGTCACTTCCGCTCTGATGCAAATGAATGGGAACCAAACACTGTCTCCTCGGTACTGGTACTAGATGATGTGAATCCCAGTGCTCGCTTTGTGACAGTACCCCTTCTCCATCGGATGGCTAATGCCATCAAATGCCAGTTCTACTTTGCTGACACCTGGATGATGTTCAGTGAGATTACCTTCCAGTCAGGTATGATGAGGGGAATTCAGGGTGATAGAGGAAGTGTAATATACTGATATTTATTTACATATAAATCACTGATCTATTAATGTATGAAAGGGGCAGAGATAGCATAATCTAACATGTTACTTATAAATAATCTATGGAGACAAAGTTACAGATAATGGTGGATTTTATATTGGATTCTAAGAATTAGTGCTTACTGCTTTGCCTTGCCAGCAGCAAGACCTTTAGCCGTCTTAAGGAGACAAAACAGGAAAATGCTTAGTGAGTATAGACTAAAGCAGTTTTTATTTTTGAGGTGTACAAAGAATTTGCTGAACTAGGCATTCCAGTAGATGTTCAGGCTGCAGGTCGGGCTGACATGCCTCACAGTTGCTAGGCTTCAGTAGATAGCAGTCACTGTTTTTATCAGTGTCGGTAAGAAATTTATTTATTTGCTTGCTTGCTCGCTGAGGCTTTTATGCTGCTTAATTCCCACAGGCTCTGAGCAGTTAACACAATGTCATAACAGAGGGTTAAAAACATCTAGTTCCACAAAACACTCCCAAGCAACAGTGCCACCCACCGAGTAAGGCTAAACCTCTACATCCCCACATGCTTTCCTGAACAGCCAAGTCTTTACAGCCCTTTGGAAGTTCATTAAGATGGAGGAGGAATAGGTATCTGGGAGCAAGCTGCTGCATAGAAGGGAGGCCATCACTGAGAAGACTCACCTGGGGGTCTCCGTAGATGGCGTTACCTCATAGAAGGAACACTCACCAAACCTTCTCTTCCCAATCATGCAACTTTAGATCTCTTCCCTGGACAGACCCAGAAGCGAACATAAAGTCAAAAGTCTTTCCTCCAAGTTATGGCCCTTCCTATTAGACAAATGGTGGGCAAATTCTAAAGTATGAGGGACCACAACTCAGCCTTTCAGCCTCATGTTTCTTCTTTGATGTGGGGCTTTAAATAGTAGGAATAAGAGCAAGACACATTGGGGTGGCAAACCACTCCATCCTCCTCATGAAACTCTCCCAAAATTCTGAAGAATGAGTTAAAATTGCACTGCCAAAGTTTGGTCAGTCTTCTTGGGATGCTTTGGGTGGGTTAGAGAATTGCTTGCAGCCTATAGACCAAGGATTCCCCATCTTTATTAGACACTATTTTAGGCCTACTTATGGTTCCTCATAAATGTAACATTTTCTTTTTAGTGTAATATTACAGAAAATATTAAACTAATATTACAGAAAAACACTTGCACACGTTTCAGTTTTCAGTTTAAAGCTCTAACGTAAATCTAAATCTCTTCACTGTAATATAGTTTATATAGTCAGACTGCTGAGTTGTGAATAAAAACGGAATGAGATGATACTAAAGAACATTCCATTGTGAAGTTCTTAAGTTAGGTCATTTAAAGAAAACCTGTTGGGAAAGAAACCTGTCCTTTTTGTGGGGGGGGCGGGGGGCGGGGAAGAGTCCTAGGTTCCACTGAAGAAAAAAGGCTTGAATTATTATTATATCTATCTGCCTGCCTGCCTGCCTGTCTGTTTATTTATTTAAATTTATTGGCCGCCCAACTCCAGTGGACTTTTTAGTTCAATTTAATTCAACTTAATCTCACAACTATAATGCTGGTTCAGGTGCCAGTATCTCAGATATACTCTGAAGCTTTAATGCTCATCGCAGATGTCAAAAAAAAAAAAAAAAAATCTCAGGCAGATACTGTTCCTTAATTTTGCAAGAAGAGATCCTTTTTGTATCCCATCTATATGCCCTCCTCTCTCCAAACAAATCTCCTATTTTCTTTGGCTCATTCTTGATGGGCTGCCATAGATCCCACACAGGCTGCAGACTGCAGGTTATACACGTCAATTCTATTTATTTACAATAGAGCAAAGTAAATACAGTGAACTGGATCATGTTTTACCTACTATCTCTGCCCTGTATGCATTTGCTGTAAAGTCTAAAAAAGAGAACTTTGACAACTATGTTTGCCTGATTTCTCTAGGAAGAGAGAATCATACAATTGGTGAGGCATGCCTCCTACCAGCTATATATCTGTGATGATTCTCCATTGCATCTGTTCCTGGAGAAGTCAGACCTAGTTACGACCATTCATTACTTTATTACCTCTGGATGGTTTACATAACTTACTTTGTCTGGGGCTACTCTTGGAAACAGTCCAGAAACTTTGGTTTACAATGCCAGATACTGCTTGTCATTGTCTGCTAATTTATTTCTAGGTTCATTATAAGATTATATGGATTATATTTGAAATTAGTTTGTTAGATCTGTTTTATTTTTAATTGCATATTTTCTTGAGTACTTAGAAAGATAGAATATGGTTACCAGTAATAATGCATAGTCCTTACTTGTCCATCAAGAAAACATTACATTTATACCCAGTGCAGTGTTTGAAACATTCCACAGGGTTTTTCTAACAAGCATATTCATTGCATATGCAATTTGAAAGAGAGAGCTTTGGACTTGATATCCACCATGCTTGAGCTCATTTTTTTGCTACATTTTTGAAAACTGGATCAGTGTTTAAGCCAGCTGCAATTGTCTCTGCTTGCTATGTATATTAGTAATGTTCTTCTTTTCTTTTTCTTAGATACAGCTATGTACAACAATTCTGGAGCCCTTCCTGAGTCTTCAGTGATTCCCACTACCTATGGTATGTACAATACTTGCTGTATTGGGGCCTCTAAGCAAATACCCACAAATGTATTTTTTGTTCAGTGCCACCAAGTTCCTTGAGCTGCTTGATTTTTTCTAGAATCCCTCTGGCTATTTTATTATACATACATACATACAATAGATGATGGATGGCAGCAGTTGCTGGTAAATGTTCACAGGACCCTCAAAAAGGTCAAAGGATTCTTCTGGCAAGAGTGGATACTATTGGAAGTGAAAGAGGATATTCTTGTAAATTGGTGCTTTTAAATTTGATATGTCCCCCTTGGCAGCCATTTTGCAGGAGTACTCACAGCACATTCTCAACATATGCCGCGCTATATGTTATGGCTTGTGGTTACAACAATAAACTTACTTACTTACTTATATTCTCAACATTCCAGATGTGTCTACCAGTCTCAAACGTTGTTGGCCACTCTTGTATTAGTTTGGAATATGCAACATCATGGGAAAAATAATTAGTTGTCCAGGCTGCCTTTCCAATGATGATAATTAATGGATGTTCCCAGAATCAATGTCATTTGGTTTGAAGGTGGAATTATTAAGTTTGCATGTTTGTTTGTGTATAAAACTGAGTAGTAGTTTGATACTGTTTATAAAACCAGGAAAAAAAAGCATAACAAAGGAAAAATAGAACAATGTCCATGTGTTAAGGAAGTACAGATATGAAAACATACAAACTTACAAAGTATTATAGGGATTCTGTTATTCTGCTAAAGATACCAAAAAGAGAAAATCCATAGTTTTAACAAATTCTAATTGCTGGATTCCAATTTATTTAGTCATTTAGATTCTCAAAGCCTTTTTCTGTACTACCTTCAGTCTTTCACTTCTACTTTGCTTCTGTTCTTTACTATTTCTGATGCCTTCAGTAGTAACTCTCCACACCTCTGTAAGGAAATCATCTTTCTCTTGAGAACCAATCCTGCAGTGAAAGGTTTATAGCCCTTAGACAGAGGTTTTCTACTACTGAGAGGTAAGTACACCACCAAATGCTTAACAGAGTAAAATAAAAGAGACAACACAATGTTATAGGGATAGTTTACAAATATATTTCATTCAACTGTAACATCAGAAGGTACTAGGAGTAAGAGGAGACTAACCTTCCCCTTGCTCCCTTGGCCTGGCTCCAACAGGGCAAATGATTTAGCTGATGAGAAAAGAACCTGAAACAAAATGGAGTGGGGTAGTTTATTGAATAAGCAGTAATTATGCAGCATTTTGGATTTGAAAGGGGAAAAGTGCTTCAGAGAGTGTGTGGACACATACATAGCCCCTGTCAACCAAAAGCATCTTTTCCTGGGACTGAGCTGAAGTTGAGAAGGGCAGCCATGTGATTCCTCCCCACCCCACCCCACCCCACCCCACCCCCCAGCTGCAAATGCAGCTCCTCTCTATACCTCCATTTTATTCTTGGAAGATAGATTTGTTCCAAGCAAATGTTTAGCAAATACAGTAAAACACAGATAAACCCTAAAATAGTTTAACACTTCTGAGTAATAAAATGTCCTTCTTCTGGTGCCAAAAGAGCATACGTTCAGTCCCTGAGGGAGAGTCTTCCAGTGCTAAACTAAAACAGCAAAGCTTTTAACTACAGTGATTGCTGCCATACCTTCAAAACTAAGTGACCAAATAAAGGTCTCCAGACCTTATCTTGAGAGCCAGTTTGGTGTAGTGGTTACAGCATCAGGCTAGAAACTGGGAGGATGTGAGTTCTAGTCCCACCTTAGGCACAAAGCCAACTGGGTGACCTTGGACCAGGCACTCTTTCTCAGCTCTAGGAAGGAGGCCAGGGCAAACCATTTCTGAAAAACCTTGCCAAGAAAACTGCAGGGACTTATCCAGACAGTCACCAGGAGTCAAAAAACTAACTCAAAGGCACCCCCCCCCAAAAAAATCTTAATTTCAGGGCAACTTTATGCAGGAAAGAATGGTATGTCAACTGTCTTGAGCCCAGGTTGCTTCTGGATTTAAAAGATAAAATCAGTACATTAAAATATGCTTCAAACAATGAACGTAAAGATGAACATTTTGAATGATGCTGTTTTGTTTTTAGTTCATCACTAATGCTAACACCAGCACTGTATTAGTATGATCAGACAAGTTATATATTAATAATTGAAAGCCTCTACTCTTGATGGCTTGTCCAGCTGTCACTTATATGATAGACTGTGCAATTGTAATCTATTTAATTCAAAAATTCACATTAAAAACTGTTATAGTTGTGGTAGGGCAAAACTGTATCTTTCTAGTTAATAAATGTTATCAATGACTGCTGAGAAACTGTGATATTCTTATGACAGAAAGACTTGCTTCCAGATAGACATCTGAATCCTGTTCACAAATATGCTTTTATTGAACATTAAATCGTCTAGAAAAATACTAACAATAATTTGGAGGAGGAGGGGAATGGAATCCAAGAAGAGATGGCCAACTTCATTATTTTACCTAAAGCTCACACTACACAATTATCCTCATCTCTTCTAACAGATCCTACTCTCAAAGTAGATGACAGCAATACTCGCATCTTAATTGGCTGCTTAGTGGCAATCATCTTTATCCTTGTGGCCATCATTGTAATCATACTTTGGAGGCAGTTTTGGCAAAAGATGTTAGAAAAGGTAAGATTACAGGTAGATGCTAGGAATGCCCACATCATAAATGATGTGACTTGCTGGTTTAATTGCTAGAGCTCAGTATTAATATTATTGAAACTGACTAATGAAATTAGCTTCTGGTCTAAAGATTATTAATAAAAATTGGGAGGTAAATATACTGTGTACACACACACACAAATACACATTAGGATTCTGTTCGCTTGTTCCTTGTGCACCCAGAGAGTCTTCATATAATTGTGATTGATTGATTATGTGCCATCAAGTTGTTTTTGACTCCTAGCAACCACATAGATTTTCTCCACAATAATCTATTCTTAACCTGGTCTTTCAGATTTTCAATGGTGCACTCATCGCCATTGTAACTGTATAATTGTATATACAATCAAATTATATACCTCCTTTCCTTTCCTGCCCTGCCCTGCCCTGCCCTGCCCTGCCCTGCCCTGTTCTATCTATCTACAAAGTTGATGAGTACATGGATAAAATATACCACAAAATGAATTTTGAGGCAATTCTGTGTTTCATGAAATCATACATCTATATGTAATCAATGGATACCTGTATATAAGGAATTCAGGGAAGAGATAAAAGATATCAGTAAAGAGAAGAATTTGAAAGGCATGCCAGATTACATATAGTCAGTACATTGTATCAGATAGAAGGAAAAAGCATTGGCAATCTCAGACTCCAAAATCTGGGTTGAAATAAATTCAAATGTGAAGACTGTTAGAAGCATCTCCAGTTTCTGTGGTGTAGTGTAGGGTGATGTTGTGCTATAGCTGAATATATCATCTAGAATCAATTGTACTCACTGAAGTAGGATTTTTTAAATCTTTTATGTCATATTTTCTGTTTGCATATGTCCCACACATGTGAACAGAAGAGTATGTAAGCATGAAAATTGACCCACTAAAAATTCTGTACAACAGAAAGCTTCTAAGTTGTTTTACAACAAATATTATTTGAGCAGAGATACCACTTTAGGTTAGAATCTGCTCAGTAAGATAATCTGTCATTTACCAATTTATAGTGTATAAGAACATCAAATGTGTTTTCTTTTGATTCCTAGGCCTCTCGCCGGATGCTGGATGATGAAATGACTGTCAGTCTCTCTCTACCCAGCGAATCCAATATGTTCCACCACAGCAGCTCCACACCATCCAGTGAACAAGAATCAAACTCCACTTACGACCGCATATTCCCTCTAGGGCCAGACTATCAAGAGCCATCGCGACTGATTCGCAAGCTTCCTGAATTCATCCCAGGGGAAGATGAGGCAGGTCAGACTGGCCAATATTTGTAAAGAGACCATTAACTCATTCCCACATCTACTAGATCAATCTAGTATAAGAAAGTGTGTCTTAACTTTAATTGTCTATGTATTTGCCAGTTGATAGGGTAAATTCAATTGAAATGAGGGAAGGACTGGTGGCCTATTCTAGCAATAGCTGGATCTCTTATTCCTTCATGCTAAATCATGTAAATTGGCTCTTAGGAAAAATAGTAACAATGTGGAGGAGGATATAGAAATTCTATTCCTATTTTAGGAATAGAACTGTGAACAAACTTTGGTAAATTAACCTGGTTAGTAATCATTGCTCTATCTAAACATCTGTACAGATTGCGGAAAGGATACATCAGGATAGTGTCATCCATGTTGCTCTCAGATCAAACTGATCACAATGTGATTCAGTAATTGAAAAAGCAGCGTTTTTCTGTTGAGGTTAGATGTGAAATTCTCAGCTGCAGAGAGAAATATTATAGTCTATCTATGTTTGTAGATAATATGCAAGGACAGGTTAGTCAAGTTCCTTGCTTGTTTAGGCTAGGCATTATGAGATTAAATGACCTAACAGCTATTTCCCACAGCTGACACAATGCTATCCACCCATCCTTCAATAAGCATAAAACTATACTGGCATGACATTTACAGACCCCATTACAGATTCTTATCCCATCTCCATTTTCTCTGTTCTGAGTTGGCACTGAGGGAGGCTGTCCTGATTATCCATGTGGAGCATGAGATAAGTAAAGTGATAGATAGATAGATTGATTGAATCCTCTGACTTTGCTCACCCCCCTTCTACCTGTCAGCAGCTGTAATTGGCAGAGAAACATCTGCCAGTCACAGCAGTGCTCCAGGAATGGGGCATGTCTGACTGGAAGATTCTTTTTATCATATCTAGACTCTTTCATCTCTTCACAGCTCATTCTGTTATACTCCAAGTTGAATAATGTTTTTTTAAAAATGAAAATGATGAAGAGAGGTGAATCACAAAGCAGGACTTTTATTTAGGATTTCTCTCCCCTTCCTTATTTTTTTTTTTTTCTGTACATAGGCATGCTGGCTTCTGGATTCCTACACATTTTGTTCAAGAAGCATTGGGAATGGTTGTCCAAGCATTCCACTATTTCAGTTTTGGGCTGAACTGGTCACTCTAGCCATCCAGTTCAAGTCCTGCTGGCTGAGCAGCCTATGCTACAACACAATTCTGAGAGACCGCCATTTAAATTTGCAGTGGTAATGCTAATGGGCCAATGAAAGCTTGTGGAAAGAAATCAAGCATGCAGTTAGAGCCAAGCTGTCAAAGGACCACAAAGAGAATCTCTGCTAATGCAGTTCTATCACTCTTGTGCAAATCTGGAGGGCCACCAGCTAAACACTGCTGTGTCCCACTTTTTAGGAAGGCAATAGCCAAATGATGGCAGACAAGGTTGACTAGGGACTGGAGGAGAGGGGATATACTTCTTTGGTGTCTCTTTGATCCCACCCACAACTGCTCACTTGACTTTTCCTCTAATGTACTGGGTGACTTACACTTACTGCTGGTTTTGGATGCTGTCAGCTTAAGGGGGGAGCAATACTTTAATACTAGTGGAACTGAGGACCACTTAAGCCTGTCTCACTCATGAACTGTGGACAAGTTCAAGAAAATGTCATGGGGTAACAGCAGAAAAAAAGGTGCAGCCAGGGCATGTTTGATTAGATACAAGTGGGGCAAGAATTGTAGAAGTGGCCTTGAAGCCATGGAAAGATAGTATTTTTTTTTAAAGATAGAATATGATTTGGGGCACAGAATTTACTTTCTTGAAAATCATAGCTTTTTAGGGTTACTTTTGTTTTATTTTAAAACTGGTTTTTTTGCCTTTTCATATTTCTGAATGTTTGCTGAATTTCTGAAGGGAAAACATTTCAGTTTTCTTGAAAAAGCATTTCCCATATTTTTTTAAAAAAAGATTCATTATCAATAAAAATGAATACAGTACATGGTCGCAAAAGTGGATTGTAACAGAAGAGATTTCACAAAGTGATAAGAACAAAAAAGCCCTACATTCTGGGTCATTCTTAACAGATGATGCGAAGATGCATAGAAGAACCTCAAGTAAGAAGGCTAACAGGGAAAAAAGAAATCCTTGAGATATCTAGACTGGTTTGAGCTTGGAAAGTTAAAAGGGATGGCTGATTAAAACATACAGTATTCATGTCCACATATAATTCCACATCCATTTTTATAACTAAGAAAAGCAATATAAATGACATAAATTAAGAAAAAAAATTAACTTGCACAATTGAAGCTAGCTACCAAATTCAGCTTTACTTGATGAATAATTTAGAAGCAGCACAGCCCTATGTCATCTTTAACATGCTCTGCTCTAGCAGAGCCATAGTGAGTCTGGCTGATGTTTATTTTCCTCCCTAGCTTGTCTGGAGTGAGTTTGTTTGGCAGTCATTTGTGCCTTGCAGCTTCAGGCATTCTCTCTTTCCAGAGTTACGAGCAACCAAAGCCCCCAGGGTCTCCTTCGCTGAGATTCTCTTGTCTCTGATCTTCTCTCTTCTTAGGCTGCAGTGGGATCACCAAGCCAACCCAGCCAAATGGAGCTGAAGGGGTTCCTCATTATGCAGAAGCAGATATTGTGAACTTGCAGGGAGTGACAGGCAGCAACACCTATTCTGTCCCTGCAATTACCATGGACTTACTCTATGGCAAAGACGTGGCTGTGGCCGAGTTCCCTAGGAAGCTGTTGACTTTCAAGGAGAAATTGGGAGAAGGACAGTTTGGGGAGGTGAGAACTTGCTACACATGTTCTTTACAGTAGATTTATCTCCAAAATCTGTCTGGAGATGAATAATAAAACTGACGTAAAATTTATTATTTAGCATGACCATAGATCCTGAAAAATATTTGCATTGCACCCTTTTGTGTTCTTCATTGGAATGGTTTTTTAACCTTAATTTATTTTTCCACTTGATTTTGCCAGGCAATGACAAAAGATAGACTGAAGGGATTTTATGGCCATAGAAGAGCAGTAACAATGAATGCTTTCACTTCTGAGAGTCAGGGTTTTCTGAAAAGACTATAATCATTCCTATTTTTTAAAAAAAAAATTTCTTCTTTTGACTGCTAATAACAAAATCAAGTAATACATATAAGAAAATCAAATGAATATCAAATGTTTAAAAGCCTTTGTTTTTACTGTAGTCTTCTGCTATCTGTACAAATATGGTAAGACATTGAATGGGGTCATACATCATCCTGATTATGATTTGCTCAACCATGGTTTAAATAATATACCACACCTGGCTGTGTATACAAACATGTTAACCCAAATTTAGTGCAGATTGTGAACCAGGACATTTTTTCTTAAGATCTAAACAGTCATCCCAATATAGTACTCTTTCTGGTCAATAGATTTTATCAGATTTTACTTAGTGTTTCCAAACCTTTTTGACTAAATGGGATTGGGGAGAAGAACAAAAAAATGAACAATAAGACATGGAATATTTTTAGCTTTTTTGTTTGAACTGTTTTGAAATCTTTTGTGAGAGAATTGGGTACACATTTCTTCTGTCCCACTGTCATCTCTGATCGAAGCAGATCATGCCCCAATGTTCAAAATTATTCCATATAAGCTACTAGTCCAGGTCTCTTTTTCTTGAAAAAAACGCTTAATTTTGTTACTGGTTTCTGTTAGACTTCTACTTTACTTGAACAATCAGATCAATTAATCAACCAAAATGCTGGATTAATATTTAAAAAATCAGTTTCAGTAATATGACTTAACCAAGGGGTTGGCAGGCTTATCAGGGCCCTTCAAATAGTCACTCACACCCTAGTCACCTTGTAGTTTGACTACTGCAATGTACTCTACATGGGGCTGCCCTTGAAAACCATTCAGAAGCTTCAACTGGTCCAGAATTCAGTGGTGCAAGCAATAGTGGGCATGCCTTGGTATGCCTGTGTAACACCTCTGCTTTGCGAGCTACACTGGTTGCCAATTTGTTTCTGGGTACAATTCAAGGTGCTGGCCATCACCTATAAAACCTTACATGGCATACGGCCTGGTTACTTGAGGGACCACCTGTCTCCCATAGTATCTGCCTGGCCGATTTGATCTTGCAGGTTGGCATGCTCTGGGTTCCTTTGATTATACAATGTCATCTACCAGGACTCTAGACCCCTTCTCTGTAGCAGCACCTGCCCTCTGGAATGAGGTTCCCCCCAAGATCCGGATGGCCATCACTCTGCTGTTGTTCAGAAGAATGGTGAAGGCCTGGCCCTTTACCTAGGACTTTGGCGAGGGAGAGTGAAACCCCTCGCTTCACCCATCTGGTCTGTTATGCTTGCCAGTTTTTATCTTTTATTGAGCTTATTGTAATTACTTTCTTTGATTGTTGTGCATACAAGTTTAATTTATTATTATTATTATTATGGGTGGTTGCATAATCAACCAGATATTTAGACTGGATTTGGCATTTTTATCCACCTATCAAGTCCTTCCCAAGGACCTGGGATAGGCAGATGTTGTTTGATGGTGTTAAAGGTATCGTCGCAGGATGTAAGCTGTTCCAAGTAAAGCTGCCTTTTGCAATTGACTGATGGTGATTTTGTCAATGCTGATAGTCTTCAAGTGGTGCTCCAGATGTTTTGGGATTGCACCCAAGACCCCTATTACTATTGGTATTATCTTTGCTTACTTTTGCCATAGTCGTTCTACTTCTATTTGCAGGTCTTTATATTTTGTTGTTGTTGTTGTTGTTGTTGTTATTACTATCTTCCAAGTAATAAAAATATGTATAATAATTCTTGATTTGAAAATCCTCATTGGATCTATGCCTGCTGATCCAGAGAGTGAATTAATCTTTGGGGGTTCAGGAGAGATCTCCACTTTAGATCACATGAGTTTACCCCTCATTGTAAACATACCGTATTTTTCTGACTATAAGACGATACTTTTTTCTAAAATCCTAACGCTAAAAATTGAAGGGCGTCTTATGCAAGGAAGCAAGCCGAGGAGAGAACCGCACGGTTGCAAAACTGCCCATACTTTGTCTCTGCAAAGAGGCTTCCTCCTATTGCTAGCCTCCAATCACGAGTGAAATAGCTTGTCTCTGCAAACAGGCTTCCTCCAAGAGCCAGTCTTTACAAACACTTGATTCCCTTGCTACCAACAGTTACTTTTGTCCAGTATGGTGTAATAAGCTGTCTGTGGCTATGGCTCAATTTTTTGCAGCCCTGGTAATCTGTAATTTGAAAGAATCTATAAGGGTAACTAGCAATGCTTGTAAAATAATCACTATATCCCAACAGATTATTAGTTTAGCTCAAGCATATCTTAAATATGTTTCCTTCTCTGCTTCAGTTCAATCAGCAATCTAAACCCAATGAAAGCATTGGTAATACCTGCATATAAGAATGATCAAACTTACAATAATCTTTCTTCCCCAGAAATCTTTCATACTCTAAACAAGAGTGACAAGAGGCTTCTACAGGAGAAGAAACAAAGTTATGTGCTAAAGTATTGGGCTAAGCTCCAACTGCTGTAACAAATGTTACATGCCCGCCTGTTTTGGCATTTCATTTCCTGATCCTCAGCAAAATCTAACCCAGCTATTAACAACAATTTAATCTCTCCTCAGTCTTGGGACAGAAACTTCCATGGTCTATTTAATACATCTCCACATGCTGATACTTATGTTCTGCCACCAGATGACCCCCTTCCAAATGGTCTCCAGTCTGACATTCAGAAGTTCAAAAATTAATTTTTCAACTGAAAAATAACAAAGTGCCTGGCAAAGACATAATTCTACCAGAATTTTTGAATTTAATGCTGCTTGGCGGACATCTGTACTAGCCCCCCTTTTTTCTGCCACTCCTCACAAATTCCCAAATGCCTTAATTCCATCATTCTTGCTATATACCAAAAAGGGGACAAGTCCAATCCTGCCAGCTTCTGCCCTATCAGTCTCTTTTCTGTAATCAGTAACTTATACATCAGGTTTTTATACTATGCACTTCTGGATTGGACGCTGAGACATCTTAGCCCCAGAGCAGGCAGGGTAATTCAACTGTGGACCAGCGTACAATATTACACCACCTAGCAGAGAAATTTAGTCTTCCCAAAGACATCCTCTGTGTCACTTTCATAAACGTAAAGGTGGTCTCTGAGACCATGTCAGAGGCTCTGGAGGCAATAGCCACAACACTGATTGTAGAGGAGACTTATCTGAACCTAACCTCATCCTAAGAGGTGTAAAGCAAGGCTGTATTCTTGCCCTATTATTGTTTAATCTATACAGTAATGATATTGTTGACGCTTTTAGTAAACCAGAATTTCATTCTCCATCTCTTACCCATCTCCTTATTCCCATTCTCCCCTATGCTGATGAAGTGGCTATTCTTTCCATAACCCAGGTAGGCCTGCACAGATGCTTTGAAGGATTATCTTCTTATTGCCCTAGGGAACATCTCAAGATTACTCTACAACAAGGGTTCTAATATTTTCCAGAAAGTGCCTCAAGTCCCTGATTAGGTGGAAGATCGGATTGAAGATCTATTGATCAGGTTATGACTATTTAGGTATTCACTTTCAATCCTCTACTTGCTCGAACAATCAAGCAAGGGAGCTCCTTGTCAGAGCCCCCAAAGTGTCCTTTGCAATTATTAAATACCCAACATAAGGCAACATAGCAGCAATTATATACCAGCAGCTAGTAAACTATTCAAGGATAAAGTTTTGGATTTGATGCAGGTATACCTGCTGACTTGCCTCTGATTTTAAGAGAGAATATTATTTAATATTGCAATTACCCTCTATCAAGATAGCCAAAGGCACAGTATCTTTTATGTTGTTCACAAAAGCCAAGGATAAACCATTAGTCTCTGAGATTTAGGGCAGACACTGATCAGGTTCTTCTAACTGGTCAAGTTGCCTTTTTTTGTTTAACACCACTGAAGGTAACATTGTTTTGTCTGTAAGGCTTCCCATAATGGATAAACACACTGGAATGAAAAACAGAAAATCTTAACATTCACAAGCATATTTGACCCTGAAACTGGTAGCATTCGTATTCTTCACAAAAAATAAGAAATGAGATCTTGTGGGGGTTTTTTCCTTAAAATTGAGACCTTCTGTCTGTGTAAACAAGAGTGACATGTCCAATCTGTGCTGCTTGTTGCTTTTTCTCTAGGTTCACCTATGTGAAGTGGAAGGAATGGAGAGATTTGTGGACAAGGATTCTGTTCTGGATGATAGCATCACCCAGCCTGTCCTCCTGGCTGTGAAAATGCTGAGAGCTGATGCCAACAAGAATGCCAGGTGCTTGGGACACACAGAACAAGAGGCTGAATACAATCGCAGTATTCTTAAGAGTACCTGATGCAGCTTCTTTACATTGCACACATTTAATTTTGCCCCTGATTTAGCTGTTCAGGTTGCCTCCAACTGATGTTAAAGTTCCCCAATATTCCTCAGGGCCCAAATATGAATCTTTGAATCTCATGTCAGTTATAACTGGCAATCAATCAATGGCTATAAACATTTTTGTTGTTTTTCAGGATTGACTGAAAAGTGAAAAGTCATGAAATGGATCGTAGTTCAGATACAGTAAACTGGTGCAGGACATTTCTAAATCTTGACATTAAAAAAAAGAAAAGAAAATTACTGATAACTTTATTTCATGGCAAAATTGGATGAAATGTTCAAAGTTGACCCTTCAAATTGGGTTTCTCCAAAAATAATGTAGCTACCCTTTTCTCTGGGGTGGGAGGGTGGGGAATTGTTTTTGAAAATGAGATACAACATACAGTAGAAGTTGCCCTAACTAAGGAATCTGCAAAATTCAGAAATAAAGGTATATTGTTCTGTCCCTCAGCCCAGCAGGGTTACAAGTACTTTGGGATTCAGAAGGAATAACCACACCAGTATGAGTACTTAAGGCTTTATTCCAACACAGTATGAGAAAATAAGGTTATAACATTTTGAAACACAGGAAAGAGAAAAGAAAGACCTTTATGCCCCTTCTGCTAGTTAGGAAACTTCAAAACGTTGATGGCGAGTGGGCTGCTTGAAAGCCAGGAAACATACAAGCACCTTCCCAATTAAGTCTGCATCAAAATTCCATCTCATGGGGGCTGACCAGTTTATACAGACTCCAAACATAAGTAATCACACCCCTTTCCAATGGCCTCATCTCACTTGATTTTGCCAAGGCCAAACAGGATACATTTATCTTATCTGGTTCTTGAAGTGCTTTACTTCATCTTGCCAAAGATGAGAACATCCCAAGGTTAAGGAGTATTGAAGATGAGAAAAAGCATCCCATCCTACACAGGTGTTCTAGACCAAAGACAGGACAAAACAGAATAACTGAGTATAACCTTGCAGAAGTGAAAATAAATGCTTAATTCTGTACTGTATACTCAACCATTACATGGGAATATAGATTTCTATGCATCTAAAGAAAAAAGGGTCCACACCACTATCTCCTCGCTGATTTTCCATAGTGTCATTACAAAAGATGGGATAATTTTATAGAAGTTTGGAGGAAAATTATTTGTTTCCCCTTCCCCATGTTCGTATGATATTATGATCAATTAAGACAAACATAATGTATAGTGTAGTTGTCATAAGAATAGATGCAGGGGTTATTTGATATATTATCTATTTGTGTATTGTACTTTTGTACTTTCCATTAACAGAAGTTCTCTGAGTGGTATATAATATGTATTATAAACATGAAAACTGGATGAACATCAACAGATAATATGAAACAAAATGAAAACAATAAACATACAAGTCTGACATAAGAATAGCACAATAGAAAATATAAAAATTTAGAGTAGCAATAGTAACAACAATAAATACAGCATAAAACCTGATCATAAAGTAAGAACAAAATAGGGTGTTTACAGCATGGAATAATATGAGATTTGAACCTACTGCAATTTTTATTTAATAAAGCACTATACTGCTTGATGGTAAAGTAGTAAACAAATCATGTAAAAAATATTGTCAGCATCTTAGAACATCAAGCTACACAATTACTGATGTGAGGTGACTAGAGTGCTGTAGGAAGAGGGACCAAATTTTTGAATCCCCCTAGTATTAAAAAACAAAGTTGGACAAAAATCATGGCTGAGTGTTCACTCTGACATCCTGCTAGTTTTGAAGGTACAGTGACTTTTTGAAAACAAGAAACGTTCTTCTCTTTGACGTGATATAGTACAGCCAAAGTTTTGCAATTCCCATTCATTTCAGAGGAGCTTGTGCTGGAAGCCTTGTTGGTGCATTGTGTCCTTTGTTAATTAGTATACACGTTGGGATTTCAGTTGCTGCTTGAATTTTTACCTTCTGGTACCTAAACATCCTGGGCAAAGGGGGAAGTCAAAGGTATTGTGACAACCTTGTTGCCAGTCCAAGTTAAGGAATGATTTATTGGTAAAGTGACCCAGTAAACTAAAGCCATATATTAAAATAATACACATAGCTTGTACATAATGTTTTTGAATGTTCAAACATTTCATAGATATTTATAGCAAATTATTGGCCTCTGCCCTGTACTAGCAAACTTTCTGAGTACAGCACAGCTCACTAATTTCACTCTTGCATGACTTTTGTTTCTGCCAGGAATGACTTCCTCAAGGAGATTAAGATTATGTCCAAGCTGAAGGACCCCAATATCATCCGGTTGCTGGCCGTGTGCATTACTGATGACCCTCTCTGCATGATTACTGAGTACATGGAAAATGGTGACCTCAACCAGTTTCTGTCTCGTCAGCAACCCCAAAACTTGTCAGAGAACCCTACCCCTCCTGTCAGGTAGACAATAAGGACTCCTTCGGTTCTAGTCTGTACAATCTTTCCTGTGCGGTGGGCCTGGTTTGCATTGCAGCTGTTCCATTTTTCAGCTGCATACATTATCTTAGCCCGGGAGTGTGTGTGTGATAAGAGCGTTGAAGCTTATTTTGAGGCTTCAGTTAGAGGACAGGAAGTTGTAATTACCTCTACTGCTCATTTCTCTTTGGCTTTGGGAAGAGGAAAAGTCTATTTCTTTCCACTTTTAGTGGCCTTGGCCACGTTCAGATTATGACTGTTCTCCATGCTTTATGAATTTTCTGTGTAATTAAGCTTACAATCTAAATTTTGACAGTGGGGATACAACAAATTAGAGAGAACATTCTGACTTGGAGGAGGCACTGGGGGGCATCCTGGCTGGTAAATTCCTTCACCCTCTTCTTTTCCAAACTTTATTGTTTGATTGCAAATCCTCATCCAGCGGGCTGCTTCTCCTTCAAAAGAAAAGTTGCCCTGTTAAGCATGGTGGAAAGACAGCACCGAGAACTAAATTGTGTACCATGCTGTTCCACTTAAGTTTTAATTCACTTTGTTGTTAAGTATACAGTGCCTGATCTGTCTGGGGATCATCAGGCCCAGGGAACCTCATGCTTCCCCATAGTTCTTGTTGTAGAAAAATTTCACCCCTAGCCGTGAGGATTTTTTTCTTATTTCTGTTGTTGTTGTTTTTAATGATGTCAATTAGCTTTTTTTTAAGCCAATCATATGGTTGTAGGTATAAAGTAAAGGGCCTGGTGGGAACGATTAGCTTCCTTCTTCCCCAATTGTGATGGTTCTGATCTTGATTGGGCCACAATGTATTTACAAACACGTAAGTGGAAGTTGAACAGAACAATATGTAATTGATGTATCATCTACTTTAGCCTATAGAGCATTTGATAAACATTCTGAGTGGAAATCCTTCTCTTTTGCTTTGGGTAGCTGATGGTGTATGTGGCATGTTTGCTCTTTAACACTGCTGACAGTTAGCTACAGGACTGATTTTTGTTTCTTTTTCTTATTCCATTCAGTTATGCCAACCTGAAATTAATAGCTACCCAGATCGCTTCTGGCATGAAGTATCTTTCCTCTCTGAATTTTGTTCACCGAGACTTGGCTACACGCAACTGCCTGGTGGGGAAGAATTACACCATCAAGATAGCAGACTTTGGCATGAGCCGCAACCTCTACAGTGGGGACTACTACCGAATCCAGGGCCGGGCAGTGCTCCCTATTCGCTGGATGTCATGGGAAAGCATCCTTCTGGTGAGCACGCTGCACTTGCTATTCTGATGACAGAAGTTAGTGGATTTTTTTGTGGTTAGCCATGAACTCACTGCCTGCGTAATCTGACAACAGGGCCTTTTCCTACTTTCACTTAATCTTGCCAAGCATCCTCTTTTTTATAATGCGCCCTTATGATATTGCTTTTATCTCATCTCCAGGACATGCCTGGGATATCATTATACCATACTTAGCTGTACCAGTATTAAAGTAGAATTTCCCCTCATATCCTAACACAGATTTAATCATGGATACAAGCTAACATACTTCACTGATTCTTCTGGCACAGTCAGATAACCCGTATGAATTGGGATATGCCCTGCACCCACTGCCCACTTTAGGCAGGTATGGGCCCTGGGCATTGCCCTCCAGGGTCATTCTCTTTTGGCCAGTAGGATAGTCTGGTTTTTCCAAATTGGGGCCTTCCTATTAGCCACTGGTCTCCAAGCTGATGTGGTGTGAAGGAAGACTTCCCACTCTATCAGCCCCAGCCCATGTTTAACAAGAGTAATTGCTGGAAGTTTTCCTACCAGTTGGTGACATTTGGTGGGCAGATATTGAAACAAAGGGGATGGAATCTCCCAGTCCCTTTCCTGAACATGCTGCGCCCACAGTAAACAAAGACACTACTATTTGGCAGCAGTGGGCTATGGCAGGATAAGTTCAGTAATGAGAATGCTAAATATCATGCTTTATAGTTTTCTGCCAGCTCAAAGATGAAAAGATGCCACTTCAAACAAGCCATGAGGAAGAGCCTAAAGTTAGTGTTGGCTGCATAACTAGAAGAGCACTCTTGCTGTCACTGCCAACTAAGGTTAGCTAGTTGAAAAATGAACATGTCTGGCAGCTTGGGAAACAGAAAAACTGGTAACTAGAAACCCTTTATATCAACGTTTCCCATCTTGGTGCTCTCCAGGAGTGTGGGACTGGAATTCCCAAAGTCTAGGAATTCTGGGAATTGTAGTCATAAAACAGCAGCCAGGTTGGTTGCTTTATGTTTATTGTCACTGTCATTAGCACAGGTATTGCCCATAAAAACATATTGTTTGAAAAGGAAGGAAACTTTCAATCTTAACCACTCTTTCATCATCTATACATATTTTAGCCATATGCAAGGCTAAAATATGCAAGGTGTTCTAAATAGAAAGCTGGCAAATATAGTTGAATCTGGATTTGAATAAACTGAGCTGTCTTTGAAGTCCATTAGGAGAGAGAGGTGAGCAAGAGAATTAATGAAATCGCATTTGGCATGGGAAGAGACAAGTCTCTAAGGCAGCAGCAGAAAGGAGAAGAGCCAGGCTAGAGGTAGAACCTGACAGACATGGAGGACAGAGCAAACAGCAAAGCAATCAAGCCAAGAAGAAAGCAACATCCTTCCTTGCTTCTGGCCTCCCTTTTCGTGATTTTATTCCCACTAGAGACCTGAAGGAGAAGGCTAACACCCTAAGATTTCTAGTCATCCACTCAGGCTTGACTGCCATATTCTTCAAGACTAATTCTATAGATGCCAGTGGCTTACAGGCAGCCAGGTTTTATGCTATTTTGAATATATAGGTGGGTAAAAATAAGAAAGAGGGCAGATTGTATCATTGGGGTCCAGACATCTATAGTTTTGGAAAGTCTGAGTCCCTCTAACATAATCTTAATCCCAGACATTCCCCTATTTACTGATTCCAAATCCTCCTCCTTTGGCATCTGTTACCATCTTGCCAGCTTTCACTTTGGTAGCAACAAGTGATGACAACTATACCACTGGTCAAGTCTGGCAACTGCTGAAGGCCTCTAGTCTAAAGTTGAAAAATAAAATGATCCAGTTTGAAAAATCCACCTTAAACCCTGGTTATTTCTTTCCATGACTAAATAGAGCATGCATTTATCTCTCTGATTGGATAAACGTAGCCAAAATCTCTACCAGGCCTTCCTTTCAATAACAAACTTTCTGATCGCAGCAGTAGGGAAAGAGTGAAGATAGATTTCTAAACAGCAGCTTCTGAACAGCTTCAGCATCAGATGGGGACTGAAAGGTGAATAAATGTAGACTACACATTCTGGAAAACATACAAATCTATATGATTTACACATTTTTATTTTCTTGTGGGGACAGTTTTTCTCCCTAGAGATTTTTATTTCTTAAGGAAACTGTGAATCTCTGGTTAGTTATATAATTTGTTTTGATCCCCCCCCCCCCCCGTTTCTCCAACCAGGGAAAATTCACCACAGCAAGTGATGTGTGGGCTTTTGGTGTTACACTCTGGGAAACCTTCACCTTTTGCAGAGAGCAACCATATTCTCAGCTATCCGATGAACAAGTAATTGAGAATACCGGAGAATTTTTTAGAAATCAGGGACGACAGGTATGAAAATATATGAATGTAAGCTGCAGACAGATGTTTATAGACTCATAGAAAATGGAAACATCATCTGATCTGTTGAGACTATACAGGTAGTCCTCACTCAACAACAGTAATTGGGACCAGAATTTCCATCGCTAAGTGACGTGGTCGTAAAGCCCGATGTTACTTGACCACGCCACTTAGCAACACAGTTCCAGCACTTCCGGTTGCTGTCATTAAGCAAATTGCGCAACATCATTAAGCGCGATGTCACAGGTCGCCATTTGCAACCGCCTGCTGGCTTCCCCATTGACTTTTCTTGTCAGAAGCTGGCAGTGAAGGTCACAAATGGTGACTTTGTAACCACAGGATACTGCAACGTTGTAATTGCAAGCCGGGTGCTGAGCAAATGTTCATTAAATGTAGACCACCTGTACTTCAAAAACCTGTAGTGCTTTAATATGCAATCCAGTATCTAGCTATGAATAACTGCTGTTCACTTTATTTGCTTGAATAGGATGGATATAGCTTTGTTAATATGCTGAGATCATTTTTGAGGGGGTTTATTACTCATATCACCTTGTGTCAGGCCCA
This sequence comes from Python bivittatus, assembly GCF_059951505.1. Taxonomy (NCBI): domain Eukaryota; kingdom Metazoa; phylum Chordata; class Lepidosauria; order Squamata; family Pythonidae; genus Python; species Python bivittatus. The sequence continues at coordinate 3,226,295 of NW_028277098.1, forward strand.
GCCCAAAAACAACTGTGAAACAGTCCAGTTGAGTTCAGTTCCTTTATTTGCTTATACCATATAGACAGAATCTTGCCAGACAAAATCTATACTACTGCGACTAGTGGGTATACCCTGGGAGATTCTAGGGAGTGGCTATCCTGAACCTCTTATGCTTCCCACGCTCCCCCTGCGGACTGTGTTGTCTTTTGCCTCCTTTCCCTTCCTGGAATGCACCCCCTCCTTCCTGGTAGCCTTGCTCTCTGTTGCTATCCACCACAACTTGACACCTTTCTGTATGGTGCATTCACTGATGGACTGATTAAAAGAAGAAGGAAAACACCAGTTTGACCATTCTTCCTGATATTTGGGCTAGAAGGGAAAACAAGCATAACTCTTGTCAATGTCCCGAGGTTAAAAAAAAAGAGAGAGAAAGGAACACCTTTCATTGGGGAGTTAACAACAACAACAAAAGCCCAGCTTTTCACCATTCTACTGGTGAACGTGTTTCTAAAAATGGGCCATGTAAGGCAGTGACCACTGACCAAATGGGAGGGGACATTTCCTGTTATAGCACAGAGTAGCCAATTGGAGTGGAGGTGTTTGCCTACAATGCAATGAAGCACAACAGGCAAACCAGATAACACCACTTGTGCTGGTACAAGTCAGAAAACACTATTTTTGATGTGTAACAGCAAGGAAAGAGAGGTGGAAGGTGCCTTCTGGATTGGCTCAGGTTGTGTAGATAGCAACATTGTGCATTCTTGCTTTCAAGAAGCAATGTCTTACTCAAGTTTGATTCTGCAGATCAGACCAGTATTTAGCTAAGAAAAAGAAATATTACTGGGCAATATGTTGATAAAATAACTTTCAGCCTAAGTTTACTTCATTGTGTTGTTTGAAGAATAGAGGGAGGTAGCATCTTACAAACTAACTGAACTCTTTGGAGGAAGGATGAGATGCAAATGTGCTAAATAAATCATACTCACAAAATAAATGAGACTACTGTCTACTATGAATCACGTTCTGCAACTAACATGCCACAAATAGCTATGAACAGAAGAGATTCTAACTTTTTTTAAGAAGGAATTGTTCTGTCTTTCTTCAATATTTGCTTTTCTCTCCCTCTCCTATTTCAGACTTACCTTCCACAGCCTCCATTTTGCCCTGATACTGTATATAAGCTAATGCTCAACTGTTGGAGACGAGATACCAAAGCTCGCCCTTCCTTCCAAGAAATCCATTGCTTTCTTCAAGAAGCAACCACTTTGTAGTGATGCCTTCAAATGCTGTGGACCACCCCTTCCCCTTGCCAAGTTACCCTCTCCAAGTTATACCCAGAACTGAAGCCACTTCACCTGTACCCATCATTTCCTTCAATAGCACAGCTGGACTTAAATCAGCCATCAAAGGACAGACGAGAGAGAAACGGGGATCTGACCAGGTCTGCCACATAACCTCATTCAAGGTGCTGTGTTTTGGACTGGCAAAGACTGAAAAAGTTATTTATCTTGTACATGTTCTCGGTTGTGTTTTATGAATGGAGTTTGTCTGTGAAAGAGAAGAAGAAAATATATTCTTTTTTCCATAAAAAAGGATATGCAAAAAAGCTTGAAAATGGAACTGAGCTGGAAATTGGCACATGCAATAGGAAAGTACTGAAGCAGTGTTTCATGCAGTGTTTTATGCCAGTGCTGCGTGTAAGGGCTGCAATTGCGCAAGAGGCTGTAAAAGAGCAGAATGTCATATTGGACACAGAACTTGGCTTGTTTAGAATGTCAGCTTTCATTAGAAAAGTTTCTAGTGCTTCCTGATATATATGTATGTATGTATGTATGTATGTATGTATGTATATGTGTATATATATATGTGTGTGTGTGTGTGTGTGTGTGTGTGTGTGTATAAAATATATGGACAATGCTTGCTGAAATCTCAAAAGCCAAAGGAGGTACTAGAATAGATTTTCTGTGATTTAAGACAGGATTTGCTAATCAGAATAAGCTGGGTATAATTAGAAAAAGTACACAATTTTGTATCATTTAAACACTATATGGAGTTTGCAAAATGTAATTAATTTGGGGTGGAACTTAGATTGCACTGAGCAGAACTTCATTTTTTCAAGGTGTGTTACAAAAATCTGGATTCTTATAGAATATGCCCCACTTATACTCCAACACATTTCACTCACTGCCCTGTAATGAAATGAGTGCCCTGGCCTCTCCCCATTCAAGGGGTCATTGGATTTCTCCTAGCCCTTGATCTGGATGCTGCTGGAAGAGGAAAGACACCTAATCCTGATATACAGGTGGAAAGTTACAAGAAGAGACAACAGGTGCAGACATCCTCAAGATACACTAAAGGTCCTTTAGATGAAGATGTGCAGTTTCTGAGTGAAAGCAGAGTAACAATAAAGCTTTGTTGATTTCCTTAAGCAAAGCATGCTCCACACACCATTCATACATGCAATCTCAGCTGGACACCAGTCAACTAGGCTTGGCCAAGGCAATAGCTAGGAGTGTTGGGAGAAGTCTGGCCCAGACATAGAAGCAATTCTCTTCTTCACCTCACTTAGTTTTATACAAAGTCTTGATGCTAGGCAGATTCAGGCATATGTCTTTTGCTCTGAGCTTAGGTACTGGAAAAATTAGTCATTTCCTCCTGTGCTGTGCTGTAGTTAGCCTTAATTTTTCAGCATACCTTGCTTATCTCCCCTTGTGGTTTCTGGCTCCCTGCTTGAATACCTGACCTTGTTTTTAGCTTGAGCAGAAAGTTCATAAAGTCACAAAGATGGATCTGCTTTTACCTGATATCTAACAGATGCAATACATGCTGCTTTATTGTCATGCTTTTGGATGTCCTAGATGTCCTCTCTCATGGGTTTTGGATGTCTGAAGCCTGGAAGACTGTGTATAGTTTTGATTGCCCCATCTCAGAAAGGAGAATATGCCAAAAAGAAGGGCAATGAAATGCAACCAGAATGATCAAGGGAATGGAGCATATGAGGATAAGCTAGCATATTTGGTGCTCCTTACTTCAGAACAGGGTGGGGCAAAGTGGTCGAGGATTGCAGCTCAGCTCCTGGCCTTCCAGTGGATCATAGGAAACCTTCTGGTGATCTGGTGATGTAACTGTAAGGGGAGGGACTAAACTTGTTTCAGCCATTTTTGCATCTTTTCAAGATTTTAAGGGTTGCTAGCAGAACAGGACACCTCCAAGAAGCAAACTGCTCCTATCCCCACCCTTAAAACAGAAAATAGCCTAAAATAGCTATTTGGGGAGCACATTTCAAATTTTTTGTGTGTGTGCTGAGAGATTATTAAAAACTTCCCACTCTCAATTCCCCAAATTGCTTAAAAAAAAATCAAAACCAATTTCAGGCCATTTTGAAGGTTTGAGGTATAGGAATACAATATGAGAGTGGCAAAATTGCCCAGAGATCCTCATGTTCCCATTTCCACACCCCCTTTTTTTTTTAATCCCATTGACATTTGGCAGCATAATCTCATGGTGGTGGGACGTGCAAATTGGATCTTGGTGAATCACAAGCAGCCCATGGGCTTTAGAAAATGGTAATTATTAAATCATGCATAGTGTGGGGGTTAGAAAATGACAACAGAGAATCTGTACAGTTGGGTTGTCCAGTTAAGCAAAAAAAAAAAAAAGCAAGAATGTTGACCCAGGACTGCTGCTAGATCAAAACTCAAAAATCACCATAACATGCAGTTATAGAAGATTCGTTCTGTCTTTTGCACGTGGAATCTAAGAAACATGGGCCTATCAGCTGACAGGCAGGATCCTTTGGACACAGGTTGAGTGGTATTCCAAAATATATACTTTTCAATAGATTATGAACCATATTAATTAACAATAGGTTGATTCATGCTTCTGGTAATCAAATGTCTTAGATTTCTTCATTGTGAATATAAGATTGTTATTTTCCAAAGTTTAGTGATGCAAATCTTTTAATGCTACAGTTTTCATATATGAAATCAATGGCTCCTTATTTGTTTGGTGTCAGAACACCAAGAAGTTGTGATTTGTAGAGATGACCTGGAACCATCAATTGATTGCTAGAATTTCTAGAGCATAATAAGGAATTAATGGGTGAGTTGCTTCTTTTACAGGCTTTGGGATTAGCAGATCCTTAACAAAGACCAGATTGTCCCAATGACTTTGAAAACCATCTGGGAACCACACAACGGTAATAGAATAGTTCACAAAGGATAAAGTAAGCTTCCTTGGAGAGGTTAGGCAAAAGATAAGTGGCGGGGGAGGATTGTTCCCTGAAACTTCAAGTCTGGTCTGGCTTTACATGTTTTGACTGAGATGAGAAAGTATGTTTGCTGCCCAGTTTTAACACATATGGCACTAATGGATTTCACAACTGCTCCTGGAATCTCTCTCTTTCTGCTTTCTTGGCATCCATCCCAGAAAGAAACTTAAACCATGCTTTGTGGGTCTTTATGATCAGCTTCTCTACCTTTCCTTTGATCATCGGTCAAAGACAGGAAAAGTGAAGTTATTGGTCAGGCTGTTTTGTCTTTAATGTCTTGGGAGGCTCATGCATTTCAATTCTGCTTTTCTGTTTACCCATTAATGTGTGTCTTATATAGATATAAAGGTCTGCACCAAAACTGGCTTCTTCTGTAAGGCTTAATGTTTTTAATTCAATAGCATTTCTTCTTGATTCCTCATTTAGGACGCAGTCATAGTGGATTTTCCCCCTGAGCACTCTATTGTACTTATCCTGTGCTCATAAACCACACAGGAATAGCTCGCTTATGGAATCAGAGCAAGACTAGGGATAAAATGGAATTTGAACTGTTAAATGTAGGAAGAGAAGAATCTTCATGTATCCTCATCTACACTCTTCCTTTGAAGAATGAATACCATTTACTTCTCCTACTTTATAGATAAATTGACAAGACAAATAAGCAGCAAGCTGGGCTTCCACTGGAGCTTCTAACTGGGTCCCAACTTTGTATGGTTATTATAAGGCAGCATTTCATTACCCAATGCCTTCTAAATACAGTAGGAAAACTCCCAGGATTTCAAACCAGCATCCAGTTGTAGATTTCCATTATACATTAGAGATTCCATGTTTAATAACTGAAATAGTGATTATATAAAGGTTGCAATAAATACTTGTGTCATATTCCTTTTGATACAATGGTGCAATGAAGGATTAGCAAAGTATCAGTTTAATTGCTTACAGATGATTTACCATATCTTATATCACTGCCCACAATCGCTACGGCAATCAATCACTGTACAGCTCTTACTCCCAAAGAATAATAATCATACCTTTATTCATCTCCTCAAGAAAGACAAGGCCAATAAAGCTCACATTGCTCACAAACAGGAGAATAGGGCAAGAAACAATCCTTTATGGATGACCAGGCTGGGAAGCTTTGTAAATCTGAACAGGTGATGATCATCCTTTTTTTCCCAAGCCTTCAATATATGAGGGAGTTTTCATAAATATAACCATAAAGCTGTATCTAAAGCTGTCATATTTGCAGTGCAGTACAAATAAAACTGGACAGATGCAAATTGTAGAACCTTAAAATAATCAGTGGTTTGTATAAGTAACTACAGTAACTACTAAAGGCAGTTACTCTGTGTTTTTACCTATTTTTTAAAATAGATACTCACTTGCAAACTCCCCATAAAATATCACGCTAGGTCCTGAAGCAGAGGTCAGCAATCTCTGAACTCAAGCATCTCCCAGCTTGTTTTTTCATGACATCTGGGCTTTTCTCAAATTATGGTAGCATAGTTTTAAATAGTACATTTTTAAAAATTAATAATCCAGATAAGTAAATTAAGCCTAAGATAGGCTTGACATGTTTATTTTACTGACCTTCTTTCATTTTTTAAAGAAAATTCCAGCCCTCCCATCCCCCCTCCTCTAAGAGTTGGAGAGCAAAAAGTGCCTTTTAAAAAAACGCAGCGTACAAGCCGAGAAGGCTACTCACCCCAGGCTGGAGGCTGTGATCAGCTCAGTGAACTCTAGCACCACAAGAAGGTCTATGCTGGTTGTTCTCACATTTACAGTTATCACTCTGATGACACAAATAAATGGATAGACTGCAGTATTCACTGTGTTTATAATATAGTCAAGGGGCACACATTAGGGCACAGGATCATAATTTCTAGACAAGTCAGTGAAGTTTCAAAGACACTTGCATTTTATCATTTGTATTTAAACCAGAATACAAGCCATACTGTAACAGATCAAGGGAGAAGTAGAAATTCATTCTCTCATTTGGTATTTTGTTAAGTCCAATAACCTTATGCACATCTGTTCAGGAACAATGGTTTTTAAATAAAGATGACATAGACGATTGGTTGTGAATGTTTTCCTTTGTGCAAATCACTACAACATCACTGAAAGCTTTTTCAGGGTTACTGGATAAGACAGAACCCCAATGTTAAATAATTAGAAATTAAATGGCTGAAATTTCACAAGAGTGTTAAATCTCATGAGATGTTGGGGTCCCTACTTTTGTGAAGTACATACTTTTTCTCAAGTCTACATTAATCATTTTGAAATGGCATGATTAGATCTAGACTCCTTAGGCCATGTATTATAGATTTTGAGAAGGGTATTATGCCCCTGGAGTTTTAGCTGTGGGCAATTTCATATGGGACTCTGGCCCCAGGTTACCCTGCTAATGTCTCTGTTGAGCTACCAAAGGAATTTTTGTCCAGCTCACCTGCCCAAAATTCACATTGCAAAATTTCTCTCTTGTGATTTGAGAGACTAGAGATTTCTGGGGGCGGGCTGGTTCCCATTAGCTAGAACTTGTGATGGAATGGAATTATGAAGGCCAGGCTCAGGGAGATAAGCGTGTTCTTAATTCGCCGGAGGAGCGTGGGAAGTTCAAGAGGATGAGGCTGGCAGAATTCCTGGGAAGATTGATGTTAGGCCTAGCCCAAGGAACTCCAAGAGACAATCCAGATTCAGTTCAGCTATGTTTATTAGCTACAACCTCTAGCAAGAATCTTCTCAGACTGAAATCCCAGCTCCCAAGCCAGCCAGCCACAACAGTGTGAATTCCTCAGGGAGGTGCCAGTCTCATCCTCTTGTTGCTCCCACACTCCTCCGGCGAGCTAAGAAAATGTTTATCTCCCTGAGCCTGGCCTTCATAATTCCATTCCATCACAAATTCTACCAACTGCTATTTCTGGCTTCTTGGCACTCCTCCCTCCACAGAGCCCTTGGTTTGTGGGGGGGGGGGGCAGGAGCACCTAGCAACCGGGTCTTGAGGCCTATCTCCATTTGCACTTAACCGTGGTATAAGCAAGCCCTAGCAACATGTTTTTGTTGTTGTTGATTTTGTTCTCCCAAGAGTTGCCTTCTTGTCCTAGACTCAATAATGGGACAGATTTAAATTGTCCTTAGCTGTATCATTATTGAAGAATTTTCCCCTTAATTCTTGGCCTGTCCAATGGCAGCCTCAAGGTAGGTAAAATCTGTATGGCTTTGTTGCTCATTACCATGGTGGGAAGTCATACAACAGTGATTTGAAATAGACGCAGAATAGCAGTTGGCAATGAGGGTAGCAAATTTCATGCCAGTATAGCTTTGGGCTGACTCAAGGCTGGGTCAAAGACAGCAGTGGGAAAAGCCCCTTTACTGTTTGTGCCACTGCAAAAACAAGTTTGGCAAGAATGGGAATGGGGATAGGATTGCACAGGAGGCCACTTTTGGTATTCCCTTGGGGCTTGGGGCTCAGGTGGAGGACATGCTGCTTAGTTGTGATGAATATTCACAACTCTGGTGGCAACCGTTATGGGCAACTGTGAGCCTAGATCTGAGTAGTTGGAAACTGGAAATGGTGGGGGCATATTAATCTTTATTAATTTATGGTATGAGGCCAAACCCACAAACATTAAAACATATACAACAAAGTGTTTGTGTGTGTGTAGACACCACCACCTGATTCCTATACAGTAGGCTAAAGCTACAGATAAACTTTTTGCCACCACCCTTGATACAATTGAAAAATTGGTCACTTAAAAGGAAAACAGTGATCTCCTTGTCATGAGGGAAATTAAACTTTGTAATAACTGGGGTGATAACTTTCAATCACTATTGTATATACAGTAGAGTGGGCATTTTAATAGAACATGGGATACAGGTTCAACCTGCATATTTGAAATACAATTTTCTTATCAGAGGTTGAAATATCGTCCAGTTGTCTCCCTGATGGGTGGTGCAGAGAAAAAGCCTCCTATGCAGAGCATGCCCGATCTTAAAAAAATAGCTAGGGAGAGTCTAGGACAGTGATGGCGAACCTATGACACGAAAGCAAACGCGACATGCCATGACATTTTGGGTGACATGCCAGCATTCACCAATACCCGACAACAACTATTTTCCCTGTTTGAGTTACCAAAGAAACTGAGTTTGTTTTACTCATATTTCATTTTTGTAATTATTTGATGTTTCTTTATATAATACATAGCACCACACATGATTGGACTGTATTTTTTAAAATAAATGCATATGTAAAAAATTGTTTCTGTTTTGTTCGGGAGGGGTGACACACCAGCAGAGTCAAGTTAGGCACTTTCCAAATTTTTGACATGCTAAGCCCAAAAGATTCGCCACCACTGGTCTAGGAGGACAAGGCAATTGTACTATAACAGAGATGGGAGATTTTGGCCCTATCCATGAGCCTCTGTTTGAGTTCTGCTCAAATTTTATTGCGGCCTAAAGTAAATAAATCTGGTGTTGAGAGACCACAAGGGACCAGATCTTGATCGGTTTGCCTTCGCTGGGGGATACAAATCTAAAGTTCAAAATATGATGAACCAAGGAGATGTGGGTATAGAAATGCTGTCATGAAAATCCGCAGCGTGATATTTTTTCCCCTTTTCAAAGCTGCTGCACACTGGATTCCTACTGTCATTGGCCTCCTTACCAATCCCAAGACCCCTTTCTTGATTAATCATTACCAGTTTAAGTACTACTGATGGAAATTTTATTTCTATCTGAATCCATCACTTTATGCTTTTTTACATAGAACTTCATTCACTGGTCTACTTTCCGTGTCATCTAATTTGGATGAGTGTGGTCAGACAAGCATTTTTCAAATTCTTTCAAATTTGCTTTGGTCTTCACCGCCCTGAATGATTGGCGTCATCTGCAGACTAAGCATTTCTCTTCCTCACACCAAAGTCCAGATATGAAACAGATAAAAATCAGGCCCAAACAGATATTTGGGAAATCTTACCATTGAGACAACTGTTTGTATAGTCCTACTCTCAGCTATTTATTCATAAGGGGACCAGCCCTATTACATTATGTCTACTATATTAAATCAAGAAAATTTGATAATTTTAGCCATATTCACACAGCATGCTAACTTATGGTTTGCTTAATAAACTACATTTGACTACATACAACACACTAATCCAGGGGTCCTTAACCTGGAGCCCACAGACCCCTTCAGTGTCCATGGATAGATTCTGGGGGTCCCTGAATTTGGATGGTGAAAATTACATTTTAATTAACCTCTAATAGAAATTTAGCTTTTAATTTAATAATGAATGTAGGCGCAATGTAATTCATGGCCTCTAGATTCCAAAAACATTAACTTCAATAAATGTCACTATCTAAAATTATTATACCCTAAAAAATATAATCTCTATCCCAGTTAATCCTTGTTGACAAGTTTGACTCCTCATGGGAAAAAGAATAGCCTCAGACTTTCCTTACTGTGGATCTTGAGCGCAATCACTGATGACATTAGAAAATGCCAGCTCAACCACTGATAACATTAGGGAATGTCTGAGAGGGCCTTACACGGGATCAAGCAATTTATCCTAGATCTAGACTTACAGAAGGATGGAGGGAAGAATCTCTCCTCATTGTAACATCAGCCTCTGGAACTGGCCTTTATCTGTCCTTAAATATTCACACAATATTTTCTCTGATCCTCACAGAAGAGTTTTTACTCTCACCAGGCTTAATACCTTGCCATCAAGGGTTCTGGAAGGGAGGTACAGCAACTTCCAGGACTGAATCTGCCCTTGTATATAGAGTGTTGTTGAATTTCTCATGATCTGCTGAGTATCCATTGTGCCAAACATGGTGCTCTGAATTAATATTATCCATTCTAGTTAATTATTCCAACTGTTCTGTGGAAGAGAATACATCATTTTTATTAGCCAATAAATCTTTAAAAATCTCAAAAAAGGTGGTAAAATATTGCTGAATCATGATCACAGTTAGGAAATTTAGGATTTAACCAAGCTTTATTTATTGTCCCATATTAGAAGGTTTTAGCTACATTCTTCCTTTTTTAATATTTAGTTCAGTTTGTTGTCAATGCCTTATATTTTGGTCTATGATTATAAATAAATTGAACTTTGAACTGCAATATAAACTAGGTATGACTAGATCCATGTAACGTGCTAAACTACAAAAAAGCAAACCAGATTTTGGTTTAGCATACCTTGTGAATCTAGCTCTAGTAAAAAAAAAAAACAAGTATGCATCAGTTATTGACTCACGCATCCTCATTCTGAGAGACTCTCAATAGGCTGTAAATGGTTAATAAGGTGGGGCTTCCTTCAAAAAAGTCAGTTGGATTTTTCTTTAGCAAGATTTTTTTTCTCTTATGCTTGATAATGTTATCTTTAATCATGCCTCCCATCAATTTTCTCTGAGGAGACAGTAATGTGTTTTCATAGATTCCACAAAGATTCCTTATTTAAAATTGAAGTTATGCTAGTTTCTTTCCAGTTTTTTTGTACAGAAGCTGATCTTTAATTAATTTTTTCATTTGAGTTATTTTCTACTTTTTGTGACAATGGCTTTTGGAACTGGGGATTGTTATGTTGTTTTTGTTTAAAGCACTGGAACATAATATTGCCACCATTGTTTAACTCATATATATTTTAACTGCCATTCCAATGCAAATTGGAATGTGTGTCCACTCTATATCTAGTGTGCGCATTATATTCATGGTCTCTTATAGGATCAAGCACCACTTCTCTCCCACCTTTGGTCAACGGCTTCCACCATTATCATATAAACACCTCTCTAGAAAATTGTTTGCCAAGCCCTGCTCTCCCCAATACATATGAAAGAGTCTACACATGATGAAGAGGCAGTAAGGCCACATGGGCACTGGCCTCCCCAAATAGCAATCTTTGTAGATGTCTGCACTGACAGCTCCCGCACTCACAGGGCTCTCACATGAATTAAGGATAACACAACTTCTGTTTGTTGGAACTGCATGCTATAGATTCCTTAACTTTTCACAAGAAGGGGGATAAGCTTCATTAAAATTATTTCCTGGTAAAAGTGGAAAGAAAAATGCGTTGTAGTTTTCACTCTGCAGGATAGAGCCCTCTTTCCTCCATTATGGCTCTACCCTGAGTTGGAGGTTGCCCTCATCTGGGATAATCTCAGGTGGAGAAAACTTCAAAGTACTGAAGTCATACCATGGAGAAATGCACAGTGCATTATTTATTTCATCTGGACAGTTTTCCAGGATTTAATGACCAAAATTTAATGACCAAAAATAACAGAAATGGGAAGACAGGTTATGTTGAAGATATCAGTGGCTCTGTATGACAATGTTCAGTGTTTGGGGAAAAGGGGGTGGGAGAACCATCATCTGCATGGCAAATACATTTTTACCTTTTTTGTACCTGAACACTGTGAAAGAATCACATACACGTGGGAAATTGAGATGGTTCTAATACAGACAAGATCTTTCTCATAAGTGCAACAGCACCTTTCAAGTCACGCTTCATGGAATCGATACAGAAAGTTTTCTGCCTCCCGTAATAGAGGTAATATATAACCATTGTTAGTAGTCACTGAGTCTTCTTGCCATTAATGGGTCTTGTAAAGCCCCCCAAATTTGTGGCCAACACTATATCTTCTGGCAGCAAATTTCACTTGATTCCGAAAAAAGAACTTTTGATTTGTCTGTTCTGAACCTCCCATGATGTGATGGAATGGAATTATGAAGGCCAGGAACAGGAAGATAGGCATGTTCTTAGTTCACCGGAGGAGCGTAGGAAATTCAAGAGGTGAGGCTGGCACCTCCCTGAGGAATTCACGGTGTTGTGGCTGGCTGGCTTGGGAGCCAGGTTTCAGTCTGGGGAGATTTTCTGTCTAGAGGTTGTAGCTAACTGCTAACACAGTAGAACTGAATTTGCATTGTCTCTTGGAGTTCTTTGGGCTAAACGTGACACATTGTTTTCATCAGGTGACTTTGGCTTTGAGAGGGAGAAGAGCTTATATCTATCTCATATGCAACAGACTAAGTAGGGTTTGCTTAACCAAGGGTTATCAAATAAACCATACACCAAACCATAAACAAGTAAAATAAGTTAACACCATATCACATAAACACAGCTCACTCAGTATACACCATCTACAGATTCAGCCATCATATTATTTACCTTCTCAATGAAAATTAGCCAAGTATTAACTTCAGAGACAGCAATGGCAGATGGAACATAATTCCACTTTTGCGGAACTGATGACCATGCAGAAAGAGGAGCTGGTGAATGGATCGGCTCCTTGGGACTACTCTCCAGATCAAGGAGAGGACAAGGATCACGCACAACTTTGCTCCATATAGAATCTCCCCACGAAGAGATCATAAAATAGCAACGTCCAACAGGTCTGAGAGTTTTGGGAGCTGAGGGAAAACCATCCTGACTAAGCCACGGTTCGTGCCTTTCAAAGAGATACTGGGTTCACCTATTTCCACCCTTAATTACTTTAGGAAGCTGCTTTTTACTGATTTCTTAGAAGTTAAGAACCTTCTGAAGGGCATGTTTTATTACACCAGGAGAATGGCCTTCTACCTTGGATGAAAGAAGCTCCATGTAAGTGTAAGGATTAAAAAGAAAAGATATCCTTTTTGGAAAACAGCAAAAAGGAGACTAGAATGTGAATTTTGGAAACCCTTAATAGACTTTTGCTGACCAGGACTGACTGACGAGGCTTTAAAGATTTGTTTATAGGTAACAGATGAGATATGGAAAGAAGAGGTCGTTTGTTGTGTTTTAAGAGAAGGTGATACGTTACTAAAATTGTTTATACTTGCCGTTATGAAGAGGGAAGTCATTTCTTCATGTCTTTTCTTTTTCTTTACTATATTCTTATTTTTCTTGCTTTTCTTTTTTCTTTTCTGCACTTTCTATTTTTTATATACTCTTATTTTTTAGTTTATATTGGTTCTTATCTTTTTAATTGTAAAGTTTAATAAAATGATTATTAAAAATGAAAGATAACAAGAAGATAAAAATAAAACAAAAAAATCATATGGCAGCAAAACATACTGAGAGTGCATTCCATTAATTTTCATACAGCCATCTAGCAGGCTTCCCTCTATCATGGGACCCCCAAGCTAGTTGACAAAACCATGGTTTAAGGGCTTTCTGGAAGGCCAACATGCCCCCTCAGCGCAGGGGGAATGCTGTTCCACAGGGCGGAGGCTAGGGCAGAATATGTATATGTATTATGCAAACATAATACGTGTAAGACAGGTGAATTGGATGAACTAATACCTGTATTATGGGAGGATGCTAGGAACTTGGTTCCTTTCATTTCTATGATGTGCAGATGTCTTGCTTAATCTAAACTGATAATTATAATACACTGATAATATATCATTTAGCTTCATTAAAAAGCATTCAGTGTTTTTAAAATATACCTAATTATAAATGTATAAGGTTTTTTTCCTTTATTTATTCTCTGTAAAGTCCTATTTAATGGAATTGCTGTAAAATTGATTTGTAAATAAGAATCTTTGTTCCTTTCATCCTGAAATCTGTTTTGTTTTGTTTTTGTTCTGTTGGTTAAAGAAAAGCTTTTAAGAAAGCTCTGTCTGACATTTCTCCCCCACTGGAACAGGAGGAGGACATCTTCCTTGAATGGTAATCTTTAAAAGAAGCCACAGAGTTCAGGGGAACCAAGGACGTGACTGGGGAGTTGAAAGACAGAACTGCCTGCCATTCAAGGAATGCAGAGGGTAGCAGGAATGGGTGAGATATCTGTCTCATGCTTCCCAAATGTCCTATAGCATTAACCAGGTTAGAGCTGAGAGAAGAATCTTTCCTTTTAAAATGGATCAGATTGAAATGTTAATGGAAAAATATTTCCTATTTCAATCACATACAGAAGCAGTGGGACAAAGTTCTCCTGGCAATGTTCATGCTCATGCCGGGGAAACCAGTAGAACTCTGGTCAGTTTCAACTCGGCTCCCCAATAACTCAAGCTGGCAAGTGCTGCAGAGGAATGGCAGAGCTGGCAGGAAGTGGCTTGCAGTCAGCAGCATTCACAAGTATCCCCCAGGGTATATTTTGAAAGTCCCCCCCCTCCAGTTGCTGCCTAATTTGCGTGGTGTTTTCATTCTGCATTGTATTTGACGTTATATGTTTTCATTCAAAGTTTATCTTTTATTGTAAACTGCACAGAGAGCTTTGGCAATTGGACAGTTTAACTTTTTTAACAAGAAAATAAATAAAAGCCAGCAATACATCTCTTTCTCAATTTAAATTGACTGTCAACCTTTCTTCCCTCCACCCCCGCCCCTTTTAAACCATCGGGTCTGGTTAGTTTACCCGTGTATATAAGGAACCTGTATAAAGCCTGGACAGTCTTTATGGGCGGATACCTCTGTGGAAATCAAGGTCCTATTTTCCCTGCAGCCCAGGCCAAAATGGCCTTGAGGTGACTGAAGGGGATGCGGCACGGCGCAGCAGCCTAAAGAGCCAACTGTTGGAAGAAAAAGTTATCTTACCAAGTCCATTTCTGAGCCGGGAGTAAAGACACTGACGAATTGCATGAAGTTAGGAGATTTATTCTTCACCCAAGCGCAGAAGCAATGACAGCAAGCAGTTAGGTGGGCAGCCGCACTGGGCCCCCTCCCCACAGTACATTATATACCTTCTGTTACATTCAAACCCACGATGTCATGACTTTCTGATCCAATCAAAGCCAGTTACCTTGATCCATACTCCTCCCCTTACCCAGGACCCCTTTCTCTGATGCTGAATAAGGTTCTTCCTTTCTGTATGTAAACTAATTTCTATCACCTTGATTGTTTACAGCCATATGTAAAGTATCCTTTATCACTCTGCTTGTTCACCAGTTGCTGTCCTGATCTACAACCCTAAGAAACAAGGTCAGGACCGCTTATCTCTCTTTGTGAAGGGTCATCTGAACAGGAAAGAACTATCAAGTCAAGATAGTTTATCTGCTCACATGAAGTGTCTTCTTTCCAGTCAGGAAGAAACAAACCATGAGAGCAATTATCACATCCTTGAGATATTGAGAAGTGTTGAAGGTCACACCCTTAAGAATGCAACCTTTTGATAATTTAAATAAGGTCAATTACTGTGAGGTCAACCATACATAGAGGAAAGGGAATATTGGCATATGCTGGGCCTGCTTTTACTTCATGTTACACAAGCAGGTAAAGGCAAGTGTTTAAAACATCTAAATGTCCAAATATCCAAAATGTCTACAAAATATTTAAAATGTCTATATATCTAAAATGCCTATATGTCCCAACCTTCTAACACAACAGAAGCTCAGCAGCTGCCAGCTACTGACTGCATCATCACCTAGTATTTCTGTGTGTGAACTTCAAGCTCCTAAGATTCCCCAGCCAGCATGAATCATGGCTGGATGGGGAATTCTGGGAGTTGAGGTCCACCCTTCTTAAAGTTGCCAAGTTTGAGAAACGCTGACCTAGATTGTGAATGAAGTAGATTGTTCATGCCAAGCCTTGTATTGAGAGAAGTGTTTAAAACTGGAATGGCAAAGGATGAATGTAAGCTGCCTCCCCAGTGGGCTGGGGATTGTCTAAAGACAGTCAGTACAGCATCTTCATGCCACAGTTAGCAGGGCATCGGGATGAGTCCCTAATAAGATCAGGAGGGTTAAAGCAATCCTATCAATGTTTGCAATTAGCTTTACAGGTGTCTGTGGAAAGCTCACAGAACATGATGGCCTCTGCCTTTCACTTTTATTTACCCATCCAGTAATGGTATTTGGAGGCACATTCCTTCTGAACTGGGAGGTTCTCTTTAGCTGAAGTGAGTGATATGCCAAGTAGCTTCTATCCATAAATTCATTAAACCCTCTTTAAAGCTATCCACCTATGTTCAATTCCCTGGAAGCAAGATCCCCTGAACTCAATGGATTAATTTCTGAGTAGATATACACAGGTCTGTACTTGAAGCCATCTAAAGCACTGGCTGTCAGGATCTTTTCATCTCTTCCAACGGACCTGAGAAAAGCCAGTCTAGTAACCAGCAGGTAAGTTTCAGTACGCATCAGCTTCATTCTTTAGCGGTCTTTCGCGCATTCTTAGAGTAACGACACACCTCTTTACATAATTCCGAACCTCTGCCTCCAATCAATGATAAGCTCAGAATGACAAAGCGCTCTTCGAACGCCCGTAACTAACGCGAGTGGGTGAGTTTCCCCAGTTCCCGCCTTCTTCGTCGTCAGACTACGGTCACGCCATGCCCTCGTTTCCTCATTTGCTCCAGACCATTCTCCCGACGTGGGGCCGGAGGCGGCCGTCATGCTGAGCCAGCGAGGAGTTGGTGAGGAGCGACGTCGTGCTTCGGAGGGCGAGGCTTCGAGCTCGCTGGGGCCGCCCAGAAGGAAGCCTCGTGGATTCTTGGAGGCGGAGCTTACCGTTATTTGTATAGACAGTGCCAGTGCCTCCTCTCTGCTTTCGTCCTTCCTTGTCGCTCAGTCCTTAACAGCCATGCAAAAGGTAGCTGTAGTCACCGGCGCCACCAGGTGAGAGTGGATCGCTAAGATAAAGCCGGGGGAAGGGGGAATTTAATCTGTTTATGCAATTAATTTGAAAGGATGTGACGGTCGTAATACCTGTATCCCGTAGAACACGATCCGGCGGGAATAGCATTCTTAGCTCCAGTGGGATGATGAACCACGCGGTTAAAATCTTAGCGTAGGATCAGTGGGACTTAAAAATATTTTACTCGGTTGTATTGTGCCCAGGCTACTTTTTTACATTCTTTTAATATTTTAGTATTTATGGAATGGCTTTTTAGAACAAGCTGCCTTGGGCTCACCATCCTAAGACGCCTCGTAGAAAGCTCGGTAAAATGAAAAGGGTCTGTAGGATAAGGATAAATGCGGTGGAACAGAACTGAAATGTAGATGTTAGTATAATAAATTAAAGGATGCCTTGCTATTTTTATTTAAGACTCGACTTTCGTTCTTGTCAGCTTGCCTAAAGTCTTTGCATCCCTTAACCAAAAGTAGGATAAAAACAGAACTGCTTGGCTTTTTACTGACTGACTGCTAGAACACTATACAGTATTCATGTGCCTTACCTTTCCGCAAGTGAAAGGGTTAGAGCATGCTGGCTGGGGAATCCTGGGAGTTGAAGTCCACCCATCTTAAAGTTGCTGAGGTTGAGAAACCCTGGGTTAAAGGCTTTATAAATTAACTGGATCTTAAAGGAAGGGATCAGCTGCAGTTTTGTGACGAAACGAGGTGTTTGGGTGTTTTATTACATGATAAAGTTTTATTTATTTGAGTGAAAAGAGGAAGAAACTTCTGTTAATATTGTAACTTGGAGTCACCAAATTAAGTGGACTGGCAAGACCAATAAAATGAAATAGAGCCAGTTTAGTCTAGAGGTTAAGGCACCAGGCTAGAAAGCAGGAGACTGGGAGTTCTAGTCCCACCTTAGGCATGTAAGCCGGCTGGGTGACTTTGGGCCAGTCCCTCTCTCTCAGCCCAACTCACCTCACAGGGTTGTTGTTGTGGGGAAAATAGGAGGAGGAAGGAGTATTAGGTATGTTCACCACCTTGAGTTATTTATAAAAATAAGAAAAGGGGGATAAAAAAATCTAAAAAAAAGATACTTCTTCCAAATGTATAATTCAATGATTGTATATGCCACCATCTAGACAAATAGTTACACTAAGAGTTCAGAGGTAGGAGGAAGGCTTTTTTCTGCTGCGCCTACCCCTGGTTCCAGAACGTATGGTACTGATCTCTTTCCCAAGATGCTCTTGAAAATCTCATTTAGATCTCTTCTTGGGAGAGAATGGGATACATTATCCATAGAAGAAATCTTTTCATGCTTTGGGCAATGTTTTTGAGCCTTTGCAATCTTAGTCTTGAAACCAGGCAAGGCAGAATGGTGGCAATTTATTCTATAACTGCAACCAGAGGCTACTTTGGAGAAGGGCAAATTTTTGGCCAAAGGGTTCCAAGTGCAGTCTACAGAGTGAAGGTACCTTGTTAGAGGACATTATAACCAATAAGGTAGCTCTGCCCCATGCTTTGAAGCCATTTTGCCTGTACCATATCGAACAAAAGAGCAAGACCTGTGGGTAGCAGGAAAGCAGGATGGTCTGTATACTCTCACTCCAGGCCCTACTTATCCAGAACTGCCACAAATCTCTCATGTCCTCCATGCCAGTCTGATATGGATTGGTGATCTGCCTTTCCCACTGTAGTCTCCTTGGCAAGGAAATTTAGTTGACTGTATATGTGAAACAGGTGGCAGGTAGCTATCTTGGACTTTGTGGATTTTAGCATCCTCCCTACCAAACAGTTTTTTTGCTTCTGGAATGACACAGCTATATTTCTCAAATATTACTGGTGCTAATATGCATAACAATTAGTGATTCCTTTCTAGCTCTAGCAGCCTGTCTATATGCTTGTCACACTACCCATTTGTCTGTATTTCTAATGATATCCAGTTCTTTGGATAATGAACCAACAGCCTTCTACCAAAGATGGTGATGGCAGATCAATCTTTTGTGCAAGTCTGTTGGATCTACTTATTTATTAGATTTTTATCCCACCTTTATTATTTTTTATAAATAACTCAAGGCAGTGAACATACATAATACTCCTTCCTCCTTCTCTTTGCCCCACAACAACCCTGTGAGAGTGACTGGCCCAAAGTCACCCAGCCGGCTTTCATGCCTTAGGTGGAACTAGAACTCACAGTCTCCTGGATTCTAGGCCAGCACCTTAACCACTACACCAAACTGGCTGTCTTATACTTATTCGCTATACTCAACGAATTGGGTAATCCCTTATAAATAAGTTTTTTTCTTCATTATAATGATGTCCTACCTCCCCAAAATTCACATTCATCATATCTACATAACTGATGGTAGTGATATTATCTGTCACAAGAGAAGAGGACAGGAATGTACCTATAAGCTGGATCCCGTTCCAAGGTCCTCTTCTGCATGCTAAATGAAGTCATTGAGGGCAAAGCAAGACCACCTTCTGTCCACCAGTGAAGACATCTTTCAGGGTCTGCTGGTTCACCTTTCCTACTATAATGTATCTCAGAACAGCTAATTCATAAACCTCTCTTAACATCTCCAGAAAAACCACTTTGGTATCCATGGAATGTATATGTTTACAAAGAGATATTAGGGAATATAATTTCTCAATTATTGCATAATGAATTTCATAGAGGTTTGATAGTGATATTCTATGATGGGTCTTAACAATATATTGTTACTCTTGCAGTGGAATTGGATCTGCACTGTGTGATCGTCTGCTCCAGGAAGATGCAAACATCCATATTTGTTTAGCCTGCAGGAACATGGAGAAAGGCAATGCCACCCGTGACAAACTATTATCCTCCTTTCCCCATGCAGACATCAGCATAATTAAAATAGACGTTGGTAGGCTGGAATCTGTCTTCTGTGCAGCTGAAGAAATAAAGATGAGGTATGGGGAGAGGGAGGGCAATTGGATGAGTAGCTGGAAGCAGTCTTACAAAGAATTGTCCTGTTATGTACCTCAGTACATCCTGTACAGTCAGTTCCCCAGGGTCGACTTCTTGGTCATATTTGCGTAGCATATTTCTACAGTAAGTTAATTTTGAATAATTGCTTGAGCAATAGCTATATTAAGGTTACCAGTAACCTTTTTTAAACCAGACTGAAACATTCGATAGTAGATACACGTTAGGGGACCAGCCACAGAACGGCAGTGGGAGGATGCAATGGAGTTCTTACACTGTTTCTTCTGCAAACACCTGATAACATTGGCTAGCAAAAAAGCAGCTAGAAAAATGGGAGAAAGGCTTTGTGGGGGAAAGGCTTAGTTGCAAACCATACTTTTTGCTGGTCCCAAGCATCCTGCAACTGCAACTAATTCTAATTTTACTTTTATTGTCTAGGCAAATCCATTCATTATAGTTTTTAAGCAATAGTCGGTTCTAATGTAAAATGGCTGATGCTGAGATTTTTTTTCTTCAGTTCCTAGAATTCTTTTCTTTACTTCTGGAGTATGAATTATGGAGTATGTGACAAACATTTTGCTGCCGTAGTTTAACTGAAAAGTTGTTAGTCCAAGCTTTTCTGTTGGTCCAAGTATTGGACCAGTAACAAAGATCATTGTGCTTATGTAGTATGTGAGTAGATCACCTGAATACCCTTCATACATTTTGGACTTCAACCCCATCAGTGCCAACAAGCATATCTAATGACAAAGTATTGTGAGAACTATAGTCCCAGTGCATAATGGCTGAAAGTTTCTTTGTACAGTTGGCAGAATCAAGTAGTAAAACTTCCTGGACTTTTCCTCTTCAGACATTGATGTTTAAATGCCCTGTTATGAGGAGAAAACTATTCTTCCTAAATGTGAATACATAGGGACATTTTTTTGTTGTCTTCCTGCCCAGTGAGAGTCATTCTAACATCAGCCTTCTGGTTTCAGTCTCAATCAGTTCAGTTAAGCATGAGCATGAACACTTAGTCCAGAACTTCCTCCTCAAGGAAGATATGATTTTATCTCAGACATTACACACTAACATTATATTTCTATGTTAGTTATGCATTTATGTCTTCCAAGTTAAGCTACCCTATTAAGCAGTTTTTTTGCAAAGGGGTTTTGAGACTGCCTCCTTCTTCTTGCAATAACCAGCTCTTATCTTCATTTGGTAGATTTCACCAGTTGGATTATCTCTTCTTGAATGCTGGGACCATGGTAAATCCACGTGTCAGTTTCTGGGCATTTTTACGTGGCCTCTTCTCCAGGTATATTATATAAGCCGTGTCATTTGTTGTTCTTTTTCTGCATGACTCTGAAAATCAAGGAAAGGATGCAGTCCAGTAAAGGGTAGTAAATAGATAGGTTAACCAAGGTTGGAATCTGGCCTTACTCTTCATCCATGGGGACCATTTCCTGTGTTAGGAACATTATATCCACACAATGGTCATGCATTTCCCTCCTTGGAGCCAGAACCATGCTGCATGACACTTTCTGCTTTGTAGAGAGCAGAATCCTATTCACGGCTACCCATAGGCTTTTCTTCATCCTTTCTTGTGTGCAATATTGCTAGAGAACATATATCCAATAGGCTATTTTGGACATCCACAAATTAGAAGCTCTCTTTTCATGTTTTAAAATGACTTTCTACCTTTCACAGCTTAGATATTTGCTGTATGCTGGTGGCAGAAACTTAAAAGCCCTGACTTAAAGAAAGCCCAAGTCTATTATCTGTTTTGTGGAGTCTTTGATGCCCTCTGAGCTTGGTGGTTTGCTTGCAGAGGTTTCATTACCCAACTAGGTGAATCATCAGTGCAAATGAGTGTAGAGTTTGCTCCCTGTTTATATACAGTAGTTTGCCCTACCAGTTTTGGTGGGGGTGTGGTTGTCTCCTTGGTAGTCCCTTGTGTCTGTTGATGGCTGATTTGTCTGAATGCCAAGCTTCCAGAAATTCCTTAGTGTTTTTCTTGGAAGCTTGGCATTCAGGCAAATTCCTGGTAGCTTGACATTCAGACATATTCCTGAATATCAATTAATCCCTTATTGATTTGACAAATTAATTCATAAAAGTACCAACTTATTCCTGTACAACTTCCAAGAAACAACAACAGTGTGGGCCAAAAAATGCCAACATGGTACTAACCAAGATTTGTCTTCAGATCTGACACTTTCTCCAGTAGCCATTATATAGCGCTATTGTCTCAGGACCCTCTGCCCCTCTCTTCCTTTTGCAGGGCTTTACTAGAGATTATGAGATAACTAACTTTTTAACTAACCCCCAAAAATCAAAAGTAGAGAGCCAATTTGTTGAAGTGGTTAAGGCACCAGGCTAGAAACCTGGGAGACCAGAAGAGATAATCCTCCTTGAACAGTTCCATATTTCTTTCCATGCAGACAGATGAGAAGGAACTCAGGTTTTTACATAAGTTTAAGAGAACGAGGTCAAAGATCATAAAGAGGAAAGAATCTTTGAGCCCAGCATTCCACCAAATGACAATGAAGACCTATTATGGGTAGATTAGTCTGCTAAGAAAAAGTTTTAGGATAGGAGATGCATATTTTGGTGTTGCCCTTTCTGAGAGAATCTCTGATACAAAACTTTTTCAGGATTGGTTGTGAATATATAGCTTCTGCCACAGACTTGTACCATCCTTCTCCTTCCAAATTAGAAGTCAGAGAAAGAGTAGACATCAGCCTTAGTGCAAAATATTACTTATATGACTTCTACAGAGTTGTTCATATATGTGCGTACACAGACAGATCGAGATTTAATTCTTGGAACTCCTGAATGGATTTTAAAAGTGTTTCTGTGGTAGATACATGTACATTTAGCTGGATCAATAAAAATAAATATTTGGAAAGATAAGTGTGGGGTGATTTTGTTTGTTTATCTTTTTGGCCACATGATGTCTCTTGTCACTGGGGCTGCAGGTATAGGAAACCTCTCTGACAAACTTGTTAATTTTATGGTCCAGTCTTGCTAGAGTATTTGTATTTAGAATAAATTCAGCATCATAATTTTTCTCTCCCTTTTGCTGTTTCCCATTTTCATATTTCTTTCACTTTAAACCTGTGTGTGTCTTTTTACTTTTTCACCCATTCTGTTAAAATCTTTCTTACCAAGTTTCAGATTTCCTAATCTTCTCACATTTTGGACTGTTCCCTGCATATCTGTTCCTTTCTTGGGTCATGTATTTCATATCCTTATTTCTACCTTTTACAATTGTGCACTGAGAGGCAACTTTGCCCTTTGTTTTATCTTACCTTGTTTTTAAGTACTCTGCTAAGAAAAAATGGTTTTTTAAAATTAAAATGTGACCTAGACTCTGAAAATGTCTTGTATGGACATGTTATCATTTGGTCTTCATTAGGGTACTTAGTCCTTGAGTGAAATTACTACCATCTGAAGTGTCTTTACATGAAGGCATAGACAAGAAATGTCATTATTGTTTGATAGTCAGGGATTCTCTAAGGTTGATGTAGATTTCATATAAAAGAAGATCTGATTCTGACTCCATTAACATCTGTGCAGAAGAGGAAGGTCTTTTAGCAGGTGTAGTTCCTTTGCCCAAAGTCCTGACATTAGCACTTCTTAGATGTAATTACTGTATCAAAAGTATTGCAGTTCTTTAGGGTTACTGTAGTTGTTTTGTGTGCCTTCTCAATTAACCAAACAGCATAAACTATATCTGCTCATGAATTCCATTTTTCTACATTTTCTTTTTTTTTCTTCCCTTTCAAAAAAGGTTGTTGTTAAAACTGGGAAGACATACAATTAAAAATGAGGGGAAACCGTGGTGTTAGAGGGATGGTATTTTTAAAACTTAAATTCTGTGAAGCTTACCTTTTTTCCTGATTATACCAAGAGCTAGTATTCCCAAGGAAGAATGCTAGAGTGGCTTAAAGTCTAACATGTAACCTTATTTACACTTGTATCCTGCTCTTCCTCTAAGGAGTTCAGAGCAACGCACGTGGGGTTCCCAGGTGGTTTCCCATCCCAATACTGACCAGGCCCACCCTGGTCTAGCTTCAGTGATGGAACATTCTCAGGTGGAACAAACTGAAGCAGTCCTCTTTTTCCCAGTATGTGCTACTTCATGTGCGACATAGGAACTACATTTTGCTTTGATTTTATATAACAAACTTTATTTGAATAGAGTGATTTACAACCTTCATCTTATTTGTCCTGTTGATGAACTTGAAGGTAGGTCTTTCCCCATTTTTACCGGTGAGGGTAATAACCAAGTAGAGATGCTTCTCCAAGATAATTGTAATCACTGGATCCCTCTGGTGGCAGCACTGATACCTTCATTCTGCTTGTATATTGCCCATGTGTTCTGTATCAACTCTGCCTTGTTTTTCATGTTTAAATTTCTTCCCATTGGTATACAGTTGTAGCTAGCCTTGTGTCTTCTACAGGAGAGGACAAGTTCACTTTTGTCCGGCCTGCTCATAGTACACATATAGCCATATCAATCAAAAGTATCACGCAGATTGTTTTAGAAATTGCAGCTCTTGAAATTTGTTGAACTGACGTCTTCTGATTTACTTCTACTTTGCCCTTCATATATGAAAGCATTTAAAAGTCCTCCTGATCAATGTCCAATTCTGTAGCAGTGTTTGAATTATACACATGGCTTGAGGTTTTCCAAAAGTTCATCTGCAAGTATTTACATTGCAAGGAAAACATAATAAAGTCCTGCTAGCTCAGGTCAGCAGCAGTTGCAGTAGAGGCCACTAGCCCATTGTATGTTATAGAAAAATATAAGAATTCATGGCCCACTTTTTGTAATTTTCAAGTCTTGGAGAACATCTAAAACTTCACCAGGGACTGCTGATGGTAAGTTTAAGAATCATAGTGTTCTGCAATTTTTCAAATGAAAAGCAAGTTAAGGATTCTGCCAGTTCTTACAAAAACAAAACAGGAAAAATCAGCCTCTACCCAAATGCTTAACAGCAAGGAAATAACATTTTTGGTACTGATATCTCTTAAAGGTGCCAATCCTTTCTTTGGTAACATTAAATGTAATGTCTTGTCTTCTTTTCAGTAGAGTATTTCGAATGCTGACCACAGCAGAGGGCCTGATGAGCCAGCAGGACACAGTCACTCCAGATGGCTTACAGGAAGTCTTTGCAACCAACTTCTTCGGACATTTTGTATTGGTAGGGACATTTTGAGCAAATGCATGTATGTGTGATGGAATGGAATTATGAAGGCCAGGCTCAGGGAGACAAGCGTGTTCTTAGTTCACCGGAGGAGCATGGGAAGTTCAAGAGGATGAGGCTGGCACCTCCCTGAGGAATTCACGGTGTTGTGGCTGGTTGCTTGGGAGCTAGGTTTCAGTCTGGGGAGATTTTCTGTCTAGAGGTTGTAGCTAATAAACACAGTAGAACTGAATTTGCATTGTCTCGTGGAGTTCTTTGGGCTAAACCTGACAGGATGTCTCATAGAACCAGATTTTGTGTATTTGGTCTTTAAAAGTTTGTATACGATGGAATCTAGTCTACATACTGCACCGATAGGATATCAGTTCAGTCCAGGCATTCATCTAAAACTGAATAAATGGGTATACAAAAATGTATTATTCTCCATGCAAGGCTTTGTTCGCAGATTTTCATGCACTCACACAAAGGTCTGAAGATGATTTCTAAGTGGATTTCTCTGAACATGTTTAGTAGCTTCCCTGCAATTAGCCTCCACCAGTCTGGCTAGGGACACTGAAGGAGGGCTTGCCTAGATATCCCTGTTCCATTTTGGTCTTTACATATTCGGGCAAAACCCAGAATAACTTTGGTATACCCTAAGTAGTGGCTTTATAGATTGTTCTGAGGTCTGTGCTTCACCTGTGGTTGGTCAGAAGATAAACTTATTTTATTCTGACTGAGCAATCAACTTATCAATTATCAGTATTCAACTGATAATAATTTCTTGTTTTTAATACAGGTAGCCCCCAATTTAAGAATGAGTTCCAGTCCTAAGGTCTGTCCTTAAGTGAAATTTGTATGTAAGCCAGAACAGTATTGTTGTATAATACTGTATAAGTACTATTGTTGAATGAACTCGGACCATTGTGTATTTAACTTGAATCATGGTGTGTTTAACTCGAATTTTGCTACAGTAGGCTCTGTTCTTAACTATGGGTCGTCATTAAACCAGATGTTCTTAACCTGGGGACTACCTGTAACAGAAAATGCTGGACACGTTCTTGCAAGAAGGGCTTGTATCCGCATTATGCACAAATTGCGTTGTGATACATTGTATATTCTTTCTGAACAGAAAAAAATTACACCAAGATTTCTCCTTGTAGGCAGAGAGCTAGAGAGCATTACTGCATAAAGCGGGGTCTATTTGGATAGTCTGTTGGTCAGTATTGGACAGTCAACCCCATCACACAGTGCGTCAGAATTTTGAGAACTGCTTTTGGCTGCTTTCCTCAGACTTCTGAAACTAGGCACATCTTCATAGCAGAACATATTATACAGCTGCTACATTTCGCAATTCTGCAGGCTTGAAATCTTAGGAAATCTCACTTTGTTTACTTTCAGATCCAGCAGCTGGAGCCTCTGCTTTGCTGCCTTGAAAAACCTTCCCAGCTCATCTGGACTTCTTCAGTCAGTGCCCATAAGTCTAACTTTAGTCTTGATGACTTCCAACACAAGCAGGGCAAAGAGGCCTACAGCTCCTCTAAATATTGCGCTGATCTTGCAAGTGTGGCTTTAAACAACCATTTTAACAAGCAGGTAAGGTTCAGTTCTTCTGTATTTTTAGGGAATTACAGCAGAAACACCAAAGAACAAGTTTCCTGTCCATGTGGATGGAAAGATAAGCTTTCAAGTTTGTGAATAATGCTTAGCTGAGATTTCTGAAGCTTAGAGCAAGAGAAGGGGTGGCTTTATAGGTTTTAAATATCTTATAACATCGGCCTTCATCGCAACTAGGCACTGTAAACAAATCTACCAAATGTACAGAGTTCAGATAGAGACACATTTTTACTTTTTTGGATACATATTGATGCAGATTTAGAATTTGCCATTGTTATGACCCTATCTGATTATTCAACAAATAATCTGCCTATGTATTACACTGGCATTATCAAGGTAGAACATAGTCATGACTTCTCCCATCATGTCTTTTCTCCTATACTTTGTCCTTCTGGCCACCATTTCTCCCCATATGAGCCAGGCCCCACATTTAGAGAGAAGACAAATGAAAGGGCTGAGATTCAAGATTTGGGAGGCAGCAAGCAAGAAAAAGCCAGGCTACTACGTAAAAGTACAGCAAACATTCTCCAGGCTAGTTTGAACTCCCTCATAACGAGTCTCTGGTTACTACAGATGCCTAGATTTTAGAGATGGGGTTTGCTTCTAAGGTAGAAGTTGCACCCAATTCATTCTCTGCTCGTGCCATTGTGTAGTTTAGGTTGCAATAATTAAATGATTGGTCACTTAAATTTCAAACTCCTATATAATTTTGAAAGTTCCACCAGGAGGTGAGAAAAATTGTCCCATTTGGACAACAACAGCCACCCTCTTTGCCAAAAGATCCCTAAGCCTTGAGAGCAATTTCACTCTATGGAGGTTCCTCCACATAGGCCTCAAGGCCAACTACCTCCCTTTTGCTCCCCTGGTGGAATAACTGAATGGGGCATTAACTCAGTAGTAATTTCGGTGCTGGTTTATACTGTTTATATCCACAAAACACAGAACAGAACGTTTTGGAAAAGGAAGCTTAGAAAAACATTTATTTCCTTCCTTGTATTTTATTTGATGAACTTCTCTCCACCTCCCATTCTCCCCTCCCCCCATCTTTTCCCCAACTAGGGCTTATTTTCAAGTGTCATGTGTCCAGGTATTGTGATGACCAACATGACGTATAAAATGATGTCCCCTGTTTTCTGGAAGCTACTTTTTCCTTTCTTATGGCTGGTAAGTGCCTTTTGAAGCATTATTATACCACAGATGTAAACTTGGGGGAGATGAGGATTGATTCAATTTCATAAAGAATCATAGGAAAAACTGAGTTTGCACCCCAGGAGTCAGCTTACCGTGAAAAATACAAAATTGTAGTGTAGCTATCTCTTACTTTGCTGTACAGGGATAAACCACTTAGTACCTCAAGATGCCAATGTTACACACGCTGCTCCCAGGTTCGGCTTATGGTCGCTCACTCACACCCAGCCTGTTGAAGTACATGGATCTTGTCAGCCCCCCTTGCTTTCTACCTGGGTTTTCCAGATAGGCGCGGCTGGAGCAGATAAAACACACAGCCTTGGTCAACAGCCGGGAGATAGTTAGGGACACACACAAATCACTTCCAACCAAACACTGAGGCACAAGAGGTTCTTTGTTATACACGGAGACCCAGTGAATTTAAAGTAACTGCAAAACTTTACTGGTTGCAAAGTACATTTGCTCTTTCTCTCTCTCTCTCCCACACACACATACATGCTCATCCACACTTACCGACATCCTTCCCAACTAGGCTGCCAGGCACTAGCTAGAGGGACGGAAGCCGCCAAGTCTGGATCCAAAGATGACTCAGATGACTCAGCTCAGACGACTCAGAATGGGCAGGCTTTGGGAGCCCTTTTATCCCCAAAAGTCCTTGCTTGGTTGATTTACAAGTGGATGAGATTGGGGTGAGGGTTTCCATGTGCTCAGGCCCAACTTCTTTTGTTTGGTTCAGGTCCTTTGTTTCCTTAACAACTTGCCTCCTTCTTATCTACCTTCCCGAAGGGATCTCACAGACAAGATTCCTGGCTTTTGTCCTCTCTGCTTCCGTGCCTGCTTCATCTTTAGGTTATGGCAGCTTCAGCCTAGTCTCACACCAGTATGCCCCTAGACACCTTCATTGGTGCCCAACAGGTTCTCTGTCCTTTTGATTTTCTAAAGGGATTCTTTGCAAAGAAATAAATAAAAGCTGGCATATTGCCAAGGGAAGCACTTGTGTTTAGTATCATATTTACTTAGAGGTCTACCTTTGGTATCCACAAGATTTGATTGAGAGGATAGATCTGGTTTACCTTCTGGTAAATGGGTACTTTGTTGGTGGCCGTGTCCACTGTGACAAGGCTCCCATGGGGGCCATATTGTGAATACATCCACCATATGCTGTTAAAATTCCAACTACGTTCTTAGCTCAGAAAGGTTGCCTATGCATCATATACAATAGTACCATAGTGTAAGTCCTATCTGAGAATTTTCTGACTGGAATATTACCACTGTTAATATTCAGTGAATTGGTAAAACTGATTCTTTTAAAACTGATTCTTTAGTTGCAGTGTGTTTCCTCGGGGGGAAGAGAAAGCTAACTTCTTGCTTTTGTTCCTGTACCAGTTACGCCTGTTCACCTCCACATATACTCTGACACCATACAATGGAGCAGAAGCACAGGTAAAGTCCAAGTCTATGTCCATGGCTCAGATATCTTCACAATCCATTTGGTTCTGTCCTGTTCTGTGTAGGTCCCATGCCTCAAAGCTGATAGCAGTTTTCTTGTGGTATAAGGCAAAACTTTTGCAGATATTGTTGGTTTGGTCTTCTATCCATGCTTGCTTAGCATATTTCTTTTAATGAAAAAGAAATAGGCAAGTAATCTATAAAAACAGCATACAGTATGACATGCATAAAATATTTCTTTCCCTCACTGCTGAATGACTGCAGATTGATCTTGTAGAGTTAGAATTCAGGAGCAATGCTCAGCAATGACCAGGATAGATGGCTTGGCTTCTGTCATGAGCCACGAGTCAGAGTCAGACTCTGAATCATGGCTCAGGACAGCTTCCATGCACTCTGAAATCCAGCAAAGTGACCTTAAAACCTGAGCAGTGCTTCCATCTCTTTTAACATATTGGTGTTTTGCCCATGCTCTAGACTCTGTTGACCTGCTTATGATCTTCTTTAGGTGCTTCTCTTTCTCTCCTCTTACCACTCCTTAGATAGATCACCCTGTTCCTCAGTTTCTGTGAGGAGGCTCCCTGTGCTGTCACGGTGTGTCTTGAATGGAGAGCCCATGGGATAAGAAATGCTTGTGTTCCCTTCTAGATTTGGTTGTTCAAGCAGAAGCCAGAGTTGCTGGATCCCCTGGTGAAATACCACAGCTGTACCACCTTCTTTGGGAAGAATTACACTGAGACCCGTAAGGTAAATCAGTTCTTTTGAGGGAGTGATATGGTAAGCACTCTTTCTTTTCCAATGTTATAGTGTGCTGGGCCATATAGTTCTGGACTGTTCTATACCCAGGCAATGTAAATTA
This sequence comes from Python bivittatus, assembly GCF_059951505.1. NCBI lineage: Eukaryota > Metazoa > Chordata > Lepidosauria > Squamata > Pythonidae > Python > Python bivittatus. Next base: position 3,256,316 of record NW_028277098.1, read on the forward strand.
GAGCCCCCACTGAGGATTACCAGAAAGTCCTTTCCTCACACATCTTATAAACATCACACCGGCAAATGTTAATGTGTCTGGAGTTTTAGAAATTGGAGGGCTATTTCTCTGCAAATCTTACTTACTGCAAGCATCCCCATCTTTCTTCATTTTTTATCCCCCTTATTTTCTTGTGTTAGAACCTAGGCACCAGCACATTTTTGTTATGCTAAGTACTATGGTATGAGCTGATTTTACAAATAGCCACTCTGTCCCGATGTGGCAGACACATGTGGAAACAGGGTTTTTTAGGCATATCCCAAACTGGATCTTGACAAATATACAAACCTCGCATTTTGAGTTTGTCTCTCCTCACTCCAGTCTAGTTTCTGAGTCTCTCTACATACAGTATAGCTCTAGGCAGAGATTCAGCTGTTGCAGCATCCAGGGATCTCATTTAATCTTCTTGCCATTCAGCTTTTCTGACATTGGATTTTGATTGCGCATACTTTCAGCTTTAGGAGCTTTCAGTTGGGTGCCTCTTGGGAGTGAAAGATCTCAAATAAGAGACAGAACCTGAGCTAGCCCTTTAAATCTTTTCCCTCCTAATTACTGCCTGTTCTTTTGTCTTTCAGATGGATCTTAGTGAAGACATGGCAGAGAAATTCTACAAGAAGCTGTTGGAATTAGAAAAGCAAGTTTTAGTGAGCAGCAGTTGCTCACATAAAAAATAGCAAGACTGTTGGTGGCAGGAAAACGTTTCGTCTACCTGGAATGCTGTTTGTTATTCTTGTTTGCCTTTGCAAACCAGATTTCTCTAGTGGGCTGCTTTTGGGTGATTGTGGGGCTAGAGCATGAAAGAAATCAAAGTCACCTTATTATCTTCTCCCCAAGATATTTTTATAATGTCTTTTTTTTTTCCAACACCCTAATGGTGTTGTTTTTTAATTCAGTGTATGACACCCCTACCTGGGGCCCCAAACACAGTCCTGGAATTTGATTGTATGAAAGAAGTCCAGACACCCCTGCCTGGGGACCCAAAACTGGGGGCGGGGGGGAATGGTAGAAGGACTGGCCTGTCTGGAGCTTTTTAAAGCCTTGCCCCTTTTTTGGGCACATGTAAAAAACAGTGCAGGGTTTTGATCCCATAGTTGAACTTGCCAACTTGACTTTTTATTAACTCCCCCCTCCCTCCTTGAATACCGCCACACCATGGCATCTTTTCTTTTCTTTTTTCAAAAGACTGTATAGTCAAGGTAATAGTGTTGAGCATTTCTGTAGCTCTAGATGTTCATGTTATTATTTTTTCCTTAACATTGTTATTTTCTCTAACAAGATAGTGTTTCTTTCAAAGTAATGCACTTTGGCCATCTGAATGGAGTGACCATCAGGCCAACCAGCCAGAGTTTTCAGTGGTTTAGCTGCACCAGCATCTGACCAGAACACAGTACTGGACCTGCCGGTCCTCCAGCAAAGGCAATAAGTCATTCTGTCTGCCCTGCAATGGCAGAGCCAGGTCTCTCACCACAGACCTCAAGATCCAGAGGGAGCACCAACTTTAGTTTTTTTTTAATTATTATTATTTATTTCTATCATGAAAAAAGCTAAGAATATTTACTGAGACTGTTACTGCAATGAGCCTCTTTGTCTTTTTGTTGGCAAACCTCTTTCAACCTCTCAGTATGCCCCACTGATTACAAATGGACCTTACCTCTCAATAACTGTGCCTGTGGTTAACATTGCAAATAAACTTTTGGACTAAGTTGTATCTCAATAACAAGATGGTATTCTTAAGGTATTACATCCTAATTTTTTCCATCTGTTTTTTATTTGAAATATATTCTTCCTCTAATGATTGGAGGTGGGTTACAATACAATCTTATTTTTGTGTATAAAGAAACCACTGAGTTTAATGAGAGTCTCTGATAAATATTGAGGATTGCAGCTTTTAAGGAAGATGTAGGCAACCTGGTACTTTCCAGGGATCTTGGACACCAGTACTCATCAATCCCAATCAAGAAAGCCAGTAGCAAGAGAATTAAGTCAATACACTGTACGAGTATCGGATTATCAAACCCTGCTTTAAGGACCCCCCCCCCTCCAAAAGAAACCCTACCTTCCATGGAGAAGAATAATCTTGCAAGGGTTTGCAAAGGCCAAGTGTTATTGAAAAAAAGATCTCTTGTTGTTTAGATTACTGAAATATGGAAGCACAAAAAGATCCTGGGAGCCTGAAGGGTCTGTTGTGTGTATAGAGTTTGCAAATCAAATGTGGCATTGGGAGTATCCCCAAGTGGGTCCCCTACCCAATCTTTGACCAGGTCCAGGCTTTCTTAGCTTCAGAAAGGAGAATGTATCACATGTACTCAAACCAATCATGTAGGTATGTTCACTAAAGAAAGTATAGCATACTGAATGAATCACTTAATTAGAACCATCCATTTCTCAGAGCATTCTTTAATAATAAATGCTAAATATATTTCCTAGACCATTAACATTTGAAAGCCCACACATATTAACAAGAGTTTCCAAATGCTGATGAAAAAAGATAATAGTTGTGTTACATGAAATTGAAGTGACAATTTGTAACAGAATTTAACTGAAGTGTTGTATCCTAGTTTGTTTATCTACCATTTTATCATTCCCAGTGTGAATTTGCACTGAATGAACTGATTCTCCTAACCAAACATTGCTAATGAAGGGGAATGGAAGTCTTATTGTCTTGGAGATAAGGTCATGCTGGCTGGGGTTATCAAAATCACAGTATCAGCTTGGGGGGGGAGGCTGTAAGTTTTTTCTTCTTAAAGGCTGTATGTGAATCCAAATACACATATGTAGCTAGACTTCACAGCCTGAAAAAAAATTTAGAAACTGTAACAAAAATGCTAACTCAGGTTGGAGAAGGTGTGGATTGATTAATGTCATGGTACTGATACCAAATTGTTATATCCAGCATCCACAGGACCCTGTGTTTCCAGTCAGATTGTAAGCAGAGCTAAGGACCTTCCCCTGCTGCTGCTATCTACCCTCCTGGATGGTCCTGCCATGTCACTCCTGCTATTTCAGACATGTAGGAAGCTAGTAAGGTCTGTGGACTTCCCTACTTTTTTTCCCCCTTCACTTCCTAGAAGCTGGATTTTAGTCTGATAAATTGCTCTGGATGAAGCTGGCACATGTTTTTCTGGCAATTTGGTTGGACCTAATAAAGGTATTGCATAACTGTAGCTGGAAGTAGGCAATGCCAAACCACTTCTGAAAACTTGCCAAGATAATTGCAGGGACTCATCCCGGCAGTCACCAGGAGTCAAAACCGACTTGAAGACACACTCAGCACACACGCACACAATAGCTATTCTCTTTTTCCCCCATAAAAAACTAAAAGGCAAACTTGGGGACGGGTTTGGCATACAGAAAGATAAAATACGGAAGCGGATGTCAAAAGATGTTAACCAAAGGCAATATGCTGAAAGATCTGGTTTTAAAAAACATATTGCTGTTTCGATTTACTTTGAATTTTTAGTGGAGCTCCAACATCCACCAACTGGAACCTAATATACAAAATGTGCTTAGAATTACCAGTTTCTTCTGAGCTCAAGAATTTGAATACCAGAACTAAAGCCCATTCCTCGTTCATATCCCTTCCCCAAACTTCCTTCATGTCATCAACATGGTTTAGAATGAGAGTGATTTGATTGCTACTCCTGACAAAAGTCGTTAGGTAGAATTTTTTATGTACATATTCATTGACCTTAATTTATATATTCCCAAAGAAGCAGATCTTTATATGCCCTTGAGCCTTCATCTCCCCTTCATCTTCGCCCCCTTCCCTTCTTACTGTTCTTGTGCATAGCAGTCCACCAGAGGCTTGATAAAAGACCTGTTTTACTGCCTGCTTGAAACCAAGCCACAGCCCAGGCTGCATTTAGCTTGCCTGTTGCAAGTAACTAAACGATCCTGTCTCTGCAGCCTTTTCTGTAGAGGCCTCTTGGTGCTTTGCACTGCTAGATCTGGCCATTCTGCCTGCTTAGGGCTTTGCTTCGGCAGCAACCTTTTCCTGGGAGGAATGCTCCATGGCTGCTTTTTTGTGCCCAAATATATCTTGAAGGCTGAGTTCCTTTTCCCAGGCTGGAAGACTCTTGTGCCGGATATAGCGGGCTTTCCTAACTTCATTGTAAGACTTGAGGAAATCAGGCCTGCTATACATAGTCCTGAGATGTCCATCTGCAGCATAGGCCTCAGGATCCATGATCAGCTTCTCACGATCAAGAGAAGGTCTTCGCTTCCCAGGGAGATTCATGTGCTTGGTGGTGGTAGCAGTATCTTTGGCTTGAGAATCCCTTGGCTCTTCCTTCACTGAGTCTTTTCCTTGCTCTTCCATGATATCAGTGTCCTCCCTGTCCACAGACTTTGCTGAAAGATTTAGCTGCTTAGCCATGGAGTCTTTAAGGCTGGTCATGTCCCGGTCATCAACAACATTTGGGTCTTTGGCCTCCAAGGGTGGCAAGTGCCCTTTTCTCTTTCCTTCATAACTGGAGACATCTCCGCTGAGTCTCCATGGATGGAAGGAAGGCTGCTTTGTCCATGAAAGCTCTCCAGTCTTAGGCAACGTTTTCCTTTGGGATCTAGAAAAGAAAGAGAGGAATACAACTCTTCTTTCATTAGAATTCTTTCCACAAGTAATCAGAAACTGCTGCTGACTGGCTTGTAGCCTCTAATGGAGGCAAGGAGAATCTATATCTCTAATCCATCCTACTGAGGATCATTATCTTGCCTGGTAGTATCTCTCTTCAGGAGAGAAAAGAAGAAAATTCATAGGAATCAAATGCTTTTCTCATCTGCAAGTCTTTAAAATAGTTCCTGCTAATATAATTGGAGACTGAATTAATGTGGTCCACTAGTTCTTACCTCCATCTTCCTTCTTCCTAATCCATAAATCTCATACCTACTATGGTTATCTGTGGTTGATATCCAGAACTATAACCAAGTGGGGGCAGAAATACAAACATACATCTATGTGGTCTGCTTTGGCCATTCCAGGCTTCTTGCTTAGCTTTTAAACTTTACTTATAATATATATCAGTATAATAGAAGCTGAGATTTTCCCATTGCTGATCAAGAAAAAAACACTGAGGCACTATTCTATGCAGCTGCTAAATAAGGACATCTGCTGTTCTTATCTCTCCATGCAAATGGGACAGATACTTACTGTTTAAACATATGTCATTAACATTAAATGCTTAATTAAAAATCCAGTAAACTATTTCCAAACTCTTTTTCTTATTGTTGCACAATTGGGTTACCTCATTCATGATTTTCGTAAGAGGCTTTTCTCTCTGTAGCCTCCCCCTCCACCATATTTTCTGATGGATTCTTCCATCTTTTCTCTTCACTTCATGGAGAAACTCCACTAAGGAGGAAAAGACCAAAGAGCCACATAATCGCTGTTGATTGGGAATGCCAGAAGCTCACTGAATTCAATAGAGCTTGGTCCTAGTAAGTGTGTAATCTGCACCATTTGCATCTTAGCTTCTTACTGTTACACTGACAGCATGCCATCCCTGAGGGACCTCATGCTTTGCCCTTCAGTTCCGAGCTATAAGCCCCATTGTAGCCAACTAATAAGAAGGTTGAACTTGCAAATGTAGACAATCAAGACTCTGACACAACTGAAGAACCCCAAATGAGGGAAGCATTTACCGCAGTCCTGTATAATGGAAGCCGCCAGAATTCTGCACCACCGGAGGAGGTGATAGAGGAAAAGTTGCTTTATGATTAATGCGTCCAGTGCCCAGTGAGAATTTCTGCTTGGAGCAGCCTAAGGAGGGGGAAAAGATAATAACTGCTATCAATATGCTGCTGAATTTCACCTCTAAAGGCAAACTAGAGCCAAACTAGACAATAATCAGGGAATGCATGAACTGTCTGAGAATTTTTTATTTATTTACATTTCAAATTTAGTCACCGCAAATCTCACTCAAGAGCAATTCTGGGTGGTTTACAGTAAAAGAAGAATAAATATTAATTAAAATACAATAAAAAAACCATGTTCATATATAAATGTCTTCCAAGATACTGCTGGTAAATAAAGGTTATGGGAGCATCTTCAAGGTGCCAGCCATCCCCAGGGTTTGTTGGTTGAATGACAGTGTTGTTTTGTTATTTTGTTGTTGTTGTTTTCTGTTACTTCCAGTGAAAGGCAGTTTGCGCACAGAAAAAGGGCCTGCTTAAATCTGTCCATGTTCATGTTTACCATCCAACATTCTTTTATCCTCCCAAAGGAGAATTTCTTTCTCCCTTCTCCTCAGCTTGGGACAGTGCTTCATGCATTTGTTGAAGTGAATTTGGGCCCATGAAACCACACAATATAATGGCTCTTAAAGTGCAACAAGACTTTTTGTTTTTCTGGACAAGATTGTTATTTTAAACTGATATATTCCTTGAACTGTGTGATGAGCAGAAAGTTAGCACAATCCTCAGAGGAGAAGTTTGAGCTAAGAGAGAGCAGATATGAAGTGAGTTGGTGAACAGGGCTATGGAGTGGGCTAGATATCTGGAAGACACCCCCCCCCTTTCTCTTTGTCTCTGAGATCTAAGGATGTGGCAAAAGGAGACAAGGAGCCTAAGAAGTGATAAAGGGGTGTTCTGACAGCACACGCTGACCTTTCTGTATCTCAGTGAAAACTTGGTCATAAGCTAATACTAATTAACCACAATGTGCCTACAAACATATTCACTTTAAACCTAGACCAGCCCAAATGGCACACTGGCTGGAAAGTACTGGGATTTTAACTCTCCAGAGGTCTAACAATGCAAATGATCCTCCCTGTTTATTAAGATAATCCAAGGGGATTTGCTCAGTTGCTGCAGGTTGTAGCAGCAACTTGAGGTTGTAACTTTTCTTTAGGTGCCCCACAAATGCACCCCCCACAAATGCACCCCCTGTCGAGGGAATTGACTTCTTGGTCAGATTTGTATTAACTTTATTACAGTCAATTAGACCAGTACAATATTAAAAGGAAGGGAAAGACATGAAATATGTCCAATCCAAATAAGGGATTATATATCCAGAAGTATGCTAGTCAAGGTACTTGTCGGTTATAATTAAAAAATCATTTACAATAATTTATGCACCATGGCTTCAATCGTCCTAAAATTACACATTATAAACCATTAAAATTAAGAGTTAATATTGGTTTTTGAATACATAAATATAGAAACACAGAATGCTTATATCAATTGTTCACAATAATATGTCGGCTCTTAAGAGCTGCTGCACAAAATCTTGCCACCTGCACTGTAACATTACTCCACTCATCTTTGAGGAGAATTTGAAGATATTCGGCGTCCGGTCGGCCAGGATATCTGCTAATCGTTGGAGAAATCAATTTTGTTCGTAATTCTCTATAAAATGGACACTGCAAGAGGACATGCCCAGTGGTTTCCACTTCCCCAGAACCACATGGACACAGCCTTTTAACCAACGGGACTCCCTTATATTTACCGTCCAGCACAGCTGAAGGGAGTACATGACATTGGGCAAGTGAAAAGGCCCTCCGGTAGTTCACTACCTCTAGCTGCCTGAGATATCTGGCGGCAGCTACAGTATATCTAGTGGATTCTGGGGCCATAAACGATGGAACTTTTTCTAGATCAGCTTGCCTCTCCATGTCTTCCACCCTTTGTCTCAGGTTCAGTTTTGCCTTGTCAAAGCCCAGCTGAAGTAACGAAGGCGGGGTGACACCTAGCCTTGCATGATTACACTCGACAGCCTTGGTCCATGAAGAAACAAATTTATCTTGGAGAATTAATGGAGCAAGGCCTTGAGGGAAAAGGTTAAGTTTTAGCCATAGATTTAAGGATGACAGACAGATTCTTGATTCAACCTTTAAAAGGCCAGTCTCCAGGCGCAAGCAGGCATTTGACACACAGCGAAGCAATTGTAGGATTGCTCTTAAAAATTTGGACTGAACTCTCTCCAGGGGTAAGAAGGAGGAGGATGAGGGTCCAAGGTGTGTCCCATACAACATCTGGGCAAGCGATTTCGCCTGGAAAAGTTTAATTGCGGCTGGGGCATAATGTCCTCCTTTTAAACGTAAGAGTTTGAGGATAGCGTTAGCTGACCTCTGTCCAACTGCGGCTGCATATTCACAATGTGCAGTCCTTGAGCCAGTGGCATGTATGACCACACCCAGATATTTAAAAGTAGTCACCTGTTCTATACTGTGTCCATTGAGGTACCAGGATTGTGTTCTTGGTCTTTTGGCAAAGGCCATAACCTTGGTTTTCTGGAAATTAATTTCCAGTTTATCTTTATTACAGTACTGGAACAAGACTCGCAGGGCTCTTTTTAGGCCCACTGGTGTCCTGGAGAGAATTACAGCATCATCAGTGTAAAGCAATAGGGCAATACTGCGATTCCCTATTTTAGGGGGATGATGGTTAGGATTATTTATCCATTTAGTCATATCATTGATGTAGAAATTAAAGAGCAAGGGAGCCAAAATGCACCCCTGTTTAACCCCCTTTTTAACTTGTATCGATTCTGTGAGAGCCCCTCGCATGTTACACCTGACCTTGAGGGTCGTGTTAGAATGTAAGACACGTAATAAATAGAGAAGCCTGCGATCAATAGAGGCGGCTTCTAGCTTCTCCCATAGCTTGAATCTGGTGACAGAATCAAAGGCTGCCTTTAGGTCTATAAAGACAGCATATAGTGAAGCCACTCTGTGGGACATATATTTTTCAATCAAGTACTGGAGAACCAAGCATTGATCAATTGTGCCTCTCCCCTCTCTAAAGCCTGCTTGTTCTTCAGCAATCAGATTGTTGGAGTTCAACCAGTCCCTAAGTTTGTCTTGCAGGTGTTTGGCATAAAGTTTGCTAATTATGTTTAGCAAACTTATTGGTCTATAATTTGCAGGGTCGTCTCTATTTCCCTTCTTAAAAATTGGGGCCACAATCGCTAAGCCCCAGTCCGCTGGGATATTTCCTGTGGAGTCAATATAGGTAAATAGTGATGCCAGGACTGGGGTCCATCACTCCCTATTATTCTTCAGTAGTTCTGCCGGGATGAAGTCAGCACCAGGGGCCTTCCCTGTCTTAAGTTGATCAATAAGAGATTTAATTTCAGACATTGAGACTGGCTGCCATTTGGGTACATCCTTCAAGTTGTACATTTTTTCCTCACTGGGGGCGTCTTCATACAGACTCCGAAAGTGAGACTCCCAAACAACAGGTGATATATGAAAATCTGTTGGAGTATATGTTTTAGTAGTTTGGGAAGCTATTACATGCCAAAATAAGGAAGAGTTCTTACTCTTTACTGCCTCTGTAAGCCTTTCCCAGGTGGACCTAATGTCTTGCCTCTTCTTGTCTGCCACTAGTCGCTTGTATTGTTTTTTGAGAGTAAGAAGATGTTTAAGTGCCATTAAATTCCTGACTCCAGTCTCAGTTTTGTATATTTTATATGCTGAGGTAAGGGCTTTCTTTGCTTCCACACAATCCTTATCAAACCATGGCTTCGATACAAGGACAGGCCTCTTAACTGAGAGGTCAGGATCTTGTGCCAAGAACTGCTGTAACCTTTGCACTAAGTTGTTATATAATTCTAGTGGGTTTCAAGAAGGGTTGGCTATTATGAGGCCCAATCGTAATGTTTGAATATTTCCCTCTGCTAAAGCTCTCCTTATCTTCTGATCAAGGGATTGGGACCAAACGACTCGACGTCTTGTTAAGCCAGCAGAAGAAATTGCAGGCCTGAGATAAGCCCCAGAAGGCGTTTGCCAGAAAGAGGTTTTCAGTTGTATAGAGAGGTCACTTTCCAATGATGGTACAACTTCAAAGTGTTCTATGTCTTATATTAGGTCCAGAGATGTTAGAATATAATCAATGGTGCTAGTTCTGGCTCGTGCCATAAATGTCACTTCTCCAGGATAATCTCCTACATGCGAGCCATTTGTTATAAAGAAGTTGAGCCTATTCGCCATCTTTGCGAGGCAAAGGCCAGCGTAATTTATTCCTTTATCTTTAGAGAGTCGATTTCGGGGGATGTTAATCGAATCGATGTTAATCCTCCACTGGGGGGTGTTGCTGATATTTAGCATACAATGCATAATCATCCGTCCCCAATCTGGCGTTGAAATCTCCATCTACTAAGACTCTGGCATTTGCATGTTCCATGAGGAGATTACTAACATAGTGTTCCAGTTCCATCCATAACGCAGTTACTTCAGATTTTCTTTGCGTTGGCAGGAGATAGACATTGATTATTAAAAGTGAGTCTAGCTCCACATTAAGCAGAATGGCCATAGCCAAGTGCTTTAGAGGGGAAATAGATACTGGCTCTACTCTCAAGGAGGTTGATATCAGTATACCCAGCCCACCTTTCAGTCTCCCTGGTCCTTTACCTGACCTTGCCTTTAATTTAAATGAGTAGTAGCCATTAAGCAAAAGGTTATTATCACTCCATGTCCCTTGCACCAGTATTATGTCCTTGCCTATCACAGATCAAAGTAATTTAAGCCTCTAAATCGGTGCCATCCAGCTACATTCCACGATAAGATGTTTAAGGTATTTATCTTGCACTGGTCTGCATAATGTCAATTTACATTCTCAGTGGTGGGCATCGTTGTGGAATAATTATTACAGGCAGGGGGAGCACAAGTTAGTTTTGTGACTCTTTGTAGCTCTTTTCCTTGTTGGAAGCTATCAGATAATAAGTTGGTTGTTGCAATTTCCTCACTGTCATCCTGTATATTTAAACAATTCGTCATTATAGAGATGTTGATGTTTTGCTGAGGAGATGTATTGTCACGGGTCTGGGAGCCTGGTGGGGCCAGGTTTGTTAGTGACTTTGCTGTGGAAAATGTTGCTGTCAGTGTCTCTCTTAAGTCATCCAATCTTTGTATAACATCTACTTGCTCCGAGTTTGGAAGCTCTCCAAATAGATCTATCAGCATTCCTTCGGGCATTTCCTCCACAGACTCCCTGTCAATATCACGCACAGTCTGTTGATTAATACTCTGCTTACTCAGAGCTGTTGCTGTTACACCTGCTTCGCATTTAGCCGTAAATGAATTACGACAATCGGTTTTTAAAGCAGTGGTGTTCTCTGTGGGAGGCCGATCCAAAAGTGGGCTCACTTTCTCTGAGGAGAAGACACGTATTGGAAATTTCTCAAAGATACTCAGAAAAGACTTCATTCTGAAAAGCATGGTAGGGACTATGGACTCCTTAAAGGTTAAAACAACTCGAGAGCAATTTCTTCTGGATGGTAGCCATTTGGCATGCATTAGGTCCAACAGGGAGGATTCACAACATAACAGCTGACTCAAGGATATCATCACAGCTCTTCTATTGTCCCATCTCCCTCTATTCACTCTGTTGTCATAAATCTGCAAGGAGATCTGGTTGGTTTGTAGGGAGTAATTAAGGTTCTCCCCGCTCAGACCTTTCCCCCGTTGAGGGCGTCCTTCCTTACGTATAATCACATTGGGAGTGGGGCCATCTTTAGCTTCTGTATTATTCCCTAGAGGGCCATCCGTGAGGGCAGTAGTAGATATCCTCCTGTTTTCTTCAATTCTATTTGAGTTGCTTTTAATAAACTCTGCAAGGGACTCCGTCAGCGAATTAATTTTGTCCTTAACTGTTGTTAAAAGTTCAAAGATTGAGATAACTGTATGTGCTATAAGCAAGCATTGTCTAGATATAAAGTCTGTTACATTCTCCCTCTTTAAGTCTGCAACATCCTCCTCCTGCATGCTCACAGCCGCTGCCGCCCCGGCCGCCACAAACTGGGGTGGGGAGGCATCCCCCACACAGGGGGAGGAAATCTCCGAGAGCTGCCGACTTCCCAGCTCAGCCCGTAAGTCCCATTCCAATGAACTCTGTGTGTTGACTCCATCTGAGAGAGAGGTTAGAGTCGAGTTACTTACTTGATCAGCTTCCCTGTTAGATGTATATTCATCCAGTTTCTGTTGCTTCAATGGTTTCGGAAGGCTCTGCGCTGTAGAGTGCGCAGATTGCCGCTTTTTCCTTTTTCCCATTCTCAGTCTTCTCAAACCGGAGTTTTCACTTAGATTAGGAAAGCGGTAGAAATGCAGAACGCCGCAGAGCAACCTCCACGCTCCCTGCAGCAGCCCATCCCTCCAGCAGGTGTTCTCGCTCTTCAACCCCTGGTCAGATTTTTAAAAGCCCTAAAAGACTCATGTTTAAGCAGGCTTTTAATTGTTGATCCTTCTACTTTTGATCTTAGCATCATTGGATTTATGTTCTTATTGCCAATCATGCAGTAATGAGTGGTATGACAAGTCAAAGAAGTAAAATAATCACTGTACTGGATCAGACCAAAGCCCTATCTTATCTACAATTGTGGCCCTGCGGTGACCCAAGTAGATGCCCATAGGAAGGTCCACAAGCAAAACATAGCCACCAGTTATCAGTTGAAAAAACATAATAACAGAGGAAATACATAATCACATGTGTGGGCCCGACAGGCTGTTTGTGTACTGGGAGCTGTTCGTGTTTGTGTATTAGGGATTTCCTGTGTCACTCTGGCTTGTTCTGGTTTTATTTGATATGTGACTAGTTAAAAGTTGAACTATAGTACCCTTTGCCTCATTATAATAGTAAAAAACCACCCCTGGGAGTAAACATGAGATGCTAATGAGCCCCCCTCATGGCTCATTATGGGGTATGTAGTTGTAATACGCACGTGCATGATGTAATACACCCATGGATTTGTTTTAGCCAATAAGAATTGTGATGAATGTTACCTGCTTAGAGAAATGTATAAAAACCTTTGGACAACGCCCCTTTGTGCATATCTCTTTGCTTCTGTACAGAAATAAAGTGTGAAATCCTTCCCTCTACCCTGTGTGTAATTTGGCTCTCTCTCACACCAGATAAAAACGTGCCCCAATCAGTTGGTCTCCCTGTGGCCAACACAAGGACCACTTGTCTAATCCTCTTTTAAATCACCTTTCAAACTCACCCTACACTGTGCTTTTACATCTTCCAGTTCCCCATTCCATGTTAATTATGCACAGGGGTAAATCTCACTTTATATTTGCTTATGCTGACCTACATTTGACATTTTTTATACATATTTGCCCCAGTTGGAAATAATATTTCTGTAACTTATCACAATCTTTTTAATTCTATCTTTTATGGACTTGGAATCATTTACTGTGGACCTTACCAGGTGCTTTCAGATCATTCATATTAACAAGATAAAACCAGTGGTCTTATCACAGATTGTTGAGAAGCTGTTTACATTTCTCCATTAGAAGAACTGTTTATTTATTCTGGCTCTCTAATATTTGCTTTTTCACTAATTGCTCTTCCATAATAGGACCTCTTCTTTTATCCTACGATATGAACTAAGTTTGCAGAGATATTCTTATAAAGGCCTTTGACAAAAGACCTTAGAAAACTTAAAATGCAAAATTTCATTTCTGCTATACTTTTAATATGTTACTTTGAAGGAAAACATCCTCTAGTAATTGTGTGTGTGTATGTGTGTACCTTCAAGTCAATTTTTGACTCCTGGAGACTGCCTGGACTAGTCCCTGCAGTTTCCTTGGCAAGGTTTTTCAGAAGTGGTTTGCCATTGCCTCCTTCCTAAGGCTGAGGGAGAGGGACTCCTGCAAAGTCACCCAGCTGATTTCATGTCCAAGGCAGAGCTAGAACTAACAGCTTCCTGGTTTCCAGCCTGGTGCCTTAACCACTGCACCAAACTGGTGTATATAATTAGAAAGCCCTAGCTTGTACTTGATTAGGGCCATTAAATTGGTATATATGGAATTTTCTTCCCAGGCTTGAATTACAATATTTCTAATCATGGAGTTTTCTTAAGACAGCCTTGGCAACCTTTCTCAAATCCTGTAAATCAACTTTACTGTGTCCTCTCTAAACAATTGGAAGGGGGAGATTTCAAGTCAAAGTGTTGGGTGAAAAGAGAGGCAAAGGCACACCCACTTTTCTGTAACCTTAGGAGTTCCTGCTGGAGTCGCCGCTGTTCCTTGGTCATGGAATTCAAATAGTAGAGCCGGGCTTCTTCTAAGCTGCGCAGTCCCTGGGTGAGCCGGGCCTCTGCCCTCTTGACATCCCGTCTCTTTGCCTCCCAGCGCCTTGAAGCCCCTCCCTCTGCCATGCTTATATTTGGCTACACTGGATGGCTATCCTAGAAAGGAAGAAGAAACACTTGGCAAGGTCCATCCTGGGGACTTCACTTCCAAGTCCCTCTTTATCTTGGGATAATGCTATCCTGATCCAGAAAAAAAAAACGATTTAACCCTCTTGCTAAACATTTTATTTACCTGTGACACAAGAACATTTCTGGGTATCAACTTGTGAATCTTTCAAAAGTATGACTCAGTGTCAGTGCCATCAGTGCTCTGGCATTGCTAATTGGCTAGTTTTCTACAGGAAAGTAATCGCCAGACTCCACCTTCCCTTTTGACAGATGCTTGTAGTTCTGTCTGCATGAATGGAAAGGCTTCTTCTATTGAGCATCCAGATTCAGACTGTGAAGAGAAAGGGGGTGGGAAGAATAATCCCATCTTTCTTCTTCCTTCCTTCAAGAACAGTGTTTTTCAAACTGTGGTCCAAGGACCCATGGGGGTCCCCCAAGACCCTCTCAGGGGTCCACAAAATCAAAATGATTTGCCAGCCTATCTTGAAAAATAATACAATATTAAAATCCCATCAAACAATCGTGAGAAGTGGTAGTGGCAGCAAATGCATTAAATTTAATTTTTACTATGGTAAATATTGATAAATATAGCCCATACAAACAAAAGCTCTTTTGGGGTCCTCCATAATTTTCAAAAGTGGAAAAGGGTCCTGAGAGAAAAAAGTTTAAGAAACACTGCTCTAGAAGATACCTAGCTCTCCAAATTTCAGAGGGCATGGGATGCAAAAACTGCTGCTTCATACTTTCCTCCAGCATAAGCAAAATTTGAGTCTGAGAGATATAGGCTTAAAAAAAAACAACTATCAAGATTTTAAATGAAGTAATTTTAGAATCTAGAACTTCATGGTCCAGAATGCACTCACTCTACTGCATCAGCCACACAGAAAGGCTAAGTTTTGTCTAATAAGTCAGCAAGCTCATGACTGAAAAAAGAAAGATAAATGATGCTTGGGAATGGCATCCCATATTTTTCTAGTTTTTTTGTTTACATGCCCATAAGTGTGTGAGTGTATGCTACAGCTTCTAATATCCATACATCAAAACCAACATAAATTTCTGTGCCCTGTTATGATACTATGAACCTCATTTGAGCATAATCCCAGACCAACTCTGTAAACTTACTTCTGAGTCAACAGGTTTAGGATCTGAGCACAAATCTGCTTGTGGTGAAATTGATTTTTAACCAAAGATTTTAAAGGAAGATAAGGAAACAGTCTTGGGATGGTTGAAGTCTGAATACAGGACAGGTTTGTTATGTTCATGAGATTGAGTTGCTATGCAAAGGGCTGTTGCCAACACATAGTTATCATATTATGTTAATTTGGTTGTGTAATCTTCAAAGATAAACATTTGTGTTGACATGCCCTTTTTAAAGCCCAAATGAATGTTGCTGAACCTATTATGCATGTGCTAACTTCCTTAAATTATTTACTTCTATGTTCCTTCTCCAGCTTGTGAGAGTAGTGACATGGAACTTGGAGGGTGCTTTCCAAAGTATGCAGATATGCTAATATTAAGGTTTGCTGTGCAGTTCCTTTCCAGAAGATGTACCATGTTTGTTAACAGAGCAAAACAAGGAAAGGATAAGGTGAAATACAGAGAACTCTAGGAATCTGGAGCAAGTAGGAAAGAGATCAATGGCATGATCACAGTGTTTCAGGAGATTAAACCAGATCAGGAACACATTTGTCTATGTTAGAATTAGAAGGACACAACCTGAGGTTTGGATGGCATGGTACAACAAAGTTAAGGTTAATGTAGACTTTAAAAATCATTACGTTAGGAATGCCATGCTAAGAGTATGAAACAAATACAAATCCAGGCTGTGCCCGAAAATGCATTTATTGGTTTCAGCACAAGAAGCATTTTATAGAAAAGAAACAGCAAGCAAAGAAAAATGGTTAACGGATCAAGATCTGTTGGTACAGGAACATGGGGAACTAAACTTAAAATGAAGTCAAGAGAACAACTGACTGTGGAGGGATTTAGTTTTCAGTGGTTTTCATATGCACAATTAAGAGAGAGATTTAATATAGATAAAAAAAATAATTGGAATTGAAAAACATAAAATGGAATTTGAAATTGAATTGTGTACAAATGATGAACCCATGATTGCTAAATGTACAAACTTTTGCTGAGATTTGAAATGGAAGAAGAACAAGTTAAAGAGTGCATGATAAAATGGGCTAAGAATTTTGGTTGTAATGTACAGATGGACCAATGGGAGAGAAGGTGGTTAAAAAGACTGAAATTCACATTGTGTTGCAATTTAAGAGAGAACTTTTACAAAATGATATACCATTGGTACAGTATATGACACCACAGAAATTGTCCAAGATGTATAAAGGTACTTCTAATCAGTGTTGGAAATGAAGGAAGAAAACATGAAGGGTCACTTTACCATGCATGCTTTTTGCATGCAAAAAAGCAAAAAAAAAAAAATTGGATACACATACATAATAATGATACAAAGAATTTTAAAGACTAATATTCAGATGAAACCAGAACTTTCTTTACTGGGACTTATGGGTAGCCAATTAGAAAAGACCTATGGAAGATTGGTTTTGTACATGGTAACTGCAGCAAGACTATTATATGCACAAAGATGGAAAAATATTGAAATACCCACAATGGAGGAATGGATTGTGAAGATGACAGAATTTGCAGAAATGGCAATATTTACCTGTTTGATCGATAAGTATTTTTATTAAAGACCGGAAAACTTCTTATGGATTTTTTGCTGAAAATGGGAAAAAAATGAATTGGTGATTTATGGATGTGCTAATTCAACAGGGTTGAATTTGGAAAGAAGGGAACTATAATGTAACTTTAAAAGAGGGAGGAGAGATACAGTAATAACCTTTGTTTGTAACTGCTGTAAAGAAATTCAGAAGTTGCTTCTTTATATATCTTTTTTTTTCTATTTGTATTACTTTTCACACTTATCTTTTTTTCTTTTCTTTGATCTTTATAACATTTCACAGTTATCTTTTACTTCTGTAAAATCTTTAATAAAAATTATTAAAAAAAAAAACACATTTGTCTGGAGTAGTTTTTTCCTAGGCATTTGGGGCCTGTTGTGTGGAGTCCCCTTCTGGTTGCTTTTATTATGGTGCTTGGTCATCATTTTATATTCTGTATTTCATATTCATATTTATTTACTCTGTATGCTTTAACATTATGTGGTTCTTCTTTTGTTTATTGTTTGATTTTTGTTGTTGGACACCACCCAGAGTCACACTGTTTAAGTTGGGCAGACTTACAATTTGAGTAAATAAATAAAGAAAATAGTTTCATTGATATTACCTCAGAAGACATGGGCCACAAATAACAGTGATAGTATGGTGGTGTGTAAGCCCTCCTTCGATTAAGCCCCATTAACTTCAAGGATTATGTATATATCTGCCATCTTCCATGCACTTCATGATGGCAGGATGAAGGTCATATTCTCAGTTTACCCAGAGCTCTGGTAATTTCTGCTGGGAAATCCCATCTTCTGGGGTCATATAGAAGAGCATTACCTGCCTAGTAGCTATGCACTGCCAAGAAAGGTTGGTAATGGTTGGGTTTGCCCACCATTATCTTTGATCTCACTGAGAAAACCTTGTCAGAAGCCACGGTTCTCCCTCACCCTTCTTTACCTCTTCTTTCTCTAATTAATGACACTGGTCAGAGTTCCCAAAATATGCATAAAAATGAAAGCACTCTTTCTCTTTTAACCACTCCAATTTTCAGTACTGTATTGAAAAAGGGAATAAAAAATATTAATCCACCATAAATCAATTCTACATGTCTTTGTAGGAAACACGGTGCATCAGCATGGGCAAATGACATTGTTTCTTTAACACCTGCATGCAGAGCTGCCAGATATGGTCTGCAAAACTCCAGACGACCACTAGATGGAAGCAAAGAGTTCAAGTTTCCAACTCTCTTTGCTGTCATCAAGTGATCATCCAGATATGTGCAGCCCAGATGCGATAGCCCTCCCCATGTGAAGCCAAGAGCAGTGCTGGCAAACATAACCTTTTACGTGTTACATGCTTATTTAAATGATTTATATAGCTATCCGTCTCATGGCAATGACTCTGGGTAGTGTACAAAGAAAAAAACCTACAAGAAAAATCAACAATCCAAATAACAAACGTTGGAGATTGCAAAAATCATTCCAAATACTGAAAAGGACAATAATATCGACCAGCAGAGCTCGCTTAATCTCCGGGCATTAAATGCCTGGGGAAACCTTGTAAAGGCAATTTACAGGGCCCGGATCACCTCTGGATATTAAAGATATAGGTGCCCTGGGCTTCTTTGCACCTAGTCACACTAGGTATTTTGATCAGTAAATATCACTGACCAGCAGACACCATTCCAGAGCATCACTGCCTGCCAACGCACATGAGAAGAATACTGATAAACACCAACAGCACTTACAGTTGTAGAATTCTCTTTTGCACAAGACAAACGTGAAGCCGTGTGAGAAAATTATCATCCCAGCATGATCCAAAGGGACAAGAAAGACTGTCATTTGCCTGTCTCCTGTCCCCTTCAGAAGAAGAGCAAATGAAGAGAGTGCCAGCAGCTGGGAAAGCAAGCGCAAAATCTTTTGGCAGCTCCGGCTGCCTGCCGAGCAAGTGAAATCAGCGCATTCTCAGCCTTTTATGAGAATCCCTTTGTAGCTGTTGTTGCTTGTTGCCTGGAAGGCGGAGATTATGGAACTTCAGCTGCTACTTCACTTAGATGAGCAATCCAGTCGAAGAAAGAGCTCTTTAGATAGAACACAGAAAATGTGCCAATTTTACAGTTCTCTCTCTCTCTTTTTAGTAGGATTAAGTCAATTTTGTCAAAAGCTTCTCTCCATGCAATGCAATTGAAATCTATACACTGGCTACAAACCATTATGTTACAACCATTTCTATCATTAGGTTGCCTGCCTGCCTGCTTGCCTGCCTGCCCTCCCTCCCTCCCATTGGAATCATCCTCATTTCTTCCAGGAACTGTCATAAAAGGTTGCCAAATGCTGTTGTAGCGAGAATAGACTTGTGTCTGCTAGTTTCTCAGTAAAGACTTCACAAGCACCAAATAAACTCTCTTATGGTACAATAGCAAAACTTTAGTCTGTTAAAAATAAATACATATAAAAACAAATGGCAAAGAAAGTGGGGGTGTAATCTGTGCATCTATGCATACATTAAAAAATCCTTAGACCCTAAGCCAAGTTTCAGGTTGGGAAATGTGTTGCAGGCTGAGGGCTACCCTTGTGTTTTAACGCCTAGCCAGAGGCATGCTCCAAACATTTATGGGGAAGACCAGGTCAAAAATGATATTTGATTTCATTTCATTGACATGTGAATTAGTTCATAATGATTGCTCTCCAGCGCTGTATTTAACCCACGTCTCCTATTTGTTATGCTACACTTTAGCAATGTGGTAACAGTATTCTGGGGACCTCATCCAAGACTTTCAGGGGGCACCTTTGCACTAGACAATCTTTCTCCACAATCTTTCCGTAATTTCTGCAAACAAAAAGCCCAAGAAGGGGACTTAAAGAGACACTAGACAACTTTATTTTTCACTCTTTGTGGGGTTTACCTAGTACATATAAGCAAGCAAAAGACAAATATGAATAGCTGCACAAAGGGAGCTATTGTGTCAAAATCCTAGCAACAAGAAACCAAGAGATTTGTTGGCTCCCAGGCTGTTTTTCTGTGGTTCCCCCTGAGCATATGACACACCTCTGAGTGCTACTTGAAGAGTGTCCCAAGGCCCCCAGCCATACAACAGGATGAAATATTGTCTTTGGGTGGCATAACTGGTCAAGGAAGAGTGCAAGATATTCTGAATGGCGCAGCGTAATTTTTTTTTTCAGGGTTGGCTGTAGCCAAGGGTGAAATTAGGATGGTTCAGACAGCAACGTATTTAGGATGGAAGACTAAAACACTTCTGATTGAATACTGTTAACATTTTGAGTTCTTTACAAATAGGGAAGAACTCTAGCTCTGTAGTAGAGCACTTCCTTAGCATGCAGACAATCCTAGGTACAGTTCCTGGCAACTCCAAGAAAGGTCAGGAAAGGATTCAGTCTGAAATCCTGAAGAGCTACAGGCAGTTATTTTAGAAAGATTTGACTTTCTACAGCTTGGATTCTCAGCTTCCTAGCTTCCATCTGGGAGTGCTAGTAATAGTGGAAAAGCTGAAAAGAGGTGGTCACGTGGACACACAACATCCTGGGGCCCCGCCATCTGCCTTTTGTGAACTCTGGAACAACCCCAGGCACCTCGCCCCCATTGTACTACTAACATGTAAGGAATGGTTAGACTAACTGCCTATTTTGCTTCTGTACCTCAAGCTTTTGCTGACCTAGTGACTGTGTGGCTAAGGGTCAGTCTAGATGCTCTTAGAGAAACTGCTTTTGCAAGTAGGAATCAAGCATATAAAAGCTATGTTGATTGTAAAGGGACATTTTAACAAGTTTGCAGAGGGGCAAAAGGAAATGAAAAGATGTGGTTAAGCTAAAGGCCAAATGTCTTGCTTCAGAGCTCCCAGACCCATTTCCTGAGCATGCATGAACTTTTGCACCTGCTCTTGCTTCTAACCACACTATGCAACCACATCTTCTTCACAATTGAGCTATGTAGCAATGCCTTATAACCCCTGGAACAAATGAGGACTAGAAACTTAACTATTAGTTTATACTGCTTAAACTAATGTTTTGACAACCCTAGAAGGTGGGCACATGGGTTTGTGTGTGTGTGACCCTCCTCCTAGATGCTTCCTGATGACAAAAAGGTATAAAAGCTGTTGTAAACTGTTCTGGGTGTGGCTGTTCTCTGTCTTTTCTCTGCCAGCCGGACAGAGAGTGGTCCACCCTGCTTTTCTCTTGGCCAACAATAAAAGCTGCACTTTCTTTGGAAAAACCTCGGTCTAGAGTCTCATTTGAACTTATGGATTCTGGGCTAGAAAAACCTTACAAACACTTGGGAACTAACTATTGAATTGCAGAAGCACAATGTTTGATTTTTTTTAAAAATGCAGTAAAATAGGCTTAATACATCTTTTTAACGATCCCCCATTCCCCAAAGACTCATTAAAAAGCAGTCAAAATGGAACCTGGCTCCCAACAATGATATCAATCTGTCATTACCATGCCTTCAGTTGCCAAAAGAGAATTTTTTTAAAAAATGCATTTCCCACTGCAAAGAGGTTGCTAGTTCCTGATCTGAAGTGTCAAGCCCTGTTGAACAGACACCTTACTCTTTGTAGTCATCGCCAGAGTCTGAAGTGCCCACCTAGTTACCAAACATTATGTGTACTTTTATTCTCTTTGGTGCCTGAGGACCTGAATATTTCTTCATTTCTGGTTGCAAATGACTTTTTTCCCCCTTATCCCTAATTTTACTGCTCTGCCAGGCAGAAAGATTGTTCCCATAGAAATGAATGGGGAAATCTGAGATTTTACTGTGTTTCTGCACTTGACAGCGCATTTCCCCAAAACTTCCGGAAAGCAACAACAAGGGCTTTCAGCTCTTTCTAAACTGTGATGAAAAAGATCCTTGTTTGTGTTCTGAAGATTTAAAAGCACACCCCCTTTTCATACAAACTCATAAGCTTTTTCTTCATGAGGTGAAAACAATTAAACAAGGCAATCAGTATTTCCATATACAACCCTTGACTTGGATGAGAAAGAGTAGGAATTCTCTTTTGCTAAATTTGCTAAATAAATAAATTCTCTTTGCTAGTTGTTTTATTTAAGAGGGGACATCTGGTGTCCATTGCTTTGTATTGGCAGAGGTCTCTTCTGCACTCTAAGACAGTTAATACTGGTTTCCTACTGTAAACTAGGAACCTGAAAAAGTGCATCAACACACATACTTCTGGAGTGGCTTTCCAGATTAGGCCCTGACTCCTCCCCAGTTCCAGTTCCAGAGTATGAATTTGCAAGCTGAACAAGCCAGAATAGATTGAATAGAATATATTGAATAGATTAGGCTAGGCTGCTTCTTCTTATGGCAGGACTGGGCAACGCTTGGGTGCCCAAGGGCCACACTCAACATTGTTTGAAGGCATATACTGCATAGGGCAGTGTTGTCCAAACTTGGCCACTTTAAGATGAGTGGACTTCAACTCCCAGAATTCCCCAGCCAGCCATGGCAATGAAGATGTAGTAACCTTAGCCAATGTGGCCTAAATAGATGAAAACTGTGGCCTAAACCTCAAAGTAACTAACAGTTTTCATCTGTTTTCCTGCTATCTAAAATGGCAGGAAGTTTCCAACAGTTTTCAGCAATCTTAATCACAAGAGGCTCTGAAAGGCTAGAAAAAGGGAGACAGGCTGTCTGTGGCCCTGGCACAATAGGATGCCTCCCTGGCAATATGGGAGGCCACATTGACTAAGGTTACTACATCTCCATTGGCACCACAGAAGCAAGAGACATATTGACACCTCCGTGTGCATATTTTCAAATGGTTCTCCATGATCTTAGGAACTAGAATTTCTCTAAATAGCAAGAAAGTTGACACTTCTGTCCTGGCAATGCTCTGTTTTCAGTATTATCTTTAAATAAGACAAGCCGGATAAAAACAAATGCACCTGCTCGAAAGCCAATTCCAGGAGGAGCAATGGAAGACTATTACTGCCAATGCAGAAAATGAAAGACTTCTAACTTTTTTCTCGCTCTATAGGGCAACCCTGAGACCATGACAGGAACAAGACAGTGCCCTGTATCTACCACAAGGTGTCACTGTATCCTCA
Organism: Python bivittatus; assembly: GCF_059951505.1. Lineage (NCBI taxonomy): Eukaryota > Metazoa > Chordata > Lepidosauria > Squamata > Pythonidae > Python > Python bivittatus. The sequence continues at coordinate 3,279,238 of NW_028277098.1, forward strand.
CCTAACTTTTAAGGAGCTAAGAATGGGGGCCAGTCTGGAAAAGAACCTCTTGGAGATGCCTCAGTCACTTCATGGACAATCCACACAGGAAGTCTGGAAATCTTGTCTCCTGATCTGAGGCATCTTTAAAAATTGAGAATAAAATTGTAATGTTGCCTTTGTTGCTATGTGCATAGAATTCTCAGCACTTCTCAAAGAACATAACTGTATCAAATATATTAGAAAATGTTACGGTAGAAAAGTTACATGTTTGTTAAGCATTTAGTTACAGGTTTGATCCTGTCTTTCAGGAAGCTTTCTAAATATGCTTTTATATGTTCAGCAAGTGTAACTGGTAACAAATGTGCCTGGAGAAGTTTTTAATATTTAAGTTAGATAAAGTCTGTGGATAGAAATAAATACTGTACTGACATTTGTCATATTGATCCATGACCATAAGAAAGAATTAAGCTAACAGTTGTGCCTTTCCATTAGTTCCAAATTAGTTATCCTTGCTTTTTCTTTTCCTTCTACCTCCTCCTCTTTCTTTTTTCCTTTCTTATTGTTTATTTTATGTCTTTTGTGGCTGTATATTATTGGTTTTTAAATGATGTTATACAATACTATGGATGACATGGAATTAAAAAAAACCAGCCCAGAAAGATAACAAAAACAAAAACAAATTGGCTAAATGGCTAAATCTCAAGAGGCAATTAAATGTGACACAAGATCTGTTCTCTTTAAAGTGAAAAACAGAAACAGATGAAGATTAGATCTGGGCTATGGCAGCGGAGGAAGATTTTTACAACAACCCCTTTCCTCAGCTTGAGTTGTCAGAGCTGTTAGTTGCCCTCCACGTGTACTTGCATTTGTGCTCTGAAATTCAATGCGGAGCAGGGTGGGCGGGAGGATGGGGAGAACACTTGGCAATTAACGTTGTTGCGATGCTCGCCAGGATTCATCAGACTGTGAATGCCATTCCCCCGGCTCAAGCAGGATCTTCCAGGTGGAAAAACTTGCTATTCCTTTAGAAACTGCAGACAGGAAGAAGAAAAGCAAAAACCTGTCCTGAGGTTGGAGGGGAGAAGGAGAAAGCTAAGATCCTCCACTAACCTCTGAATAAAGTTGGAATTTGAAGGAAGATTTTCAGGATACATACCGACACAGAGACAAATGTCTCTCTCTCTCTCTCTCAGCCCTAGGGAGGCAAACCACTTCTAAAAATCTTTCCAAGAAAACTGCAGGGACTTGTCCAGGCAGTCACCGGGAGTCAAGAGTGACTCAAAAGTGCCAACCCCCCACCAGCTTTTATTGATACAAAGCACAGGAATAACACTTTCTAATATTATCAGAAGGGTTCTAAATAGCTGGACTATTTGCATTTCCTGAATACATGTTTATTTTTTATTTTCATTAGGGAGAGGGGCAAGCCCTGAGGGAAAAGAGGTTCAGGGGAGTACAGCAATTACATAAAAATCCAAGTTTATACCATCATGATTCACCAACAATTATGGATGATATATGGTAAGTCTCTTTGCAATAAAACACTTAGAAATATACATGCAAACCCATCATGCTTTTCTCTTTCAGGGTAAGCAATGCCATGCACATAAAGAGAAAAACTGCAGTAAGCAAAATAATTTAAAGGCAGAAAATCAGAGAAAAAGAAATATAGGTGGTCTTTGTTTAGTGACTACAATTGGGATTAGCAACTCAGTTGTTAAGTGAATGGTCACTGTGACTGTGCTCATGATCTTACTTCAGCTTTCCTTTGCTTTACAGACTTGCGAAGGTCGTAAATGTGAGGATTGGTCACAAACTTTTTCATTACCATTGTAACTGCGAATGGTTGCTAAATGAGGCAATCGCTAAATGAGGACTACCTATAGATAAATCTAGGTTACAGCAACACCACTTTTGAATAAGATAACAACTATTTCCCTACTAGTGACTTATAGCATCCTTCTAGCATCACCTAGCCATTAGTGACATGATTAAAATCCTGTCTTCATTACAGTACAGGTAGTCCTCACTTATCAACCACTTGTTCAGTGACCAAAATTGTGAAGGTGCTGAACAAGTGGTACTTATGACTGGTCCTCAAAGTTCCTATCATCGCAGCATCCCATGGACACATGATTGTGATTCAGGCACTTGGCAACCAGCTCACACTTATGACAGTTGCAGCAACCTGTGGTCATGTAATTGTCATTTGCGACCTTCCCTGCCGGCTTCCCACAAGCAAAGTCAATGGGGAAACTGGCAGGGGAGGTTGCAAGTTGCTCTGGTAAGTCCCCCCAGCCTTCCAACACTCATGCCCCACTGCGCTATCCACCTCCTGGCCTTCTTGCACTCGCAACACACCATCCACTTCTCTGGCCTTTCTGCACTCACACCCTGCCATGCCATCCTTCCCCCAGCCTTTCTGTGCTTGCGCATGGGCTGTGTCAGGCCTCCCAAGCCCTTCTTGGCCTCCCTCATCACCACCCCGGCGGCACCCCTCATCCCTCCTGCAGCACCCGTCATCCCTCCTGCAGCACCCCTGCACTCCTTACCTGGGACTCTCACCACTTCCTGCTTAACAATCCATGTGTTTTGGGGTTATGATGGCAACCAGGACTGCCAGGATTGTCGCTGCTAAGTGATGCGGTCACATGACATTGCACTTTATAACCACATCGCTTAGTGATGGCAATCTTGGTCCCTATTGCTGTCATAACCCAAGGACTACCTGTAGTGTTATTTTGGCATTATAATGGCTGGGTAACTCCAGAAGATGTTTAGTGGGGACATTTCCAAAGAAAAATAGGTTATCAGCTTCAGTGGTACCTATGCCACAACTTTTCTTCATCCTTCATGTGTAGCAGTCAGTATGATGGTCTATTGTTGGCTTTTTCACTGTTTTTCCCATTGCCCGCCCAGGAGTCCTGCCACTTCCTTTTGGTTTGCTTTTCTCCTAATTATCCAAACTTGCTCCCTAATTGCAAGATCCAAAGTAAAGGAAACAGCTATACCCTTGTACTGTCTGAGATCATGAAAAAGGAATGGAAGCTGAAAGTAATACAATTCTTCACGAGCATTCAGCTAGAACAAGGCACATCATCTGTAGCCATGCCACATGCTAGCATTTCCTGTTAATAACAATAACATGTTACCAGTCAATTTGGGTATATTTTGGCCAGTATGCCATAAGTGCCTTCTCTTACTTGGTGGCCAGCAGCTAATGCATACTATTAACTGCTCTCACAGGCCATCCTCTCTCAGTCTTTGTTGGTTTCTAAGCTCAGGTACCAGTTCCACAATGAGCAGACATGGCCCCAGTCAAGGGAGGCAGGGGCTGAATGTTTGCAGTGCATTTCCTCAAAGGAGCATTAACTATGACAGAAGAGCACTGCCCCATTAGCGCTGCAGTCACATCAATCAGATATAAGCTTTCCAGAAAAATAGTCCTGAACTTAGCTTCTGTTTCAGTGATGCAGCTGACCTCTGTCAGCAGCAATTTATTGTTGTGCATCAGGACTCTGTCAGAGATTTTTGCTCAGGAGCTTCGACCACACTTGCCAGTACACAACCAAAGAAAATGGGATGGTTAAGGCAGTGGGATTAGCACCTGTAAGTTTCAAAGTGCCTATAGACAGTTCTCAAATTTAATGAGATTTTCAGAATGCTGTTTTTACTGGGCCTCTACCAGCGTCCCAAGGCATTTTCTACCCCCTTGCAATTCAGGTTCTCAATTTCAACTGTTTTCTCCTTGATGGATATTATGTCACTCTGAATGCTATTCTCCTGATTTAACATGGAATCTGGAGTCTGATCCACAGTCTTGACAACTGTAGCTCAGCTTCTACTTTTTTGCTTTTTGGATGGTAAAACGAAAAGCCCTCTTACAACTTTGCAGTTATAGTGCCAGAAAGAATCCCTATTCCATCTGCCATGTACCTTTCTATAGTACAGGTGTAAATTTCTTCATGCCTGCTTTAAACTGAAGATTTCATAAAAGGGCATGGAGGGAAGGAGTGCAATATTGCACATGCAGAGTGTTAGCTTTTAATGTCTTTAACAACATTGGCAACTTTCTGTTGATATAGCAATTATGGTAAGCAACTCAAAACTCATATTAGCTATATCTTCAGGAATAGGCTTGCCACCTGACAAGCTCCAAACTAAGGAAAACTTTATAAGACTTCAATAAAACGGGGTATTACTTTGTATCAGATGTTCTTTATTAGAGGCCAAAGTACACGTATTCAACTCAGGCCTGGTTGAATGGCAGACAGTAACAGTATTTAAAGGCTCAGTGACACCTGCAATTAAACAGAGACATAATCATTATCATCATTGTCATGTATTTATGGTCAAAGACCAAAATTTCATATATAGTTTTTATTGATGGTTTTAATTATATTAATAAAAACTAATACAAACTAAACTCAGAGAAAGAAAAGTAAAAAGAGAGAGTAAAAAGTACAAAGAAAGAAAAAAGAAGAAAGAAGAAAGAAAATAAAAAGGAAAGAATGAAATAAAGAAAAAGAAAAGAAATATATAAAGAAGTGACTTCCAATCTTCATCACAACAAGTATAAACAGGTTTAGTAGCTCTTCACCCCCTATAAGGTTACTAACAGATATCTCTTCTTCCCATAACCCATCCCGTATCTATAAGCAAATCCATAAGACATCAACTTTTCAATCCTGATGTCAGCAAAAAGTCCATAAAGGGTTACCAGTAATTCATAAAAACCTGTTGTGTTTTAATCTTGATCAAATAAACCAACTTTATATTCCTTTCTTTTACCTCTGAAAATCTTAATCTTTAGTTCATTCAAATAGTATGATAGGATTTGATCTCTCTTCAATTCTTCTTTGTCCCATTGCATAGGCTTCTTTGAGGCTTCAACAAGCCTCTTTGATAAATCCAGCAAAAAGACATTATCCAGGTCATTCTTTTGGTCAAAAAATTTGCATTTCCCCCTTAATTTTTAAAACTTCAGCCAGCTTCTTTTGGATATCCAGTAAAGTCCTTATCTGGGTCTTGGCCTGTCAATTGTATTTCCATTTTAAATAACTTCTCTGTCTTGTAATCCACACTTTTTTAATCCAATATTTCCAATTCTACTATTTCAGCATCAAGCAAGATTTGTTTCACATCTCATTCCTTCATTAACATCCTTTAAACATAGTCTATCCATAGAAGCAGACATTGATACTGATATTGTTGATATTGTGGCTACTAATTTCTGGCCCCATTCTTCAAAGATCTCCTTTAATATTTCAAATGTTATAGTGTTTTGCATCATTTTGTAAATCCCAATCCTAATAAAAAACAAAGGCAGTTTTTTTTCTTTTTGCCTGGAATATTTAATCACCTCTATTGTCCAATTTAAATCATAAGGTCTCTAATCTAACGACTTACAGTAGACAAAATAATTCTGGTTCCCATGAAGAGGTATTTATTTTATATAGTTAGTTACAAAAACTTATAATAAAAGTTTCAATATTCCAAATTTATCTGGACCCTTAATTCATTTATAACTTTCTTGGTTCAAAATCTTATTTAGCTTTTTGACATTTATTTCAAATTCTTTAAGTTCTTAAACTTATAGTTATTTTTTCTTTTGTTCACAAATGAAGATAGACTTACCAAGTGGCTTTTCAAACTTGCTGTTCCAAAGATCTATAATAGCTTTAAGATGGTTAGATTGTAAGGTTTACCCCGTTCGTCTCAGAGAAACTCTCGTGACACGTGTGTTCAGCAAAGAAGTTTACTCAAAGTACAGACAAAGCCAGGGTTGGCTTGGCATAGCTTACATGGTATTTTATAGCTTCTCCATTCCCGCGCTTTACCCGTTGCTTAGTTACAGATTACCCGCAGTAATCCCCCCTCGCCCACATGGCAGATTCAGTCCAGTGCTTTTGTCTTTCTGATTGCTGTCTATGGGTTGTGCTATTGTCGCCTTTGTTGGGTTTGCCTGCTTGCCGCAAAGCCGGGAGTTCTCAATCGTTCGTTGATTGCTTCGCTTCCGAGCCTCTGCACTTTCCTTTGTTTGCAGCGCCTGAGGGGAAACCGCGCTGATACAAAGTCGCCACCTGGCCGTAATCAGTTCGCAGTTTCACTTCCCCTTTTTCTCAGCTAGCGCCCAGGTGGTGAAATTGACTAGGCGCAGCTGAGCGGTGCTTCGCCGTGCCGTGCCGTGCCAGCTGAATCTGACATAGATAAGCAATTTCTGAAAGTGTTTAGAAGCAAGGCTAGTGAACTTAGTGTCCTTTAAAAGGCTCTGGCGCAGTTGTGAGCTTGATGATTAACCCCTTGGTCTCCTGGCACTCATACCTGCGGGAGACCACTGTCCTGTGGTCTCCTCACAAGAAGCAGCTGTCCGGAGCACATGTGGGTGATCTTCTGTCCTCTCCTTGTCCAGAGAGGTTCCAAAGAACCAGTCTACTCACCAGTTCTTTGGTCTTTGACGCAGTCATCTCTGCTCTTTATGGAGACATGTTTAGCTCGCCATGCCTCCACCTGAAGTCCATCAAAGACCAAAATTTCAACCAAATACAGTCAGTTAAATAGAAGGGAGGAGGGGCAGAGAAAGAGAGAGAGAAAGGAAATTAACAGAATTACAGATCTTATAGGCAGAAATAAATCAGCCAATAAGCATTTCCAAAGCCAGTGTTAAACCCAAAATGTTCTTATACCAATCATAATCAAATGAACTATGGCGACCATCCTGGATATTTCTGTATTCTAACAAAAATAGAGCATTATCTATGAACAGCCCAAGAGGTTTTATTAACTCAAAGCATACAGATGTTAAAAAGGATAGTACAATAAAATATGCAAAACTTTCTTGATCACACTATGTAGACAAGGGCACAAATGATCTTACAGTAGTGTTTCGTTGAAACTTCCCTCTAAGGCCATTGATGGCAAAGCATTGAATCTGGCTAATAAAAATGTTCTGCATAGGACAGAAAGAATATAGACACAGAATCCTTTGCAACACCCTCAAGAGTTTGTATCCAGATTTTAACAACCTCCAAGCTCTGGGTGACGGGCTGGTAAATGGTACCAATGAGAGAATTCAGGGACTCTGGGCTTAAGCCATCTCAGTGATGACCCCTTCCTTTTGGAACAACCTACTATCCATATAACTATCCAGCCCATGTTTTATTACCACATTTTCATGAGTTAAATTATAACTGCGTAACCTGATTTTTGTTGTTAATCCTATTATATTCATACTTAGTAAACACTTGGAATGAATGGAAATGGTGTAGCATGTAAGTTTAATTAATTAATTAATGATAAATATAACATTTTTGCTAAATCTTATTACTCAAGCAGGTACATAAGAAAGCTGGAATTCTACTAGATAACCAGGTCCTAAGCTTTGTATTACTGTGGCTACCTCAAGGGTAGTCCTACATATAATGCATAGTAATAATCACGTGGCTGGGGAACCAGCCTCTAGCTGAAATATGCATTCTATCTTTACTATACAAATGCAAAAAACAAAGACCTCTCCTCATTAGAAGCTGCAAAAAACAAGAAAGATTTTTAGCTGAAGATGTATCCCTGGTTTTTGGTTAATTTACAGTCTTCATTTTTTTTTTTTTATTGTGTCATGCTGTGTTACAGGAGATCTTACTGTTTTATTATTTTAAAGATCTCAGTATTTTTAGAGGGTTTTTAATAAGTGGGGAAATGGCGGACTTGAGCACAAGATCAAAGCCCTGCACCATTTTTAGAGTTGGGGCTTTGCTCGTGTGGTCATGGCTGCCATCTTGACTTTTTTTGACAAACCCACACCCACAGACATCCCTGTATTTAATTATAAAATGGTTACTGTGAAACAGTAGCATCTCTGCTTTGGATTGTTTTATCAGTGAAAAGGAGATGTTACAAAAACAAGTAAATTTTAATGTAATTTTAAAAAATCACTAGGAAACAAAATGAAGAACCCCGAGAACCTCTATAATAATATTCCCATATATCAAAAAAGATGGTGCATAAGAATGCACCAGCAGACTACTCCAACCACTACACATCTCAACGGCCCACAAAGACATGAAAACACCACCAAGAGTTCTGGGCAACCCAAAAGATTGCACACCTTATTGAGACAGAACTAACATCACATACAAGGTGAGCGGCTGGAAGTGCAACCAGTGCTACATAGGACAAATAGGGCACGAGCTACATCAAAAAATTAAAGAACACATAACTGTAATAAAGAACCAGGATCACAACTACTGAACAGCCACCCGTGCCCTCAATGCAGGTCACACATTTGACTGGGAGAACATGGAAATAATAGAGCCCACAAATAACAGGGCAGCTAGAGACTTCCTAGAAGCACTCAGGTGAAAAGGCCATCAACAGATCAATGATGCTGGCAATGATCTACCAAGCAGTCAGGCACCTGATCAGCCATACCCAGCAGGCAGATGAGGTGGACCAGTCAAAATAGAGACAACACCATTCCTAGCAACCAATTAATGGACACCTTCCAGGAAACCTCCAATCACCAACCAACACCCTGAGTTCAAATCTTACATATACTACAAATACTGCAAGCCAACCCCCACTTCTGAACTGTTCATTAAGGAAGCCTCACTGGGATGTGAAGCGAAACGTCTGCAAAATAACTAACCATTACCATAGCATCGATCTCTCAAAGCCTGGAGAATGCTACTACTAAGTAAGTTATCTTGAACATCATGTGCACGAGTTTTTAATATATCCCCCCTCCCCCCTCTTCCTTCCTTCTCCTTGATTTTTACCCTTCTTTGTTGATTTTTACGTACTGGTTTTCTAATACTTTTTTTAAGTATTTTGCAAAAGACAAGGGAATGTGATGTCTAAGGCCTTGGTGTTCCTGTCAAGTGAAAAATTGTTCTAAATTGGCTATGAAGTTTTCGGGAGGACAAAGATTTATTTGAGAGCTAAATTAAGACACTCATCGATGGTGAGGGAGTGGAATGATTAATAATATCTAAGAAGCTGCTGAGAAGGAATTTGCTGTTTTAGAGCTGATGGGAAGGAAACCTATAATTTGCTACTCGGTTGAAAAAGCTGTATTTAGTCAGTAGGCAAAATACATGATGGAATTTCCACTCTCTCAGCAAATCACCTCCCAATGAATCTATGGGTTGATCTCTGGGAAAATAAATATAGTTACCAAAAGAGCATCATTCCCATTTTGGAGTTCAGACAACCCATGGAGCCAAAGGAGGGCTGAAATGAAATATCCAGTTGCCTCTGATATGTACACTAGAATTGTATCTATAAAAACCAGACACAGAAGACTTCCAACAGACATCACTGATAAACCTGTGTTTACTGGCAAAGTAATCTAATCTGTAAACTTTGGTACAGTTTCAGGGCTACAGGATTATATTTGGGGGAGCCACATTTTCACTGCTGTATCATATATCATTACAAGAAAAGGGGTCAGACTGTGTCATTGTAATAGGCTGTTCATTTACCAACCTATATAAAGGCTGCTATTATTATTATTATTATTATTATTATTATTATTAGTCACACAGCCAGATGTTTAGACTGGATTTGGCATTTTTATCCACCTGTCAAGTCCTTCTCAAGGACCTGGGATAGGCAGACGTTGTTGTTTGGGATGTAAGTTGTTCCAAGTAAGGCTGGATATCTCTTGTGCATACAGGGTTGCCATCCAATTCAGTGAAAGTGAATAAGCCCTCTTACACTGCATGATTGCAGCACACTTCCCTCCAACTTACATGAAGACATTCAGTGAGTACTGGTGTCCCATATATAGAGACGGCTATAAGATCAGGCTGAAAAAGAATTGTTGAGAACAGTAATCTTTTTTAAACTTCTTTATTAGAGAAATATCTTTTGGTACTTTAAACCAAACTTTCAACAACAGAGTGTAAATTTCTCATTTTTTATTGATGTATTTGACCCCAAAAGTTGTCAATAAGAAAGAAAGTTTCTGATTCTATTCTCCTGGAGAATGTATTTCTGTTAGAACTGAAGGTAAAGGATGGTGGGAAAAGTTTGCTCATATCCGAAGGTCAGAACTAATAATACAGCACAACATTCTGGATTATAGAAAAATAACCATAATATAGGATTGTTAAGGATTCATGTAGTAGAATTACAACTCCCAGGTCCTAGAGTTTTATTTAATAAAATACCTTTATATGCTTCTTTGTCAAATGCTGTAAAAACTAGTTAAATATAGTATTTTTCAAAAAAACTTATTATTGTTGGTCACACAGTTACCCAGATGTTTAGACTAGATTTGGCATTTTTATCTATCTATCAAGTCCTTCTCAAGGACCTGGGATAGGCAGATGTTGTTTGATGGTGTTAAAGGTATTGTCACAGGATATAAGCTGTTCCAAGTAAAGCTGCCTTTTGCAATTGACTGATGGTGATTTTCTCAATGCCGATGGTGTTCAAGTGATGCTCCAGATGTTTTGGGATTGCATCCAAGGTGCCTATTACTATTGGTACTATCTTTGCTTTCGTTTGCCACAGTTGTTCTACTTCTATTTGTAGATCTTGTATTTTGTGATTTTCTCCAGTTCCTTCTCTTCTCTTCTGCTATCTCCAGGTATTGCAATGTCCACTATCCAGATTTTTTTGTCTTTCTTATCAGCAATGGTTAAGTCTGGGGTGTTGTGTGGCAGGTGCTTGTCTGTTTGAATGCTAAAATCACAGAGCACTTTAGCTTCTTCATTTTCTATTATTCTATTCTGTTTTCTGGCCCCACCAGTTCTTGCTTGCAGGTACATGGTATTTCTTGCAGATATTCCAATGCTCCATTGTTGCTACTTTGTCATGCCGTTGTTTGTAATCAGTCTGTACCATCTTTTTGCAGCAGTTATCTAGGTGGTCCACTGCTTCTTAAGCTTCTTTGCAGAGATGGCATTTGCTGTCTGTTGCTGTCTTCTCAATTCTGGCTTTGTATGCATTTGTTCTTAAGGCTTGGTCTTGTGCAGCCAGAAGTAGCCCCTCTGTCTCTTTCTTCAACTTTCCTTTGCCTTGCCATGTCTCTTTTCTATTCTTCTTTTGGTCTTTCTTGTAGGCCAGTTTGGTCTCTTCAGTATTCAGTAAGCCTTCATGGTATACTAGCTTCCGTGCATCTTCTTCACTGTCCTTCAGATATTCCTCCAATGCCCTTTTTTCTTCTTCAACTGTCTGGTGCCCTTTTTTATTCTTCCAATGCCATTTCTTCTTCTTCTGAAGAAGGAGGAGGAGGAGGAGGAGGAGGAGGAGGAGGAGGAGGAGGGCAGTTGTTGTTTGATGGTGATGGTGATGATGATGATGATGCCCAACTCTCAATGACTCTGGGCATTATGCTATGATGCTAAGCTTGCTCAGGTATCTATGGGGAGTGATTTTCAGATTTTCTTATAAGTCTTTTGAAAGTCCCAAGAAAGAATGTCTTCTGGATATGCTATCCACATAATACCAAGAAACTCTTTAAAAAGGTAGCAATCGTTATTCTATGCAATCACTTACAGCTTAGCAAGTCTGTGAGACAAGGCGCATGCAAAGGGCTCTAAAATTCCAGTGTGAATGACAGAGTCTTAGGCAGAATCTATTCCATCCATGCTGGCTGGCTCCAGACCAGCCAAAACCTAAACCTCAGTGACATGAAGGAGCTGCAGTAAATCTCAGGTTTCTATAACACCTCCATCCCACTCCAACCTGAGTTTTCTTCTATTCTTGTGTACCTTTAGTTTGTCATATTGTTCAGAGTTACTGTTAACAACCTGTTTTTAAAAGGAAGTCAATCAAGCCACAATCACTTTCCTGCTATCTTTACATCTTCCAACAGCCAACCAAGAGCCATCCTCTGTCACCAAGTTGTCATCTTCTTAGGTAGATGATACCTGAGATCAAAGCTACATTTCTGCATGAAGTGGGGTTAGGGTATGGTTAGGGTATGTGGAATTTCATTTCATGGGAGCACCACTTGCAATCCCAACAGGTACAGGCCCAATCATTCCATGTACTCTTTATGAGAACTAAGGTTCTAACATAGTTGTACAGGAGAAACTACTGAGAAACTGCTCATATGTGGACAGAGCAATAGTTCTCTTTCTGTCAAGCTGCTTCTTAACAGCTTGTATTTAAGACATGCCACTCATGGTCCTAAAGATAGCAAACTGTCATCAAGATTAGTAGTCGCTGATCACTTGATCCATGAGTTTGACCTTCCTCCTCTCAAAATCATCTAAACTGATGGCCATCTGACAAAGGCTATCACCAGTTTACCTTGTTCAATTTAATCTTACATGTATGAGGATTAGAAATGCTTGACCTTCATCCCATTGAAGTTGCAGGCAAGCTATTAATCATATGTAACATCCAGTTGTCCCAGATGTGGAGGTACTCTTCTCTATTTCCATCAAACATTATCTGTCCATTCAGTTCAATGGGATTTGAATGAATTCTTCAGTGAGGCACAAAAGACTGCTTTGGATCTCTTAATATAGAAGTGCTCAACTTAAATTTGATGGTGGGGGGTGTTGTTTCCAGTTTTCACACCCAAACTTTTAATGCATCTGACGCAGATGTATATGCCATTTTTTTCAATCCACATCAGTTATTTGTGGAAGTAAGTTGTTCCTTGTAAAATCCCATGATGATATAGAGCAATTAGGCCCTTTTCAGGCAAAAGTGTTTTTCCCAGTAAAAGAGCAATTGATAATTGCTTGTAGCAGACATCTAGAAACTTTTAAGAAGAAACATTTTTATAAGGGACATCGGGTCTTCCCAGCACTCAAAGTATGGTATTGTGTGAAAAAGAAGATTTTTTCCTCCTCCAGGCCTGATGTCCATTGCAGTTGTGAATACTCTGTGGAATGTGATAATGTGTCAGGGATATCTCAGCATGACCTAAACTGGAGCCTCTTTTGGGTGTGAGACACAGCAATGGCGTGGTTTTCCAAAATACGGTTTCTGCTTAGTAAGCACATGATAAATAACACAGCAAATATCTGCTGTGCTGAGAATATGAGCACAAGACACACATTGGGTAAGCATGGACAAATGAAGGAGGAAGTCCCACATGTTTTGTGTGATTTACACCATTGCACCTGAAGGCATCAATCAGTTGTTTGTTAAGATTGTCTGTTTATATGGTTAGTTTAGTTTTTGTCTATAAACGGGGAAGGGAAGGGAAGGGAAGGGAAGGGACAGGAAGGGAAGGGAAGGGAAGGGAAGGGAAGGGAAGGGAAGGGAAGGGAAGGGAAGGGAAGGGAAGGGAAGGGAAGGGAAGGGAAGGGGATCATGAGCCAGTTTAGTTGTAGCGGTTAAGGTACCAGGCTAGAAACTGGGAGATCATGAGTTCTAGTCCCACCTTAGGCACAAAGCCAGCTGGGTGACCTTGGGCCAGTCCCTCTGTCTCAGCCCTAGGAAGAAGGCCAGGACAAACCACTTCTGAAACACCTTGCCAAGAAAACTGCAGGAACTTATCCAGGCAGTCCCCAGGAATCAATACTGACTAGAAAGGAAAGGAAAGGAAAGGGAAGGGAAGGGAAGGGAAGGGAGGGGAGGGGAGGGGAGGGGAGGGGAGGGGAGGGGAAAGGAAAGGAAAGGAAAGGAAAGGGAAGGGAAGGGAAGGGAAGGGAAGGGAAGGGAAGGGAAGGGAAGGGAAGGGGATCATGAGCCAGTTTAGTTGTAGCGGTTAAGGTACCAGGCTAGAAACTGGGAGATCATGAGTTCTAGTCCCACCTTAGGCACAAAGCCAGCTGGGTGACCTTGGGCCAGTCCCTCTGTCTCAGCCCTAGGAAGAAGGCCAGGACAAACCACTTCTGAAACACCTTGCCAAGAAAACTGCAGGAACTTATCCAGGCAGTCCCCAGGAATCAATACTGACTAGAAAGGAAAGGAAAGGAAAGGGAAGGGAAGGGAAGGGGAGGGGGAGGGGGAGGGGGAAAGGAAAGGAAAGGAAAGGAAAGGAAAGGAAAGGAAAGGAAAGGAAAGGAAAGGAAAGGAAAGGAAAGGCAAGGAAAGGCAAGGAAAGGCAAGGAAAGGCAAGGAAAGGCAAGGAAAGAAAAAAGGTTGGATAGCTCAGCAGAGGGAAAAGATTCATCTTGTCAAAGTAAAGTGCCAGACTAGATACCAAAAAAACCAGAGAAAACAAGTATGCTTCTCTAAGGAGGGAATCCATTTCTTCATACCATGGACTGATTAGGTTATTGAGGCATATGCAATACAAGCTAATCCTCCAGGAACAATCAGGGCCAATGAACTAGTCCTGCGCTTTTTCTCATCCCTGAAGCCACCTGTGCCTCTAAGGAAGGTTCTGAATCAAGGAAGACCCCCAAATTACATTGGGGTGCAACCCCATCCAGAACAAGCCATTCTCCCAGTTTCCAGACTAGAGAGGCCCCTATTCCCAGCACTTCCCCTCCATGGGGGGGTTCAGCCTCAGTTAATTGGCCTTATCCGAGCCACGGCTGCCTTCAAGCCTGCCTCGGCCTCGTACAGCTTTCCCTGATTTAGGACGCTTCCACAAGACACTTTCCACCTCCCAGCGTCCCACTAACCAGGCAGTTGAAAGCCGACCGCGATCGCCTTTATTTCGGCCAGCCCTGAAATCAACCACGGAATTTTTATGAACTCAAGGATGAGCGGCTGGCTCTTCCACTCAGATCCTACGATGACTCAGTTGATGATGCCGTTGAAACGAACCAGAAAGGCGCCAATTCTACGTCCCTTTTGGAGGAAGCCTTGATTTTGGCTCTATCGTGTCCTGCATATCTCCTTACATACGCCATGCGGATGTAGAACCTTTTAACTTTCTAGCCCTTCGTCCCTTCAACCTGTTCTCGGCTTGCGACCCTGTCCTCTGACTCTTCATGGCTGCGCCGCAGAACTTCAAAGTGCCTTCGATTTTGAAGATCGCCTTTGGGTTGGGGCTCGGGGAGGACACCCCCTCCCCCCTCCCTCCCTGACTTCGGTCCCCGCGAGGACCAGGGGGCTGCTGCTTTCTCCTCCTTTCCCCCCAGAGCCATTGCAGCTCCGCCGGCGGACAGACGGGAGGACACAATAGCCGTAGAGGAGGAGAAGCGGAGGCAAGAGGGAGACTCCTCCTTCTGGCCCGCCTTGCTTTCCCTCGGCCGGGTAGCAACGCTCCGCGATTCACCCACCTTCCCCCCCTCCCCAGCCTCCCCCGGCGCGCCCCGTCCAGTTTTCTTTCCAACCCGGGCAGAAGAGAAGCTAGACCGCTCGTGCGCCGACGCCCCCCGCCCCGCCGTGCCCGCCCCATGCCCGGCTCGCCCCCCGGCGGCGCCCGCTAGCCGTCCATGGCGCGGCCCGTGGTGCTGCTCTGCTGCTGCGCCGCGGCGCTGCTGGCGGCGTGGTGGGGCACCGCTAGCGCCAGCCAGAGCTCGCCTGCGGCCGCCGCCCCCCTGCAGGACGAGGCGGAGAACCAGGAGAACATTCTCTCGCAGGTAAGGCGTCGCCGGCCCGAGCAGCAAGGCGTCGGTGCCTGGCAAGGAGGAGCCGGACCTTCGAGGTGATTGCCGAGCGGCGCATTAAGAACGAAGGGGGGTGGGCTGCGGGATCTCTCAGGGGCTCCAGCACCCTGCTCCTGAAGTGCGCAATTCATCCCTCACCCTGGCTCTCTCAAGGCATAAAAAAGAGGAGAGATTCCTCTGTGCATGTGCAAAAAGCCCTTCCCCTCACAGCTAATTAACTTTGTGTGCATCTGCAATTACAGGAGGGTAAGTCTAACCTGGAATGGCCTTAACCTCGGAAAAAAATATCCTTAGGCTTGGATTGCATGGGGTAAAAGATGTCTGGAGATTTGAGCTGTAGAGGGCAACTTGACACATTCAGAACAACATGGAGGCAGCAGAAACTGAGAATGCGTCTGCCTCGTGGCACAGCCAGAGGACCCCAATTTGGCCTTCCACGGAAGTTTGGTTTTATGGGATGATTTTAGAAGCAGCACTTCTTGGAGATGAAGAACAGAGCGAGGAATCTACAGATGGGTTTCCAAATAAAGGTGGCTTGGTCACTTAACCAAAAGTATATTCAAACTTAGTAGGACTTGCTGAGGGTTTACACCCAAATGGCCATGCCTAGGTTTATAGGCTGGTTTCTGTCTTATATTGAACACATTACGTTAGATCAGCCTTTGGTTAGATCATGTAAGGAGAGCTGGAGCCTTGCCTTTGTCAGCTAAGAAACCTGTTTAATTTCAGGATCCTTGCACTGAGTAGCTGGGTCCATGGGTGCCTATTGGGCTGAATCAGCAGGCTTTGTTTTGTATTATAGTGTTACACTCCATGTGTGCAGAATTTGCTTTGTCTTCACCTGGTACCTGTTAGACCCAGGGGTGGTGACCGGTGCAGAAAAAGGACAGGCATCTGTAGTTTTAGTGCTTGTACGGAGAAGTGAGCAAACAGAGGTACATCTGCTAAAATCTCTCTCTCTCTCTTTGTGAATTATGAAAGATGCAGAAGCAGCATTTTCATGTATTTGGCTACTCCAGTTATCCGGGACAAAAGGCCTTCTGAAGTAGATCTCTCCATTTAGTAGACAAGGTTTGGGATTATTGCTTTGCTGCTCCTTTCTACGTCTGTATATTGAGCAACCCCCACCCCCAAATATTACTTATTTCCTATTCAGCTAACTGAGTGGAGCTCTCTTCTGAGTACTGTATGTACATATAGGATTGTGCTGGGAGACCAGTTCTATCTGTCAGTTCCTCTGGTGCTTAGAGCCTGTAGCAGCAACAGTAGCAGCTTTCCATGAGCTCCTCTTGGTTTTCCCTTGTAGCTAAAGTTAGCTAAAAGAGAGAGAGGCTGCAAGTGGCAACATGTATACAGTCCGTGCTGCCCGGGCCTTCTCTTTGCCATTGGTATAATCAATTGCATGCATTTATATTGCGATGAGCAATCTTGAAATTATATCAGGCTTGCTGCTGAGCAATACTTAAAACAGCCTTGTCACAATATCTGCCTAGATGATGGAGGCTAACCTCCCATGAAAAATCTCTGCATGTACTGTGCAATTAGAAAAACACACGTTTGAGCTGCTTTTATTTTTCAGTGTTGTGTCTGATCCATTTGTGTTGAATTGCATTTACTGTTTGTTGAAACTTTGCTTTGGCTAAGCAGGATGTGCCAGTCTGTTTCACAACTTTTGTCCTGTTCTTGTATCCGACCAGAAAAATGTCCTTGGTTACACATTGGAGACTTTGGCTTTCTATCAAATGTATCCTGATGGCTTTGTTTTTTAAATATATTTTCTACTTTTTTGAGGGCAATTCCTATTAAATATGTCTAAGTTAGGGTAGCCTATCATCACTGGCATGGTCTCATGTATGTGATACATGGAAATAAATAAGAGGTGCAAAGACCTCATATATAGCTCCTCTTTTCACTTCAATGAAACATGTGCAGGAGAATTTCCCAACAGATTGTTCCCATTATATTTAAATGAGATCATTCTGGAGAATGTCTGGTTTGAGCACTGCAGCCTTTTAATTTCCCAAAACCCGAGAGAGAGAGAAACCAAAGTTGTTTGGGGGCACGTTGACTAGTTTGGGGTTTGGTTTTTGGATTCCTTTAGGTGGTGGAAGAAAATTACTTTCTCGGATAACCAAGGAGCAGAAAACATTAAGTGTCAGCAGTATTTTACACTAGACATCTATTTCTTCAGGGTTTCAGAATGTCTGAGTTTCTCCCAAATGTTCCACCAAAGCAAACCCACCAAGATTTCCAGAACAAATTGACTGGCTTCATTCCCCTTCCCTCCCCCTCCTTTCCTTGATTAGTTGCTAGGTGACTATGACAAGGTGAAGGCGGTGTCCCAAGGCTCAAACTGCCAGTGCAAATGTGTGGTGAGACCCCTGGGCAGAGGAGCATGTCAGAGGATTAACGAAGGAGCTTCCAAAGCTGAGGATTTTTATGTGGTGGAAACGATCACTTCTGGACCAGAATGCAAATGCTCCTGTGTGGCTCCGCCATCTGCTCTCAATCCCTGTGAGGGTGACTTCAGGCTGAAGAAGCTGCAGGAAGCAGACAGCAAGGACTTCAAGGTATTTGCCTTTCCTGTGTTTTTACTGAAGTTAAAATGCATTTTTATTATTTCAGTTTATGCCACACCTTTCTACACAAAGGGTGGTTATGAGATTTTTCCTCTCCCAAGTAATGGGAAAGTTAAGGCACGTTTTGACAGGAAATTGATTTGGAGATTTAGTGTGTTTCTTTACACTACTTGTAGATGTACCAAGCTGGGATACAGGGTATACAGTAGCAGCAGTAGTCCTCCCCCGACCCCGTCCCAAAGTACGCAGCATGGCCATGAAACAATCCCCTTCCTGATTTTGTCCCAGCAGGTTGCAAACTGGGGATCTGCTTCCCCTATCCACAATCCAAATGCTAAGTTGTGACTTGGTTTGTATACTGTGCTAAGCCATGGTTCAACAAATATGGCTTGTTAATTTAATTGCCATGGTATGCAGACCACAGTAGTTCAGTTCAGAGAGTGCATGCCAAGACCAGACAAACCACAGAATAGCTCAGCGTGGTGAGGAAGCCCAGTTTGTGTCTTCAGCCCATCTCACCAGGAGAGGGAGTATCTGGAAGCTAGAAGCCAATGGCTCTTAAATGCATTAATGCCTATAATGTGGCCATCTCTAGCCATTAAGAGAACAACATAATCTATTAAAAATAGATGTGAGACGCACATCATCATAACATCAAGTTAATTTTATAAACAGTGAATTGTGAAGCAGTAAGATCAGGTTAGCCAGAATGGCAGCTACAGTACTTCATTGTGGCTTGGTTGCCCAGAAGGTGAGAAATACATTTGGTCTTAGAGCAGCTTTCTCCAACCTGTTGTTCTTCAGCTGTAGAACTGCAGCTTCATAATCGCAGCCAGCTCATCCCTTAGCACCAAGGGACCAAACTGTGGGAAGGGGTTTAGCAAGTTCATCTCTATGCAGCTGGACATCTCTTTAAATAAGGAACCATGTACAATCAGTCCAAACGTAGTACACTCACAAATATGTGTGCTGCTGTGGTATCTGCATGCCGAAGTTCTGTCCTTACCTGGCAGGAAGTGAACCAGACCCTTGGCCTTCGCAGTACCTGCTAGGAACAGGAAGAGCAACAGCCTTAGTAAATATGTAGCTCTGGGTTCTCCCACATATACTGAGATGGGAAGCCACAAGATATATGCTATATAATGACACAAAGAGACACTCCAGATGTGAACATTTGCCCTTTCTGACTATGCAAGGAACTATTCCTTTTTGGAACAATCTGCATTGGTTAGGACAATTTGCACTGTTGGATATTTAGCACTCAGTTAAAATGGAAATGTGGTAGACTGAAGGAATCTGGTTAAATATAGCTCTAGAGAAGGGGGAGGTAGGGTGTAATTCCCTGGAAACAATCTGTTGACTGGATGCCACAAACAGATGTGGCCATCTACTTCCCCATCCTGCTCCTTTTCTGCCATTGTTGCTTCTTTCTCTCCCTTGCTCCTCCAAACTCAATGGCTTGAATTATGGCTTGCAGAGGGCTTTTGAAATTAGTCTTAAAGCTGCAGATTGTCTACTCTGGCTGCTTCAGAAATTTCTAGCTAAATCAGAGTCCTTGGCTTAGGCAGTTCAATAAATCTAGTGCTGATTAGTATTTTCCAGATTCAAGGTTTGATTTGTAAATTGGGAGGTGTAAAATGGAATATCAATACAAACACAGATGGGTGTGTGGAGTTTGTACTCTCCTTCAGTTAAAAACCTTCAGGATGGCTCATGTAAATATACAAATGATATAAAATTAAATGAATAAAGTTCAAGTTAGCATTAAAAAAAAGTGGAGTCCTATAATTTCTAACGTTTCCTGAGATCCAGTCTCCAAGACTTCAGGACATCAGAAGATGTTCTCTAGCACCCAATTCTCAAGCTTTAAAGATAATTGCCAGCATTTCAAACTGGGTTTGAAATGATTTGGGAACCAGTGTAGTTGTTTTATGCCTTGGTGAAACATTAGTTTGAGGGACAAGATATAAATCCAACCATAAATAAAAGAGCAGCTAGATCATATTTCATCTCCTAGAACAAACACTCACAGTCTGCCTATCTTACCTGGATTGAGCTTCCTTTTCTTAATCTCATTGTTGGTTCCAAACATTAATATTATTTTTTCCAACCCCAAGCCTTAACTGAATCAGATGAAAAGGAGTAATAGAGCTGGGTATCATCAGCTTATTGATCACATTTCATATTAGCAGAGAGAAAGAATAAGTGAGAAATCAAAATCTTGAAAAGCCCCCTAACACAAAGTCAGTCTAGCAGCACTGCTTTCTGGAATTAGCCATCCAGTAGGGACAAAAACTTGAGCACAGGGCCTCCAATCCACAGCCAAGAGCAGATGGTCCAGAAGGATACCATGGTCAATAATAGTGAAAGCTGCTGAGAAATCCAACTGAATTAGCAGAGTGTTACTCCCCGTCTCTGCCTGCAAAGATCATCTGTCAGGGTGATCAAGACAGCTTCAGTATCACAACTGAGTAAATGCTGTCACCTCCGAAGGTAAACAAAAGAGAATTATTTGCAAACTGCACAAACTTAGTTCTGAGGGAAGGAGAAGAGAGATGGGTAAACTGCAAGCAAATAAGTAAACATTAGTAAGGAGTTACATGCTAAGCACTGCTACAGCTAGTGCCTCCTTTCCCAACCTGTTGGGGAGCAGAATTTTTGGCCAACACGGCCTGGAGTTGTGCTGGTTGAAGACACTGGAAGCTGTAGCCCAAAACATCCTGAACACAGGAGATTAGGAAAGGTGGTATATTAAACTGATAAATGAATCCCAGAGTTTCTGGTTTGTTTGTTTGTATTTATGACATTTATCCTGCTCTTCTCTAAAGGAGATCAGGATGACATATGTAGTTGCCCTTCCCTAATTTATCTGCATCCAGCAAGCTTCAAGACCCAGTGGAAATTTAAACTGGATCTCTCTGCTTGTAGTTCAACATTGTAAACATTCCAGTACATTGGCTTTTCATTAGAGCTTGAACTGAAGTGCCATCCAAAGATAAGTCATGATTTTTTATCCTCTCTCCATGACCTTCTGAAGTGTGGAGCATTCCTATTTCTGAGCTAAATTATAAGTATTTAAGTAAGTACTCATATATATGTAAGTGATATAAAAAAATTGGACTTGGAATTATCCAAGACATGATAATGTATTATTAATGAATATGAATTATGTACTGATCAGTTCTGTGTAAATATGCCTCTTGCTTTCTAAACATTTTATACTTCTTTGACTACAAAAAGTTTCATCACTGATTAAGCACAGTTCATAGTATCCCTGATATTTCCTCATAACAGACTTCCAGCACACATTTTGCACTTATTTCTTGTGGGAAATTATGCTGCTGAAGGAGATTGTGTACGTGGCAGTGTGATATATTTGTGGCAGGTCTGTGATGAACTGCAGGGGGTAAGGGAAGAGAAGAATCTTCCTGAAAAAAATCAGAGGCATTTTCAGTATACCCTACCCTTCTCAGCTGGAAACAAAATCTGATTTAAAAAAAAAGAACTGGCTAAGCAGCATCTCAACATTCTTGTTTCTAATCTTGCTTTGCAAAATCACTTTCCTCTTAGCATGTTCGTCCCAGCAGCTATAAATTTGGGAATACTACAAGTCTAAGAACTGTCTTGCTGGATCGCATCAGTGTACGTATTGCTTTGCTGTTGGCCACAGGACTCAACCAGCCACATAGAGAAACTTAAAGCACAGCATGGTGGCAGTGGCCCTTGGGCTTTTATTCTTCACATCTGGTACTTGGAAATTTACAGACTCAGAGAACAGAGGGTTCATTTAGTTTTCTGCTTGATTTTGTCTGCAGTCCAGTTGCACTCACCTTAGGTTCGGTTCCTCTAGGTGACTGCTTAAACTTACTTGGATTGTCCTCTTAGGGAAGAGAGAGCCTGTTCTACAATGCTGAGCCAAAAATGCAGGAAGCCACCAGCTTCACGTACTTGTTCTGGCAATTGTTGTATTGCTTTACTTTCTGCTTACAAGTCTTTGGCAGTCCAAAACGTAACTGGAGATCGTTGTTACAGTTTCCCATGCAACATTGTTCTTGAAGGGCATGACGAAACCTGAGCCATCAGCCGTTCCAAATAAACTATAATCTGTTTAACAGTATGACCAGCTAACATCTGCTTTAACAGAGTAGTTAGGTGACATGTGATAATACTCCGTATTTGAAAGCGCCACTAGAAGAATATTATGAAAACCTGCTCCAACTTCCTTTCCTTATTTTACCATTCTCTTGGCAAATGATATAAATCCCACCAAACTTTTTGTGATCTTTAATTATTTTGTAGTTTCTTCAGGGCATAAACATACTGTTATCCCTTTCCCTGTAGCAATGATCTGTTAATGCAAAAATAATTTATTTCACACTTACTCCACCTATTTTTAAACATTTTTTTCCTCCTTTGTTGTATATCCCCCAGGAAGAGCCTCTTTAGAAGTAAAAAATATTACAAACATTGGGAAGGAGAGTTTTCTCTGGATTAAAGCAATGCTAAACTGTTCCCCATGTATTATGTGGACTGAGGCCAACATCAGGGGCTGGCGCTTGCTGGAGCCCCGAGTTTGAGAATAAGCCTCCACTGATCCTAGATGCTGTTCTCCTATTTTCCAGTGGAAGAAATGCCTGTTGGCAGCAAAAGAAACAGAATGAAAGAATTGTGCTCTGCATCTTTTCCGGAGGACAACCGAACCTTACTTAGTGGGATGCCACTGCAGAGAAGTCAGGGCAAGTCCTCCATGCCAGATGAAGGAGGCAATTGCAAACTGTGAAATCGCAAGTCTTGGGCTTCACTTTCTTCATCTGCGCCCATGGTGGTGGGTGGTTTTTGGACTTCTGAGTTTTAGGGAAGTTGCTCCCTTTCAGTTCATGTGCCAAGAAACCCTTGCATATCTGCTACAGAAACTTCAGTTCTAAGGCTATCCATCTAATTTCAAAGGTGGTAGTCCTGCCCTCTTCTGGCTTCAGAGCCTAAGTAGTTATGCCAAAGGAAATGTAGCTCTCCACAGAGAAAAGTTTCCTCAAAAGAAAACAGGAATTTTTCTATTCTACAGCAGACTCAGAGGCATTGACCAGAAGGTGGACCTCATGATTACTTGTGCGAAGTGAGAGCAAGCTCTGGAAGGTTTAGATCCATTGAAAGGAAGGTTGGCAACAGTAGCAGCCTTTCAGGTTGCCAGTGCAGTATTTTGGCCTTTGGGAACCTGGAACAGAATTTGGAAATCTCTTCTTTGGAGAGATAGTGGTGGATTCATGCTGTTATATGCATTATAATCAGCCTCCCTCAGCAATGCATTCTTTCTTTCTTGTATTTCTAGAAAGCCCACTTAGTTTTAAATACATTACTTGGAAGACTGTTCCATTTAAATGAAAAGCATCTGTCAAAAATATTGGCTCCTTACATAACACATTTAGGACTGGAAGACAACCACTGAGCCCTTTTTTTAACTTGGTAGTAGGTTGCATTGACATCCACGGGACTTAACTGCAAGTAAATGAGTTTAAGAACATTGGAGTTTGGAGCATGGAAGAGCACCTGTTTCTTCCTGTCCTGGAAATGGCAGATTAAAAAGTGTACCTATTGCTTCAAACACTAATCCCTCTAGCATTGCTGATCTGTTCTTCTAATCCTTGGAACTACAGTATGTGAAACAAAAGGCATTTTGTGCAAGCAAAATGATTGCACTAAGCTGTTGTTGCCATGGTAAGTCAGGTGATCTTAAAGCATGGTAGTTTTCCTGTCTGTTAATATATTGTGCAATTTGATTTTAGGCTGTATCTATTGAATAAAAAGCGGCAGTATTTTTATTCAATAATATAGTACAGTATTGTACTGTAATACAATACAGTATTGTAGCTTTTGCAAGGGTTCAAAGTATTTCATTTATAATGTACGACTATTACATTTTCATGTTATTGATGGTGGAGAGGATCAACTGAGTTGTAGTCTTTACACATCAGAAGAACACCACACTGGAGAATCCGTGCTGGAGTAGCTTCAATAGAATTTGCTGTTTGTTACATCCTACAGTGACTTGTGAAGTCAGCACACTGATTTAACTATGCTGTATATTTGAAATGATATAATTACATTGCCACTTGGTCCAAAAATATTTCAGTGTGACAGTGGAGATGCTTTGGTTTTCTAGTATCTGATGTAGCATAGTGGTTAAGATCCTGAACTATGAATAAGGATGTTCTTGATTAGAATCTCCCACTGATAATAATAGTGGTCTATCTTGCCTTGATAACAAAATAAAGCATGAAAAGTGGTTTGTGTGTGAAAGCACAAAGGCTCAGTATTATCATTATCCATGTGTTTTGAATTCAGAATGAGGAGGTAGACCAAAAAGATTCACTGTGACTTTTCCCTTCAGAATTTTTTTTTCATCTGCCTTCAAACATTTCCTTCTCGTGGGCTCTGCATTTCTCTTGCAAGTCTCTTCTTCATCTACCTCTTTACTGAATAATTTTGTCCACTGTTTTGCCTGAAAACGATTTCTCCAAGTCCCAGGGAGAGGCCTTTGCTGGCCAAGATCCTCTTAACTGAAGACATCAACAGCAGTGACTGAATCTGGAGCCTCTGCATGTGGAGTTAGTACTCTGCCATGTAGCCGTGAGCTTTTCCTGAACTACTTTGTGCTTCTTAAGGTACCACTTCACTTCTCCCTGCCATTATCTCATTATTGACTATATTGGTCCCTACCTTTCCAATAGTGCGTAATCTAGGTCACTGAGAGGTGAGCTTTTTGTCAAGAATATGGTGATGGGACTGTAATTTTTTTCATGTAGCATATTTCATAACACATACTTTCTCTGATGGTGGAATGATGACATGGGCTTCTCCTAGTTCTCTAAACTACAAGTGCAAGATAACTTTCATTCAAATCCTGGGTCCCAAGTTGTTTAAAGCTTTGAATCCAGCACATTCAATCATGGCTAGAAGAGAAAGGCAACAAAAGCAGCTGTTTCATGTTTAATATTACACATGCCACAACAGCTGTCAATAGGCTGGCAGCTTTTTTTTTTTTATCAGCTGTCATTTTCAGATTGCCTTTAGGAGCAGCTTCAAAGAAGTGCAATATGAACAAGAGGTTAAAAAAACTTTGTGACACAAGGTTCATGATGATGAAAATGAAAGATAGATCCTCCTTTTTGTTATATTTGCCCCCCCGCCCATGTTTTTCAATATCATGCTTGAACATAAAATCTCTTGAACAGAAATTCTCACATTGATTATCTTTTCTAGTAACTGTAAATAGTCTTATTTTCCATAAATATGATTTATTTTAAAAAAATACGTATACCATATGACAATAGATCATTAACTAGTACAAATTTATCGATGGTGTTGAGTGCCTGAGGTGCACTTTCATTCTATATTTTAGTAATGTGTCTCAAGCTTGCCTCCAGAGGGCATCATATCCCCACTGCTGCCTGTGCCCTACTGTCTGTTGTGCATCCATTGGATTGCTGCCAGATGCAGCAGATTCCTTGTTGTCTAGGAACTGCCTGGTGCTCCAGAGGGCTAATTCACAAGATTCCCTAAAGAGGGTTATGCAAACACCCTTGGCTCTAGAACTCAAGCTGAGAAGTCTCAAAACTAGGCCATTCAGGATGTGCTTCTGCCAAGCACAATTCAAAGCAATTTATCATCAACGGTTCTCAAAGTCATTTAATATCTTTATTATTATTAATTTGTTTAAGCCTAAAGAAGGAATGGTGGTGGTGGTGGTGGCGGTGGTGGCAGTGGTGGTGAAGAAGAGAAGCTTTTTCCTATTTTAATTTAATGTCTTCCAGCTGTTGTGTAAACTGCATGTGTATGAAAGAGGACTAAAAGAGCCTCTTATTGTACTCCAAATATTGTTGGAAGGCAAGGAAAAGTTACTGTATAATATTTTCTACCTTTGAAAATTTAAATGGTTGTAGCTGGATAAAACCTGCATTAAAAAGAGAGCACCCAATTATAAGAATAGAAGAATAATGTATGAGCTATGTACAAACCCAAGAGTTGTACAGTAAATGGGATTAATCAAAACTATTTAAATATCTAGAAAGCAAGATATGGATATGCTCTACCAGATCAGAAATGTAAGGTAGATGTAGAGAGCCATGAAAAAGGCCCTGAAGGGGATATTCAGAAGCCATCACAGAAACAAGAGTAGAACCATTCCTTGAACCCTGGAAGTGATGATCAGCAAGCAAAAACTCACATTCTTGGAGCAACAGATACAAGTGGATATGGACTAAAGAAAATTACTATGCTTAGCAGGATAAAAGGGAAGCAGAAGAAGGAGAAGACAACGGATAAGGTGGATAGATGGTATTAAAGAGATTACAAGACTATACTTCAAAAAAATATACATCATTGCTGGTAGGACGCCAAGATGGCAAACATTTGACCATGTAGGAGTTGAGTCTCTTGATGGTAACTAAGCAAATAACCATGCTCAGTGTTATGTTTCATGATTATTTTGCATCCCCCCATGTTTAAAAGGGGCGGGGGGAATACCTACATGTAGGACCTACCATAAGAAAATTAGTTCAGAGGAACACATTTGAGAATGGACTGAAAGAGTGAACTACCTGCGTGTCTAAGGATTTTCTATTCTCAGTAGAACAGATTTGAACACTCTTGATCTTTGGTATGAAACATTCTGCAGATGCTAAAGTTTTTTTTAGCTGTTCTTATGAATGATAATTTAACCCTTCATGATGCTAAATGTGCTTTCCACTTTTAGACTTTATTCCACACTGTTAGCATTCAGGCATAAGTATACGTAAGAGCATTTGCTTTTAGATAATAAACCCCCCATTTTTACTGTTGTTTCTCTGTAAGCTGCCTCTCTTGGGTTTCCCATTCTCATTTTTAGGTTATAATCTCCTTGCAGACAATTCCTTGTACTCTCTATTTAGTGTAATTTACCAGGTACATCAGTGGCACTATACTTACCAATATTTTTTTTTTAAATCCCTGTTTATTATTATCAGAATAATACTAGAGGAAATGGGGTAGAAATACTCTGTCTGAAAAGCAAGAAACATGTCTTTTTTTGTTGTTATGGAACATATTACTGTTAAAGACAATAAAATAAGTGATATTCTTTCTTTAATAGTGTTTAGTGTACCAGTTGATTAGATCTTCATAGCAACAAGTTAGACTAAGTTATGGTTACTTGTCCAGTGAATGTCACAGTTGAGCCATCATACTTACTGGTTTAATAAAAAATGTATGCAAAGTGTGCTAATTAATGGAAAGCAAATCTAAAGGATATAACCCATTGCATCATCACGGCATTCCTATCTATTTTGCAGCTTGCAGCTGTCATTGAGATGCTAGAAAATGCTTTCTATGGTTTAGACTTACTAAAACTGCACTCTGTTACAACGAAGCTTGTGGGTCGCGTGGAGAAACTGGAAGAGGTAAGATGAATTCCAGCTCTTTTAGGGACTATCTTAACCTTACCTCTATAACTGCAGAAATTGAACAAGCCTATAGCTCCATTCCAGAAGAAACTTCATCTGATTTATTACCTATATTGTAGACTGAAAAAATGATAGATACATCTAAGACTACGTTGAATTGGAGAATTGTGCAAGTTAACATGGCAAGAATCAAAGATACCAGTAATAGAAATAAAATATCAAAAGCTAGAGTGCAAAATATAAATAAGGAGAATATATTTCATAGTCAAAATATGGAATGGATCAAATCAAGGTCAACCACTTAAAAGTTCTCCTGCTTCAGTGGGAGAATTTAAACACATGTCTTTCTCTGTAAACTTGCTTGTGTTTTTAAATACAAGAGTATCTGGAAACAATTCAGCAGGTGAATTTTTGCTGACCATACAGTTATAAAAAGCATATTTGACAACTCTATAAATATGAAACAACTGTTTTTTTCACCCAGTAAAAACCATACAGTTAATAACAGGCTGCTACCATAGCCTGCATTCAGAGATGGGAAACCATTTTGAATTTGATATCAAATTCTAATTTTATGGCTTCTCATTCTAACCTTTGAGTGAGAAACTAAAAAAAAAATGGCAATAGAGGGCCAAAGGGGAATTTGATGGTGACTTGACAATGCACTTGAGAGAGTGCAGTTTGGGGCTGTTTTTCCTCTTTGAGAGGATTTGCCTTTTACAAAAAAATTATCAAACATGCATAAGTTATCTAAGCTTTATGTCTCCTTTCATGATGAAAATTGGTGGGAAATGATTGACTGATAAATTTCAGTAGTGCAATCATGGGTAGTGCCAGGCTATAAGATAAAGTGTCTTAATGTATGCATGTCGTTTTCCATGCTGGGTATGAATGCACCTGCCTTTTAAAATTTATTTTGTTTTTAATTGTAGTTTTATTTGGACCTACTTTGAGCGCTAGGCAGCCTTTTGATATTTGGTATCTTTTGATGGTCTGGATCTGGCTGGATTGAATTCTGGGTACATTGAGAGGCAATTGGATGCAGAGAATATACGGTTATAAGTTAATATGTGAACATAATGGAATATGAATCCAGTCTGTTATGATGGACACTGACCTGGCCTTAAACTTTTCTGCCAGCCTTCCCTAGTCTGGCGTCAACCAAATGTGTTGGACCAATTCTTATAATTCACAGCCAGAGGTAATGGTCCACTTATCTGAAGGGCACCAGATTGGGAAATGCAGTGGTATACAGAGATGTTGGCTAAGGCTGGAAATGCTTGCGCCCAATTTAGGTGTGTGTGTTTTCCCAGAGATGTTTGATTTGGCCACAGTGACTCACAACTTATACCCAGATTCGGTTATTGTAATGTGCACTATGCACAATTTGCTCTGATAAGTATCTGGAAACTTACAGTTGGCGCAGAATGTAGCAGCCAGACTGTTAACTGGAAATATTTTTAAGGATCATGTTACTCCATTACTAAAACAACTACCCTGACATACAGTTCATTTCTCAGTTTAATTCAAAGTGTTGGTTATGCCCCTTAAAGCCCAAAGCCACTGTGGAAAATTGCTTGCTTCCATATATGCCTGCCCAGTTGTTAAGATCTTCCAGAGGGGCACTTATGTTTTTTTTAGCCATTTTCTGAGCTGAGTAAGGCCAGAAGAATAGCTGACCCATGACTGGAATTCTCTCCCTAAATGTGCCTGTCTGGTCCCCTTGTGGATGGGTTTTGATCCCTTTGTGAATAGCATCCAGCTTAAGTCTGGCCTTGGGGCTGTACAATAAAAGGGGGCATAATTTACATTACGCTCCCTTTTACAGCTTAAAAATATTTTGCCAATTTTCTTGTCACTGATTTTTGTTGATTTTTAATTTGGACTTTGATATTTTACTTTTTAATTATTTTAATTGCCTCATTATTTTTGTATTTACTCTTTCTGCTAGCCACAGGCATGACTCCTAAGAGAAGATGATGGTGAGGATAGAGATGAATTAGGTAGACCCATGGTCTGACTCTGTAAAACTCAGCTCCAACATATGGGCAGCTTTTGTAAGCTCATATGCTAATAAAATTGGATTGTAATCTGGTACTTTAGCATAGGAAGCCATAGTATGCTGAATTGCAGCATCACTTGCTAGTAGTAAAATAAATATAAATTTTACATAGTCTAAATGTTACTGGAAGTGTGAAATATTTGTTCCTGAAGTTGATCCTTACTGCAAGTTGCACTTTATGGGCTGAGTAGCCAGAGACAAGGTAACTTCCAGTAGAAAACAGCTGTGGGGGTCTGTCTGAGTTGGAAGCAGAATTAAGGTGAGCCTTTTTGAATGCCGTTTTCCCCTTCAAGATAAAAGTAGCCTCTATATCAGCATGTTTATTTTTAAAAAGTGTAACAAAAACATAATATGGGCTGTTTTATAGTCCAGTTGTTATAATAAGGAAGGCCAATATAGTATTCCTGTCTCATATTGCTGCTGGAGCTGAAGATATAGTATACCCTGAAGGGCATGGAGTTTATAAGACAGGCCAGATTTCAACAAGAGAATCACTGATTGTTTCTCATGTGTTTTTTCCTCCAGTTCTCTTAGGGGTTAATTTTCGATCATAGGATGGCCTGATGTGGGATTGGATAATCTGCATTTTTTCCACAGCTAAATGTAGTTGTCCTGCTTCCTCCAATAGAATGGCAAGTACAGCCTATAAGAGAAGCCATTTCCTCCCAACTACCAGAAAATACCCAATTCCACAGAATGAAACAGAAAACACATACCATCTTTCATGATAAAATATCACTGGTTATTCTTTAAAATGCCACAGGGGTCCTTGATTTTTTTTAAGGCCATAGTCAGGCTTTTGCAGGAAAATAGTTAGAGCATGTAGGAGGAAGTGTAGAGCCTTTAGTAGTATACAATGTGATGGGGTGTGTTTGAGCCTTCAGCCATTTCCACATAGTCACTGGGTTCATGCCTTTTAGTCGTGAACTTAACAGGAGTTTTGTGATGTCAGGCAAAGTACCCATGGCTGAGTTCCATTGTCCCACATTGCCAGCCAAGTGGCCAGTGGGAGGAGGCAAAAATGTCAATCAGCCCCACCCCCAAATGTAAGAACTCCAGCTGGCTACTTGTGGAGGGCAGGGTGAAATCCCAGAGGGGATTAGGTGGGAGATCCCACCAAGAGGAAATTACCACCAACCCTGCAGCTCCAGGGGAAGTACTACAAAATTGTGCTGCGTTTCCTATGCGGCAGGAGATGAGCCAGTAGTCAATTAGCTTGGCTTCCTAGTCCCCACAGAGGCCCCATGACATAGTGAGAACATGTGTTGAAGGGCTTTAGACAGTTATTGCATGCTGAATTTAGGAAGCAACAGTATATAGGGATGCTTCAGTTGTCAGGAATGCAGTGCCATATTCTGGCATTGCATCATTTGACCCAGGGGAACAATTAAAGGAACTGTTAATAGATCGGGAGTCCTCTTGGAAATAATAGGCTGTGGCTACTGATGTGAGCTTGAACTAACATTTGAGTTAGCTTTCTGAGTGATGAATACTGTTTTGCCAGTTACTGACCTCAAGCTGATATTGTTCTTACAATAATTGCAATTATAATCACAGACAATTATGTGCCATTCACTGTCACACCTGTTTAAGACTAAGCATATGTTGCTATTGAACTGCTGTTGTTACAATTTGAGCAGAAAGAAAATAACATACTAACAGGCACTGTTGAGTGGAACTGTACTGATCCTGCCTGCTTCATTTTGGAGATACTTACCAGCTTCCATAAGTTTAGCAAATGTGTGTATGTTTAAAACAGTAAAGGGAAAGTGATTAATTGCTGGAACAGATATATTTCTCCTTTTTGTGGCTAGTGATTGGGCTGGGCTCTTTCCCCTTGTTTCTGCAACTTCAAAGCAACTAACCATTGAGGGCAGAGAGGAAAACTGGGCTCCCAGAAACAAGAGGATTTTTGACGTTACATACCCCCCACCGCCCAGTGTAAATTGTATTATAAAGTGTTGAATGTATTCTGTGGATGAATGGTGTTTACTTTCTCTTTTGAAACATATTCCAGGAAATGTCTAAAAACCTCACCAAAGACAGTAAACAGAAGAGGCAGAACGCAGAAGAAAGTTTTCAGGAGGTGGATATTGATAGCATGGTGAATTCTTCCAACAGCATCAACAATCATGTTGACAGCCAAAGTTCATTGCAGAGAGATGCTGCAGCAGCCTACACTTTCACAGAGGTGAGGCACGCAACTAGTTCCTCAATCAGATTTCTACCCCCTCTGACCACTAGAAATATCTCTTACAGATAAAATCAGAATTCTGTTGCCCTCATTTTAAAATCTACAGTTCTATGGGGAGCCCGCTAAGTCCAATTATAGCCAATTATTTACATGGAGAAACAGGCACTGGATTCTGGGCTTTTAAAGCCTTTTGGTTTCTGTAGGTAGATGACACCTTTATGATCTGGAGTCAGGGTGAAAAAGAACTCAATGAATTTCTAGAGCATCTGAATAACACCCGCCCTAATATTCAGTTTACAATGGAGATAGAGAAAGATAGCCAACTTGCATTTTTGGATGTTCTGACCAGTCAGAGAGAAAATCAACAAGTAGGGCTTACAGTATATCAGAAGCCAAAGAACACAGCTCTCTATCTACATAAATATTTCAACCATCATCCCCGCCAAAAGACAAAATTAATCAAAATTCTTAGTGACCATGCCAGATGTATCTGTGAGCCTGGCAGATTATCAGATGAGTTAAGCCATCTTGCTAATGCTGTACAGGCTAATGAATACTCCACCAGGGGAATCAGGCAAGCAGTGTGCTCCAACAATAAAAATAACATTGAATATTCATCTAAGGACGAGCCACACCCAGTGGGAATATACTCCTTTATATTGAGAAAGTTATAGATTGAATTAATAAATTATTGGAAAAGCACAACTTAATAGTCCTTTACAAACCAACAAAGAAAGTCTAATAAATTATTTTGATCACCTAAGGATAGTTGAGATCCACTCTCGTCATTGGGAATTTATCGCATCCTCTGCAGTTTTTGCCAAGTTTATCTTGGATCCACAAAACATGATATGAATACCCGATTAAAAAAACATGAAAGGCATTGCCACCTAGAACAGCTTGACAAATCAGAATATGCACTGCTATATAAAGGACACAAGATCCAATTCAGAGACATACACAAGTGCTGGCAACCACATCAAATTATTACATGCAACTGCATAGAGCATTGAGATTCACAAACATTCTAACAACTTTAACAAGAAGGAAGAGAGTCTAAAGGTCAATGAAGCCTGAAGCCTGGCTGTGCATTATACCAATGTCAAACAGCCCTTAATTAACTACTAGCAAAGGAAATTTACAGCAGCCTCACCTGGAGAAACACCTAGCTATAGTCTGTCTCAAAGACAGGCTAGTCAGAGATCAGTTTCACTTCAAATTTCCTCAGTTTAGATCATTTGAAAATTCATCTGGATGAAGAACTAATCAGGAATCATCTTTCTATGATTTCCATGAAATGATCCAATTAGAGAATAGTTTGAATGAAAGATCAAACAGCAGAATTACACTTAGTTTTTGAAGATGCTGGCCACAGATGCTATCAGAACATCAGAATATCAGAAAATTAGACCACAGCCATTTAGCCCAAAAACACTTTGATTTATTTATTTATGGTTCCAAACCAATGAAGCACAAATACAAAATTTAAAATACAGATAAAACAATCCTGAAAAATTAACAATGAAAAGAGGGTACCAATAGACTTCTGCAAGCCATAGCTATTGCTAGAAACCTTTACAGCAATTGCCCAAGTTAGATCTTGCTGAAGGAAAATTGTAATTTCTTGACCAGAAAGACCAGTAAACTTTCTGACAATCCACAGTCGTGTGAAAAAGAAAGTACACCCTCTTTGAGTTCTATGGTTTTACGTATCAGGACATAATAAAAATCATCTGGTCCTTAGCAGTTCTCAAAAGTAAGTAAATACAACCTCAGATGAACAACAACACATGACATATTACACCATGTCATCATTTATTTTACAAAAAGAAAGCCAAAGTAGAGAAGCCATGTGTGAAAAACTAAGTACACCCTTACTGCTTCCATAGGTACGTATGAAGAGGCTAAATAGCAGCCAGGTGCTGCTAATCAAATGCCCTTGATCAATTGATCATCAGCAAGTGTGACTACCTCTATAAAAGCTGAAGTTTTAGGAGTTTGCTGGTCTCAAGCATTGAGGTGTGTGTTAACACAATGCTAAAGAGTAAAGGCATCAGCAATGATTGTAGAGAAGCAATTGTTGCTGCCCATCAATCTGGGAAGGGTTATAAAGCCATTTCCAAACAATTTAAAAGTCCATCATTCTACAGTGAGGAAGATTATTCACAAGTGGAAAACATTGAAGACAGTTGCCAATCTTCCCAGGAGTGGACGTCCGAGCAAATTCACCCCAAGGTCAGATCATGCATTGCTCAGAGAAATTGCAAAAAAATCCAAGAGTCTCATCTCAACTCTACAGGCCTCAGTTAGCAATGTTAAAGTTCATGACAGCACAATTAGAAAAAGACTGAACAAGTATGGTTTGTTTGGAAGGGTTGCCAGGAGAAAGCCTCTTCTCTCTAAAAAGAACATGGCAGCATGGCTTAGGTTTGCAAAGTTGCATCTGAACAAATCACAAGACTTCTGGAACACTGTCCTTTGGACAGATGAGACCAAAGTGGAGATGTTTGGCCATAATGCACAGCGCCACGTTTGGTGAAAACCAAACACAGCATATTAGCACAAACATGTCATACCAACCATCAAGCACGGTGGTGGAGGGGTGATGATTTGGGCTAGTTTTGCAGCCACGAGACCTGGGCACCTTGCAGTCACATGAACTATACCAAAGTATTCTAGAGTCAAATGTGAAGCCATCTGTCTGACAGCTAAAGCTTGGCTGACATTGGGTCATGCAACAGGACAATGATCCCAAGCACACCAGCAAATCTACAACAGAATGGCTGAAAAAGAAAAGAATCAAGGTGTTGCAATGGCCCAGTCAAAGTCCAGACCTCAACCCGATTGAAATGCTGTGGTGAGACCTCAAGAGAGCTGTGCATAAACAAATGCCTGCAAACCTCAATGAACTGAAGCAATGTTGTAAAGAAGAGTGGGCCAAAATTCCTCCATAACGATGTGAGAGACTGATAAAGTCATACAGAAAACAATTACTTCAAGTTATTGCTGCTAAAGGTGGTTTTACAAGCTATTGAATCATAAGGTGTACTTAGTTTTTCACACATGACTTCTCCATTTTGGCTTTCTTTTTGTAAAATAAATGATGATATGTGTTGTTGTTCATCTGAGGTTGTATTTACCTACTTTTGAGAACTGCTAAGGACCAGATGATTTTTATTATGTCCTGATATGTAAAACCATAGAACTCAAAGAGGGTGTACTTTCCTTTTTACACAACTGTAGTTTATGAGTGCCAGAAATTATGGGTGGTACAATGGGCAGTGTAACAATACAAGGGTTACTGACTCAACCTCTATATCTGAGCAAATACACATACGGTTATTGAATGGGAGACTAGAAGGAGCTGGTGTAAATATTTTAGTCTTTAAGCTCTACATATGGCAAACTGCAGTACTCAGTCCTTAGTATTTTTAAAGCATGGATGACCATTGACAAGCTGATTTTGCCCAGGACGAGACTATAATTTGTGCACCAACTTAAACTGGTAGAAAGTAATTTGAGATACTGATACCATGTGGTTCTTAAAGCAAACTGCAACTGACAAGTCAGAAATATCAGCAACAAATAGCAGCCCTTTCTTGCTTCAGTTGGCTTTCATTTTATTTAGCCTTATCTAATCAACTTCTACTTTTTACTGATTTCTAGAGAAAGGAGCAATAAATCTGGAAATATTGCTAGTCTCTGATTCTCCTTTGGTGATGGCTCTATCATTTACATTAATCCATTGGTACAGCTGTGATCTGCCTGGTCTCCCTATGTGTCGATGCATATGATACACAGTGATCTAGAAAGCTATCAAATTCTTTTCTCATTAAATGTGTACAGAAGAAAGTACTGGAGAATCTGGCCTTAGGAATACTTCAAATGGATTCCTGCAACTGGATTCCTGCAACTCAGTGTTGTTAAGAGTTTTGAGAAACTGCAGCTGGTGAATAATACTAGACCGTTTACTTTGATATAATACCACTTGCCTTCTGGGATTAATTCCTGGTATTGAATAATATTTAAAAAAGCATTCTTATTAATTTGCTCATAGGATGTTTCAGAAATCCTGATGGGTCAGACCATTAGAAAATTTGGTTGGTGGAAATGCCAAACAGGCTGACTCTGTGACCAAGTCCCCATGTTCCTTCCAGAGAGAAGTTAGATTAAACCTGTCCCTGATGGCTTTTAGGCAGTTGGCAAATACTGCTGGTTGGTAATGATATTTAATTTGAGATTAAAGAGCTTAATTCTGTTTTAAAGGGCTGAGTTAAGATATTGGAAGACTTTTATCAATAGCTTTTTGCCATGAGAGCTAAATGGGATCATCACATTCAGATATAGTATATCTTTGAATGATTACATATCTTGTTTTTGAGCTTCCTCGAAGCATTTGGGTTGCCACAGAAAGAGGATAATGGATGGAAGAGATTCTTGGAGGCTGTCTGATTCATGAATGTGTTCCCTGGGCAAAGTTTAAGAAGGTTATAGTTTAACATTTTTGGTTTCTTAAAGGAAAAATATGAAGAAGTTTTCGTACATGATGAAATGGCTTCTCAGCATATAAGCTCTGCTGAGTCGTTGCGTTATGCACTCCCAGCTACAGGGGCAATGAATCCAAAGGCAGTTTCACCACGAAAACTCCATGTGAGGAGCCGGGCTCCCTCCCAACAGAACGTCATCCGAGAAATCACTTACTATAAAGCCAAAGATGCCGAAACAGAAAATGACCTTGAAGAACGTGAGTTATGGTTTTGAAAATTCATAGCTGCATTTGCAGAATTTGGGATGCTGTACTCTTAATAAAATTCTATTAGGCAGTTTTTCTTAATTCTTAAATTATTTTAACTTGACATGACTGATATTTTTAAAAATATATATAATCTTTTTTGATAGGCGAAAGTGTTCAAGACTGATAAGAAAAGTTTGTGTGTAAGAGCCAAGGAATGGGTCTGAAATACCATGTGACTTGAAAATTATATTCTTAGAAACGGAAGCAGTTTTACTAAACAAATGAACATATGTAGATGAGTCTCAGTGTGGACTTTTGAAATCAAGAAGAATTCCACTGTCTTCACTTCCAAGTTGTGATCTCAAATTTAATCACTGTTGGTGCAGAATTATGTGATGTGAATTGTGCTTCTAGGACTTCTGGCGCATTTAGACAACTTAGAGTCTGGGATTTAGAGATTAGCCTTTCTTTTTTTATATATATAACTTTATTAAATTTTAAAACA
Organism: Python bivittatus; assembly: GCF_059951505.1. Taxonomy (NCBI): domain Eukaryota; kingdom Metazoa; phylum Chordata; class Lepidosauria; order Squamata; family Pythonidae; genus Python; species Python bivittatus. The sequence goes on from NW_028277098.1 coordinate 3,316,202, forward strand.
GAAACAGTAAAAATTGACAAAAACTAATATTCAAGGAAGAAAATAAAAAAAAGAAAGAAAAATTTAAAAAAGAGGGCCAAGGTGCAAAAAACAAGAAAAGAAAAGAAAAAGCAAAGAAAGAGAAAGAATTGACTCCCGACTCTCCTTACAACAGATAAAAGTAACAGTATACATCAGACTCTAGCTCTACGTTTACAACATAACTTTCATTATTTCTGTTAACCCATATTATTTCTAATCAACAAATCCATACAACATAATTTCATTTTTTTCTGTTTCCCACAAAAAGTCCAAAAAAAGTTTCTAATTAGCATTAAAATTACACAATGTCTTTTCTCAAATCAAAGCTGTCAATTTCGCCATCACAGCCAACTCTATCAATTTCACCATCCATTCTTCCCTTGTAGGTAATGTCATTTTCTTCCACCTCTGTACATATATGTATTTCAACCTTAGTCAAAAATAACTCTATTTTATAATCCAATTTATCATTTTCTCTAAAAGAAGAAGCAAAAAGAAATCTCTCCCCATTTATACACAGATCCTTAAAATCTTGTCATTCAAGCCTAATCACAAAAAAATCCCATTAATAACTACCAAAAACCTAAACATGTATTTTAATCATAGTCAAATAAGTTCACTTTATAGACCTTCAGTTTACTTTTAAAGAGTTTAATCTTTAATCCTTTCAAATAGTATCCCTCAAGTTGATTTCTTATCATTTTTTCTTTGTCTCCTCTCAGAAACAGCTTTCATTTTGCAAATCCAGGATCAGAAGTCTTTCCAAGTCACTCTTCTCTTTTATTATTTGTATGTCCCCTTTGATTCTTGTGACATCAGTTGGTTTCATTTATAAATCAATGTTGGCATCTTTTTCCATATCACCCTTGTACTTTGGCATTTTTAAATCCATTTTCAAATCCACAGCATCTTTGTTCGTACACTTTTATAATCCAAAAATTTTTTTAAACTCCAAATCTGCATTTACATCAGCCTCAACCTCTATTTCAAAATTGTCCATCTTATCCAATCTTTTCTCTTTCCTCCCTTTTTTTTTCCCCCAAGGGAGTTGAATTTAGCTTCAAGTGACTGAACTAGTTTGAGTCCTAATTCATCAAACATTAATTAAACTTAAAGGAATCATTTTATCTTCTAATGGCTGCTCCAAGGGGCCTCTTCTAGCCATTTTTCCCCCCAAAGCAGGCAACTGTAAGGATTGTATGTAAGTGAAAGCGAGCAGACACGTCACGCCCTCTGGCACGCGCCAACAGGGCATACACAAAAAGCTCAAATTACTGTCTTCTTTTGTCTTGAAAATCCAGCCAATCAACAAGCACATCACAGAAAAACAAAACAAAACAAAAATTCCCATAGAAAAATCAAATCCAATTAATATAGATGGAGTTTTGTAAAATTAAACTTTTAACAAATCTTCCCCTTTCACCATAAGTAACTTTTATATCTTTTTTGTATTCTTATCTTCCAGCTTCTTGCCAATTGTTCAAATTACAATAAAACTCTAATTCTTCTTCTTTTAAAGTTATAGTCCCAGAAGTAAGGAAAAAACACCAAGAGAATTACTTATCTGTTGCAAAGGAAGGTCTCTCTTACGTTGAAAAATAGTTATATTCCAAAGTGATTTAGAAATGAGGTTTGGTCTGCTCTAGTGTCCATATTTAGGCTGCACCACAGCTTGGAACGAAGATGGATCCCCTGCCTCCCAGCCCCTCTCCTCACAAGCCATTTGCAGAAACTTCTGTTTCTGCAATTAGCGTATGAGGAACGGATGTCCCAGAGACCTAACGGGTTGATTTCTCGCTTCCTCCTTGATCCAGAGCAAGTTGGGCAGCCAGCGCTTGCTGCCAGCCACCAATTCAGCTGCAGTGCCATCTCCCCTCTCACAAAGATGACTAAACCGCCATTGTCTCCATTGGAAGTCTGAGAGATTAGCCTTTCCATTTGGCCAGTTATCCTGGTTAGAAGGAGAGAGGATATGTGTGTGTGTGAACGTTTGCCTTCTTTGCATGGCATGGATCATTTTGCTGTTGAAGGCACTTGCCACTCTCTGCTCTGCAAAGTCCTTTTTTCAGAGCATCTGCTCTTTGTCACTGCCACTCTGAGGATTAGACTGCATGGGGCTTGGAGACAAGCAGGTGTTCCTATTTCACAACAGGGAGTTGGATGGTATGGCATTCACATTTCATCCCAAATCCCATTTTTGCTTTATCTACTTGTGTGACTATATTTTAAATGCAGTTCAGAATTCAGAGAATTAAGTGCACACACATGACCCAATTCAGTTGTGGGTTTTTAATATATCTTGGGAGAGCCACTTTAGTGTAGTGGTTAAAGCACCAGGTTAGAAACCAGGAGACCGTGATTTCTAATCCTGCCTTAGGGCCAAAGCCAGCTGGGTGGCCTTGGGCCAGTCACTCTCTCTTAGCCCTAGGAAGGAGGCAGTGGCAAACCACTTCCAAAATCTTGCCAAGAAAGCTCAGGGACCCATCCAGGCAGTTGCCAGGAATCAACACTGACTTGGAGGCACCAAAAAAAAAATAAAAATAAAATCCTGAATAAGATTTTGCAGTCAACTGAGTGCAAGGATTCCCCAGCTGTTTAGTGGACATATGTTTGTCTACTAAACAAAGCTGGAAGGCTGCCAATCAGCTGTTGAGGAAGGAAGGCTGGATTCTGCTTTTTTGCTTCTTCTTCTCTGCCAAGCAACTGATCAGAAAGAATCCACTTACTTTTACTAGCTCACATATGTTCATTCCTTCAGTCTTGATCTAATTAATATTACAAATGCCTCTCTGAGGGAAGGGGTAGAATGCCTCTTCGTTTAAAGGTGACAGTTACTGTGCCTGTCTTAGGAAGTTTGCACTGGATCTTTCAAAATGGGCAATTATAGACCAGTTTCTAACTTTTCATGTTTGGATAAGGGATGTTGGTGGCTTCCAAGCAGTCCTAGAGAAAACAATGATCTGTACCCATTTCAAACTGGTTTCAGAGCAAGCTACAGGTCAGACTTGATGGATGACTTTTGTTTGGAGACTGGCATTACTTGAAACTTTGGAAAAAAATGGTTTTGCAGTTCCATTCCTATCCCTCAGGGAGAATTTAAGTGCAGTTAAATCCTCAGTTTAACTAATAGGATTTTTTTCCCCAAGATGATGACTGGGTGTCTTGCCTTTGTGAATTGTGGATGTATTTGAGAAGGACAGTATTTTTAACATCCGCATCAAACTACTGAGGAAAATTATCGGTGATTTGGATTTGAATGTGACAGAGAAATACAAATCTATTTCTCTGTAACATTTCCATGTAATGGTGCCCCTGGCTCTGAATCCCTATCTGCAGCTGGTAAAGGGCTAAATTAGGAGTAATTAATCAAACCAAATTCGGATAAGATGGCAATTTCATTGTAGGGTGTTTTAATTCCAGAGAATAGATCTTCCCTTTTTGGATGGGATTACTTTCTCCCAGAATGAGCAGATACAAAATCTGGGTTACGTCTGAATCTGGATCTCTCTGTGGTTTCCAGATTGAACTAGTGACCAGGAGAGCTTTTTATTGGTTTTGGCTGATACACCGATTGGACTCTATCTTGAGGAAAAATTAACTTAAAATGATGATGCACATCCAGACTTAATTACTACAATGTGCTCTATGTGAGACAACCTTTGTATCTAGTCCAGAAACTTCAGTTAGTACATAAATTAGCAGCCAGGTTGGTCTCTGGAAAGACTCAAAGACAACATCATACATCTACTGAAAGCAATACACTGGCTTCTGATTTGTTTTGGAGCACAAGACAAAATTCTGATTATCCCCTGCTTGGGTCTGGGTTACATAAAATTTCTTCTTATAGGAATATTTTGCATATTGAGGTAATCTGGGAATGTTTACCTTCTGAGGTGTATGGAGGCAATTCAGAGTTGAGTAGCCAACCCTAGTTTGTGGAATGTGCTTATTGTTGCTGTGCGAGAACTTATCAGTAAAAAAAGTCTTTGAAGACATGGGTTTTTTCAAGACAGGTTAATGATTTTAATGTAAACTAAATAGATTTTTAAGTACTTTATACTTCATATTTTATTGTCAATTATAACTGTAGTCAGTATAAAAATGTAATAATAAATACTCTGTGTCTTAGCAGAAGAAGAGCCTTTCAGTGGTGATACTATAGATTTGCTGATTGAGGACCAGCTTTTACAACACAACTACCTGTCAAATGTTCCTTCAAGGAAGCCACCACCTGTGGAAGATCTGCTTTTACATGATGATATTCAGCTCCTGAAGGGGCATGTTACAAGCACCACATCCACTGGAAAAGAAACCTCTGCCAGCATTACCACAGCAACAGAATCACCACTGTCCTCCACAAGCAGGCTGCCTCCTCTAGAGTCAACCCCAGTCTCTACCTCATCAGTTGCCTCTACTGCCCATGTCCTGGAGACCACAGCAACAGCTGAATTTTCAGTAACTGGGGCAGCAGATGAAGATACCACATGGACTATGAAAACACTGGCTCAGGTTGCCACTCAGGCTCCCACAACCACAACCACATCCACAACCACAACCACAACCACAGCAGCACAGAACACAACTACTATGATGGCCCCCACCATTAGGATGACCACAACAGATTTCCAGACACAGATGACACCTGAGCCTACTTTAAGTACCACAATCAAAGCTGTGACCTCTCCAGTCTCTGTGAGTCCTAGCCTTACTGTCACACCAGACTATAGCCTCGATGAGGAAGATATCAGAAACAGCATTGGTGAGCTTCCCATCCCATTTATCTTATCTCGTTACTAGTGACTGGGATACTATTAGAATGGGATAAAAAAGGCTCTTACCTTGGGCCCAATCTATAGAAGGGGACTAAATACATTATAAGTAAAGCAGTGTTAAATTCTCTACTAAGCACTTTCAAGTGTGGAATAACTGTTTTCAGTATGGTATACTAAAAACCAAATCCAAGATTATTCGAATTTAACGAAGGAAGCAAGAATTCATTATCTATTGTTGGAGATACAAAGACTATGTCCGTTCTGCTGTTTTGAACATTGAAAGAAGGGAAGAGGAATATTGAGGTTGAACATTTGGTCACTAATAGCTGGCAGTTATTATGTGTAGCAGCTTGGAATGGGAAGAGTTTATCTGAACATTTTAGCATCAGTATCCTTAAAATATCCACCCATCCACCCTCTTGTTTGATTGCTGGTTCTGTGGGAGAAATGAGAGCATGTGCCAAGTGTAAAAATGAATGGGTTAGCCTCTCATCAGTGATGATTTGACAAAATGAAGATTGATGAGTCAGTAATGTATTTTAATGCTAAACTCGATGAAGTGCCTATGAGTTACAACGATAAATGAGGCCACCCAAATATTAGGTAAATGGATTCTTCTTAACTTAGAAGATTCCCTATGAATACAAAAGTATAGTAATATTTTTAAAAGGAAGAGGAGAAAAAATTGCATGGGACCTAACACTCTACAGAATGTTGAGAGTAGTTAAGATGTGGCACTGCTGAGTGTGTAAACTGAGGAGAAAAAAGGGAGAAATGGAAATGTCCAAGAGGGAAGTGACTTGCTCAAAGCCTTTGTGTCTTTTAATAAATGCAGGGAGGACAAGGACTAGTGTCATGAAATGCTCATTAGAGAGGAAGCAGTGTATGCATTTCTACAAATACTAAGGTCACTAAAAAGGTGCCTAAGAAAACAATTCTAGTTTTTCATAGTTTTGGGAGAAGTGTTGAGTAAAGTAATTGAAACTGAACTACAGTACTAGGCTATGGATGAACAGCTTGACTTGGTATAAAGCAGCTTTTTGTGTCAATAGCAGTTTTCATAATCAGTAATGTATTACCGGAGTCTGACACAGACACCTACAAGTAAGGAGAAGCAGAAACAGTCCTCCTTCCTTGCATGGCCTTATTCACACCCAGTGTCACCGTTGTGATTACAGGTAGTCCTTAATTAATGACCATTCGTTCAGCGACTATTTGAAATTACGACGGGGTTGAACAAGTGGTAGTTATAAGCAGTCCTTGGAGTTATGGCCATTGCAGTGCCCCTGCAGTTACATGATCAAAATTCAGGCGCTTGGCAGCCCACCCACATTTATGACTGGAGCGTGTGTTTCAACAGCCCCACCCGCCTATGCCCCACATCTCTGCCCTTTTGGCTGCCCTGCACTCTGCCACTGCCTACCCCTGCTGCCCCCCGCTGCCTCCAGCTGACTTTCGACATCTTCTTTCTCTTGCTGCTGATGACATGCTGGGGAGTTGAAGTGGATGCGAGCACAGCAGGGCAGGAGAAGCATGAGGTCCTCACCTAACAACAGTACAGTCCTCACCTAGCGACTGCAACCAGGAATACCGGAACTGCTGTTGCTAAGCAGTGCGATCACATGATGTTTTGGCTAATGACTGCTTCACTTAGTGATGGAAATTCTGGTCCCAATTAGGGTCGTTAAACAAGGACTGCCTGTACCTATACAAAGGCAGAAGAGGGTGGCAAAGGATGGTTGATTAGATTTTTACTGAAACTGTTTCAGAAAGAAAAATAATGACAAATAATATGACAGTCCTACAGTCAGACAGAATGAGTCTACCTTTGGCGGCATATTTTTCAATAAGTGAGATTAAAAAGAAAGAAAAAGAAAAGAAGCTCCCCTCTTTTGGGGAGTTTTCAGGAAAAAGATGTATTTTCTCTTTCCTCTTTCCCATAACTTATCCCCCCTGTATACAGTAATCCTGAAGGGAGGATTAAATTGGGGATATATATATGCCATGAGCCTCCCCCCCCAAAAAGAACGCCCCTTCTTCCCTCTGCTGAGAACTCCAAAAAGGAGAGGGGAGGGCCCTCCACAAAGGTTTTGCTTTGCTTCCGATCTGCTGCTGTTGCTCCCGCATCTCCACTGGCTGAACGCGCAGCGTCAAGGACTGCAGAGAAGAATGGGATGGCCAGTCTCGGGTTAAAAATAGTGATGGGTAGAAACAGCTTTGGAACAGAGCCTGATGGGTCAGAGAAGGTATTTGAAGAGGATTTGGTGTCCGAGGGAAAGGGCTAAAGAGGAGCCCATCACGTTACAAGAACACAAGTGCTGCTCTGGAGGGTCAGAGGCTTTGCAATTATAGTACTGCGCTGCTTGATAAGTATTATTTCTGTGAAACCTAAATAGTTGCTCTCTATTATGTTTGGATCTCTGCTGGTCTTAAATTACATTTTTGTGCTTTTTTATTCTAATCTACGAAATGCAGGCCCATACTGGATTTTTGTTTGCATTTTATCTTTCTGAGATAAAATTTGCTCTAGAGCAATGAATGAATGAAATGGCAGAGGCTGACCTAACCCGGAGCTATCTGGTTTTTCTGGCCCTGTATTTCTGTCCATCAGACCAGCGCACCTGGCTACTGCCCCAGGTTTTCAGCAAGCAGGGCTAGAGATTTATCTTTGCTTCATACTGTAGCTCTTTATTATTTTGAGAATTGGGTAGCCCTTCTTATTTTGAGAGTTTGCCCTACTGAGTGGCAAAACCACATTTATATGAGGAAAGCCAAATCCTTTGAATTAGCCAGAACCAGAATAAACATATAAATAACAAAATGATAAAATGTATGACACAAGATCCCTGTTGCTCATTACGCTGTTGATCTATTACTCATTCCTACAATTTGGCACTAGAGGAACTTGTGATGCCTCTGTTTTAAATGATCTAAACATTGTCCTTGACTATCTTTTGTGCCATCCTTGTTCTGTTTATTAATAAATGCTTGCTTAGACCCTTATCCCATATCTTTGGTAGCCATGTTTATTGGGAGAAATAGTTACAGGTTGGGACTGCAAAAGAAAGATGGTAGGCAGATAGCATTTCTCCGGTGCCAACCATACCACCCCCATGAACTTTACAGTTTACTCAGCTGGAACAAATGACCATTTCTCAGCTAAATTACTATTAAGTAGCTGAGATTACTGTCTAAGAGCAATCTCATCATCCAGCCCTCAGTATTCATCCTCGGTGGCCCTGGGCTCCAGCTGCTGTTTTTGAATGCCAGATTGATCTGTAATAAATTTGTCCTAAATCACAGTTTAATCATGATGAAGCGGCCAACTGTCGTGTATAACCAAGACCTAGGTAAGCCTGGAGCGGGGAATTCCCTTTTGGAAATGTGTGCACCCAGGTTTCAGGTTTGGCATCGTCCTAGAGCTGGGGGGAGGGGGAATGCTACTATCATCTGTGAGTTGTTGAAGGCTCTCAGAGACTCTGTGCTGCAGATAACCAGATGTCATACCCTTGGTTGAAGTCAGGTTGTAGGGAGCAGTTGGGATTGCTGCAGATGTACTGAATTCCATGCTGCATTTCACCATCCCTGCCTAATCTGGGTTTCATGGGTGGACTGGCTATGGAGATCCTGAGACAATTAATCCTCAGGGATTTCAATTTATCACCAAGTAATATTTAGTCTGGGGCAGCTCAGGAGTTCTGGCCTCCATGGCAACCATGGACCTGTCCCAAACAATAAAAGGCTGGCATATAGCAGTGGTTGCAGGGATGTGTTTTTTTGTCTCGGAGCAGTTGCAAGTTGATCTGGTAGTGGGGGGCATTACCATCAGTCCATCGCAATGATAGATCACTCTGTAACTGCCTTTGGGCTTGCTGGTGTCACCCCCCCCCCTTGCAGGTAGATAGCACCTGTTAGATCAGCCTGCTGCAGGTGACTTATTTATGTATTCAATTTATATGGCCATCCATCTTTATAAGTGACTTTGGGCAGCTTATTGACCCTGTTAAGTTCCAGAGGTAGCTTGGGGTTTTCCCTGAGGATCTGGTGGAGGCATTAGTTACAGCCTGGAATGGGCAGGTAGTGGAGGCCTTGGACTGTATTACTCTTATGCTTACTCTGCCAATCCTGGGCACATCTTGTTTTCCAAGGAGCTCTGAGAGGTGAAGTGCTAGAAGAGATACCTGGAGTGCCATTGGAGGAAGATGAAGGGAAAGTCATATCAAACATGAGTAAGAGATCATATTTGGGATTACAGAGTGACAGTAAGACCAGCAAAACGGCATTGTTTTTCTGCATTTATTGAGTCCATTGATAGCTGCCTGGCGGCCCTGTTTAAGGTAACTAATTCCTTGCTGGGAAGGGAACAAGATACAGGAACATTTGTATGGCACTGTAAAGTATGTTCAAGCTGTTTGGCAGATAAAGTTGCTCAAATCCACTCAGAGTTGGATATCAGTTGGGCAAGTCTGGCTGAGATGCTTGGGGCACAGTCTTCTGGTGTTATCTGGAGTTATATTGGAGACTGTGACTCTAGATGAAGTGGATAGGGTCCTTAAAACTGTGAGCTTGTCCCTCTGTCATCCAAGCCCCTTGTAGATTGTTACGGCTGCCTGGGAGGTGACGTGAGGTTAGGTCCATACAGTGCTGTCAGCTTCTTTGAGAGAGGGAGTGATTCCTTTGGCCTTGAAGGAGGCATTGGTGTGCTTCTCTTCAAGAAGTTCTTGCTGGACTCAATAGTCCTGGACAATTTTGTCCAATCTTCCCTCTTTTGGAAAAGTTGTTGAAAATGTGGACAGGCAACAGCTCCAGAGGATCCTGGAAGAAACAGAGTGTCTGACCCATTTCGATCAGGTTTCAAGCTGGGGTACAATATACAGAGGCAGCATTCATCATGCTTATTTACGACTTTTGGCAGAGCTGGGATGAGGGTGGTGTATTCATCCTTGTGCTCCTTGATGCCTCAGTGGCTTTTGAGACGATAGATCATAGTATCTTTCTGAACTGGCATATTGCCAGCGGTCCTCCTCGTTTTTCTGTGGTCAGTTCCGGTGTATTTAGAGTTGATGAGATGTTATGGCGCCATGGTGGGAAGTATAGTGTGCCTTTGTAAGGGTAATACAGTTGTTTTATTGTTTTTTTTATTGGTTTTGTTGTGATCTGCCTAAGCTTATTGTGTATAAAATAGGCAGCCACAAAAGTTCAATAAATAAATAAACATCTACATGAAACTACTGAGTGAGATCATCTGTTGGTTTGGGGTCATCAGTATGCTGATGACATCCAATTGTATATCTTGATCCTGAGTGATCCAAGTGATACTGTCAATGTGTGTCCCAGTATCTGGAGGCTGTCCAGATCTGGATATGGAGGACTGACTCAAGCTCAATCTTGATAGGATTGAGTGGTTGTGTATATTTGGGGCCTCTTGTCTTGGGGACTTTCCATCTTTAAGTTGGATGGGGTAGCATTTCCTCATTCAAGACTGGTGCACAATCTGGGGGTGGTCTTGGACTCACAGGTCCTGCTCAAAGAGCAGGCAGCAGCTGTGGCCTAGAGGGCCTTTGCAAAGAGCGATCTAGTGCACTATTTGTGCCCATTCTTGGATTGGGAGGCTGTTCAGATGGTCACGCCCTAATCATCTCATGAATGGCCTATTGCAATGTGTTATACATGGGGCTGCCAATGAAGACCACTTAGAAGCTACAGCTAGTAGCAGCACAGACAGTAATAGGTATGCCATGGTATACTTATGTCACCAGTTGCTTCTGGGTGCAATTCAAGGTTCTGGTTGCCACCTATAAAGCCCCACGTGGCATAGGGCCTGGTTATTTGAGGGAACACCTATTTCCAATAGTTTCTGCCCATCCAGTAAAATCAGGTAGACCAGATAGCCCCAGGTCCCCTCAAATAATGGCACATGTTGGGTCTTAGGAAGCAGCACCTGACCTCTGGAATAGCATCCCCCCAGAGATCTTGGAGTAGAGCAGTTATCAAGCCCCTACAGGATGCTTGTGTTTGTATGGTTTTCCTCTGGGCACATGTGATCTGTATCTTTTTTATTGTTTCTTGCCTTCAAAGTGTCAACCACCCAGAGTTGTTTGGAGTTGGGCAGTCTCTACATTGTGTATGTGTATATACATAGAGAGAGTAGCTAAAGCACCTTAAAACCTTTATATATACATGGCAAATGCTAAACATTCTTTCTTTGTTTTCAGGTCAATGCAAGGACACTTTGTCCACTATCACTGGGCCAGTAATTCAGAACACATATGGGCGGAATGAAGGTGCTTGGATGAAGGATCCAGTTGCCAAGGACGAGCGAATCTATGTCACCAACTATTATTATGGCAACACTTTGGTGGAATTCCGGAATCTGGACAGCTTCAGACAAGGTTTTATGTTTGCTCTGTACCATGGGATGAACGGCCAGAGTAACCAGCAGAAGAGAACAATTCTGGGTTGGGGGGCCAGGAGAAGTTTGATGCATCCTGAGAAAAGTTTAGATGGAAAATTGAATTCTTCCAGAGCAAAGCATTTGACTTTGAGGAAGGGATTGGAGACAGGACAGTCAAAGTGAGCTTGGGAGCAAAAGTCTTAGAAATCTGTGAAATAGAAACGACGTTACAGATAGTCCTTGCTTAACGTCCATTCAGCGACTGTTTGAAGTTACGATGGCACTGAACAAAGGGGCTTACGACCAGTCCTCAAAGTTCCGGCTGTTGCAGTGTCCCCATGGTCACATGAACAAAATTCAGGCCCACTCAACTGCCTTTTAGCCACCCACCTACCCACTGCTGCAAATTGCCACCGCCACCCGGCCCTGCCAGCTGCCACTACTGTACTGGCCAAGGCCTTCTTTCACGATACTTTCTTTCACACCAGTGCAGCCAGGGCTTCTCTCACACCCTGTCCAGGGCCTCCATTTGGGTGCCAGCCTTCTTTCCCATGCTGGGCTTCTGTTGCGAAAAGGGTGGGGGACGAACAGAGGCCCTGCCTGGCATGCGGAGGCCTTGGGCAGGGGCCGAGAGAAACCCTGGCTGCACCAGCAGGAAAGAAGGCGGCGCAATCGAAGGCCCCAGCTGGTACAGTAGTGGCGCCTGGTGCGGCAGGCAGGGCTGGGCAGCTAATAGCAGTAGGCAGCGGGTAGGCAGCAGTCAAGAAAAAAAAAGTAGCGGTAGGCAGCAGGTAGGTGGGCAGCCAAAAGGGCAAAGATGGGGGGGGGAGATAGGCAGGTGGGGGGAATTCCAGAGGAGGCAGTCCCTCACCTTACCAAGGCTCAGGGCTGGGAGGAAGCAAGCCTGGAATGGCTTGGATCGGGATGGATTCTCGCCTAATGACCAGTGGGATTCAGTTAATGATGGCAATGGGGACTTCCAGGATTGCCTTTGCTAAGCGATGCAGTCATGTGACATCACGCTTTATGACTGCATTCCTTAGTGACGGAAATTCCTGTCCCATTTACCATTGTTAACTGAGAACTACCTGAGGAGAATTAAGGGAGCTCAGAATGGTATAGTAGTTTTGTGCCAAGTAGAGCATTTCTGCATCTGTCCAGTTTCTCCCTATAAAATAAATTGGGGAGCTAAATGGACTTTCTATAAATAGCCAAACTGTTTGAAATCTGCTAAATTTTGAATGCAAAATTTGTGATGCTTTATCTTTCATTTTGAATGCTTTAGATTTACTTGCATATGGTGAAGTCTTTACTTTTGGTAAGAGTCAAGGGGCAGATGTGAAATCTTATAAACTGAGCCATCCATGACAAATATTAAAAGACCTTGTTTGCCACAAGGCAGATATGCTTACTATTATCTGATTTTAAAAAATCTTAGTGCTGAAAAACTGAAAGCATACAAATGCTAGATACATTGCAGATATTAGAACACCGAAAAAAATAATACTGAAACTTCAGTGATAAAATCTACAGAAGAAAATGTGGGAGAATAAATTTCACATCTAGTTAGTATATCCTAGATTAGGAGGACAACTGGAGTTCAGTAACACAGGAGTAAATCTCCAGATTTAATCTTTGACATCTGCCCGAAATCCTGAACAGCTGCCACTAAGCAGTGGGTAGAATGTTTCTCTTGGCGTCTTCACAGAAAATATATGTGCAAGTAAGATCAGGATCAAGTGTGCTCTTTAATTTATTATACCATCTGTTTCCTAGGCCGATGGAGTAACTCGTATAAGTTGCCCTACAGTTGGATGGGAACAGGCCACGCAGTCTTTAATGGTTCTCTCTACTACAACCGAGCCTTTACCCGCAACCTCATTAAGTATGACCTCAAGCAGCGCTATGTGGCTGCCTGGGCCATGTTGCATGATGTAGCCTATGAGGAGGACCCCCCTTGGCGGTGGCGTGGCCATTCAGATGTGGATTTTGCTGTGGATGAGAATGGCCTATGGATCATTTATCCAGCCATTAATTATGACACCTTCAACCAAGAGGTGATTGTCCTCAGCAAGCTCAATGCCATGGATTTGAGCACCCGTAAGGAGACCACCTGGCAGACAGGTCTGCGCAAGAACTTCTATGGCAATTCCTTTGTCATCTGCGGTGTCCTCTATGCTGTTGACAGCTACAACAAGAGGAATGCCAATATTTCGTATGCATTCGACACGCACACCAATACCCAGATCATCCCTCGCCTGCTCTTTGAGAATGAGTATTCCTACACCACTCAGATAGACTATAATCCCAAGGATCGGCTCCTTTATGCTTGGGACAATGGCCACCAGGTTACTTACAATGTCATTTTTGCTTACTAAAGACACAATGGAGTAATTTTAATGGGCCACAGCACCTTTATTATATAAACATGTTTGTTTTTAATTCAATAAACCAGAGTAAATGTGTGAGTTTTTTATAAAGTTTTTTTTAAATAAAATAAAATCGGACTGTAGAACAGTCCATATACCAAGTCAACCCTTTTATTTTGGGCATAACCTTTTTTTATATTGAATATGCTGCCTACCCTGAGACAATGGGACATATGTCTCCATTAACCCTGCCAAGTGCAGGCTCCCAGAAGGGGAAAACCCAGGTCTTTTACCTTTATTATTGTAATACAAAACTTGGTTTGGATGAGAAAACCCTCCAAAGTTAACATTTTTTTATAATAAAATATCATTGTTGAAATTCAGTAAAACCAGTGTCCTGTTCAGATTTCTACTGTTGTTGCTTGTTCCTGTTTTCTTTATCTATTTTGATCAACTGACCAGCTCCCCTATGGTTTTTAAGGTTCCTGCTCAAATTGCTATGTCTTTTTACATTCACATTACAGTTAAGGCTCCAGTCCTACAGTATCTGGAGGCTCCAGGGGCTGTAAGATACTGTAAACTTCATCATCTGCAGGAGAGAGAGAGATCTGCTGAAGTCCTCCTTTGGCTGAGGACAGAAGGCTTCACAACGATGGCTCCACTACTGTGGGTGCTCTGATCTGCAGATGACAAGGGCAAAAAGGGGCAGATCAAGAAGGCTTTGGACCTGGCAGAGTCAAGACTCTTTCTTAAGGATGTCCCTGGAATGGAGGGAAAACTATGCCAGCCCTGGAGCTTGGTTCCCACCCCCATTTCCCCATCTCTGATGAGAAGCAGCTTAATTCCTAGAAGCCTAAAACCAGCAAATGCCTTAATCTGCTAGAAATGAAGATCCAGAACCTTTAGCCCCCACATTGCCTTTCCTTACAGCTGGGTTAAAGTGGGTGGAGAACCACCTGGGAATTGGCAAAAAACTGAAACAGCATGAAATGCGGTCTCTTCTGCCTCTATTGCTTCTGTCACTGCCGTGACCTACCTGAAAGGCAGAGTTGTCAATGGCTTTTCCAGCCAGTTCTACCAGACCCCAACCAAGATTACCTTGGTCAAAAGTAAGCAAACCAGGATGACCTTAGCGTTGCCATTTTTTTCTTGGCTATTTGAAGAAACAGAAGAATGTGAGCAAAGGCAACAGAACCCTCTTAGCTATAGAGTTTTTAGCTTGTTAGACCCAAACCCATATAAAATGTGACCAGAAAGAAGGGTTGTATGTGGTGGCTTTCTTTAGGCCTGACACACACTAAAGTATTATCTGACAAATGTACAGGGTTTCCCCCCCCCCATACATATTGTCAATGCTTTAAATCATTTCAGAATCAGCTGCAGACATGATTACTCTCATGACACTGTTCATTTGGGAAGTTGAGTCATAATTTATTTTTGACTCATCTCTGGTTTATTTAAAGCTACAGCATAACTGGTATTTTTCTTTGGGCCTTTTGGATGGTCCCTTTTCCCATTGATGAGAAATCTTTCCTCATCCAGTCTCCTGGGGTCAAACTAGTGAGAACTATCTATAAATTACCAAATTTGGAAGCTGACATTGGAATAATTTTGTCCTAGCTGCCATTAAGTTACTCAAGGCCAAAATTCTAAGTATGTTGCTTTATGGAACCCAGTTGTGCATCTGTCGTCCAATGCTGAGACTTCTAATTTTCTCCAGAGTTTCTCTTGGGGTCTAGAATTAAAGATTCCCTTTAGATCTATGAAGGTTCCTTTTGGGAGATTATGGTATTATACTATATGACTGCTAAATGGTGCAGAATTATATAATGACATGAAACTGGCCTGCTCAGGTATTGATATTCTCAGGTACAGACAATGATATAAACAACTGGGATATAATTTCTTACTTCCTGAGAAAAGTCTGATTGGATGATAATTAGTGGTTCACACGAATCTCTATTTTTTTTATATTGCGAGAGTGATGAAATTAAGCCAGTCTTTGGATATATACATACACTGATTTATGAAAAGAGGGGCTAACATTGACACATACCAAGTTGGATTTAGCTTTAAACATTTTGGTGGAAAATTAACTTTTGGAATCTTGTAAAGAGGTACTGGTGACCACACCAGAGGGGGGTCATCTAATGACTGGCTGTGGGGGGGATACTGTCTTGAAAAGATTTAAACAAATCATGGGAGTGCTCTGGCCTAGGAATCAAGAGGAATTAAATATTATTGTTATTTGGATTTGCTCTAGTTGTAAATAATAATTTATATAATAAAAGTATATACAATTATATATAATTAATAAATTATTATTATATTATCATAATGCCCAGTGAGGCACTACCTTGACATGGTTGTGGGGCCTGCGTGCTCCGAGGAGGATGAGAGCTATGCCAGAGGTTCAACCATACTGGACAGGTCTCATCAAAGGAGGTAGCTGAAGAGTGCCTTTCTCATAATATGGTGAGACATAATTTACAGAAACCTATACCAACGACCGTGCTAGGTATTCTAGTTCCTGGACATATGGTGACAAGTGGGTTACAGGACTCAGGACTGTTGGCTGAGCAACCAAGGCCAGCAGCTGCAGGACTACTGGAAGAAAAGTTGTTTACTCATCGCAAATATGAAGACTGAAAACAAATAATGATCTGTTACAAATCAAGCCTAACAAGAAGACGATATCTGAAAAGAATGCACAAGTTCTGGAAAGAACAACATTCAGAATCAGAAATAACAGAACAGAGGTTAGCAGATCAATGTCAATTTATAATACGAAATAAAGTATTCACAGAAGTAGAATTGGAAGAACTGCAAAGGTCTACCTAGGGCAAAGAAATTGAAGCCTTGCCAGAAGTAGTGCAGACTGTAGAGGCAAACCAGGGGAGTCAGCAGTAGAGGAATCCAATTTAGCTATTGAATCATTTTCATTTCCAAATCAGGCACCCTCTCCTCTGCCTTCTCCTCAGAAAAAACAAACCCCTCTAACTAAAAAACAAGAGGAATTGAAACGAAGAATAACAACATCTAGAACAGCACAAAAACAACAGAATAAAGCTGCCTGCATTGAAGCTCGTTACAAAGAAACAGCTAGCACAAGTATTAAAAGATGCCAATACTGTAATATCAAATATAAGCATTAGCTCACTGCAAGAAGCAAACCAACTAATGTACAGCACAGCTGCAGTTCTAACTGAATACTTTGGATGCAAGATCAACAAACAAACAAATGAAAAAGGCCAAACAGTGCACCACCAAAATGGAAGATCAGGTTGGAAAATGAGATCAGCATGCTAAGATCAAATGCAATCAAGCTAGAACAGATGAAAGAAAAGAAGTTGACAAACAAGACAACCAAAGAATACCTGATCCAGAATTATCACCTAGAAACAAGGAAGATCAAAGGAAATAATAAAGCAGCAAATAATAGCCATAGCCAAGAAGATCAGCAGATACAAATCTCGAATTGCATGCTACAGGCAGAATCTCCAATTTCAGTTGAATCAGAAACATTTCTACCAACCCATCAATGGAGAGACTAAAATGAACCTGACAAAGAAGAAA